>NC_133621.1:275257041-275589541 GCF_048593235.1 Sminthopsis crassicaudata | reverse complement strand
AGGCTCACAATATTTACCAATGGCTTAAACTCGTCCCAATATGGGTCAATTATTAATTCCTTCTTCTTTCCAACTTTATATGATTGTGAAAAACATCATTCAGGGACCAGGCGATCCAGCCAACTAGAAGGTAACCATTAAACTATGGCTAAGCTTAGTTAACAATGAATGCTTGCGAGGCTCAGGGTCTTTCCTCTGTGAATAGGCAGCCATCATTTCATGGTGATTTAATCACACTTCCTTTCCATTTAATTACTTGGAGGATTATCTGTGGGTAAATGTATTCCAAAAATAGGCTGATCTACAAAGAGCAGGAAGCTCTCCCTGCCATCTCAGGGGGAATTCACTACTTCTGACTGTAACTCCTGGGCACTGCTCTGATCATGTTTCCCTGAGCCCTTAAGCCATATGGGTCACTTTGCTTGTTTGGGTGCAAGGCAATGTCACAGGAAGAATGTTAGCGATGTACATTTATACATTGTTTCTAGCAGGGGTGGGAATGGCTCTTCTTAATCCTGGCCGTACAGGAAACGATTTCCTTCCAAATCAAGTCATTAATGCCTGTGTAAGCAAAAGGGAGACTGCCAAGACAAAATCAATTTGCAAAAGAGAGAAGCTCTTTTCCAAATGCTGCAGCCCTCACTGGGGAGAGATGCTTTTACAATCCTAATACTTTAAAGTATTACAGTATTAGGAGAGGGTGATCCTGGTTTTTTTTTTTTGTTTTTTTTTTTTACCTGAGTAGGATTTATTTTATTTGAAAGTGAAGGTGATTAACAACATGGAGTACTATCCATAACGTAGTATTTGCTTGTTGATTTTTTTTCTCTTTTTGTCTATCAGAAGAGAGATTTCTCAGTGGAAGGGGAAAAAATAGTATTGTTTACAATCCCAGATTTGTACAGAGCAGTTGTGGAACACTTCCCAATGCCCTTCACTTGACCTCTGGGATGCCAACATCTGCTGAAATGATGACGAGCTCCATCCTGGTCATGACTCATCCTGTCCTGCACTGGAGGGCAATAAGGAGGGAATTTCCTTTTTCTCTTCTGACCTTGCCCAGTGCTCCCTAAGTTATGGCTTTCATAGTCAAATTTAATTCAACAAGTACTGATGGAGGTCCCAATTACATATTAGGTGTATATATTAGGTACTGGGGAGAGGGAGGAAACAAAAGGAGAAACAGAACAAAAGGATCGGAAAGGAAGGGAAGGAGAAAAAAAAGAAAAATGGAAGGAAGGAAGGAAGGAAGGAAGGAAGGAAGGAAGGAAGGAAGGGAAGGAGAGAGGGAGAGAGGGAGGAAGGAAGTAAAGAAAGAAGGAAAGAAGGAAGGAAGGAAGGAAGGAAGGGAGGGAGGGAGGAAGGGAAGGAGAGAGGGAAAGAGGGAGGAAGGAAGGAAAGAAAGAAGGAAGGAAGGAAGGAAGGAAGGGAAGGAGAGAGAGAGGGAGAGAGGGAGGAAGGAAGGAAGTAAAGAAAGAAGGAAAGAAGGAAGGAAGGAAGGAAGGAAGGAAGGAAGGAAGGAAGGAAGGAAGGAAGGAAGGAAGGAAGGAAGGAAGGAAGGAAGGAAGGAAGGAAAGAAGGAAGGAAGAAAGGAAGAAAGGAAAGAATGAAGGAAGGAAGAAAAGGAAGGAAGGAAGGAGAGAGGGAGGAAGGAAGGAAGTAAAGAAAGAAGGAAAGAAGGAAGGAAGGAAGGAAGGAAGGAAGGAAGGAAGGAAGGAAGGAAGGAAGGAAAGAATGAAGGAAGGAAGAAAAGGAAGGAAGGAAGAAGAGAGGGAGGAAGGAAGGGAAGGAAGGAAGGAAAGAAAGAAGGAAGGAAGGAAGGAAGGAAGGAAGGAAAGGGAAGGGAAGGAAGGAAGGAAAAGAAGGAAGGAAGGAAGGAAGGAAGGAAGGAAGGAAGGAAGGAAGGAAGGAAGGAAGGAAGGAAGGAAGGAAGGAAGGAAGGAAGGAAGGAAGGAAGGAAGGAAGAGAAGGAAGGAAGAGAAGGAAGATCAAGGAGATTATATTTTGTTACATGTATACAGTTGTGTGTCCAATTCCATGAGATCAAAGTATATAAAAGAAAGAACACAGAGTCCTGTCCAAGCTCATTTGCATAGGTTTGGTTTACTTATGTGTGTCTGGGAGAGGGTATGTGTGTGTGGGTGTGTGTTTAAATTAAAACAAATGACTTAAGTCCCCTGCCAAGGAGTAAAACATGTAGAGTTCATCATTCACAACTTCTTTTTCTGCCATTTGGGTACTCGTTCATTTATCTGATACTGCTCTGGCTTGGAAGTTCATGATATATAAGTGTGGTTGAAGGAACTGGGCATGTTTAGCATAGAGAATGAATGACTTGGAAGGGACATGATAACTATTTTCAAATATATGAAGGACAGTCAGCTGGAAGAAGGATTAGACAGCTTTTATCAGACATGGAGTGGGGGTGGAGGGTAAAACCTAGGAACAAAAGGTTAAAGTTGCTAAGAAGAAAGTTTTGATTTGATGTAAAGAAAAATATTCTGACCATGTGTCTTTTCTTTAATTTATTTCAAAGGTGACTTTCAGAAAGCAGCTAAATCCCTTTTCAAAAGAAAGAAAAACCAGGAAACTTAAACCCTGAAAAATAATCAGAAAACTTGAGGTAGCTGAAATATATACCCAGGATCTTAAAGAGCTAACCCATAAAGGTGGGAGGAGAAGAGGTGGGAGGGATAATAAGTTTGCAGTACTTCCTTCCCCAAGAAAAATTGCCTGCCATTAAAAAGGGGGAGAGGAGAAGAGATCTCCATGATTCAGAAAATGTGATTATGTAAGGAGAAATAAACTGGAAAAAAATAATAAGGCAAATGAAAATTCTTTCTTACCAAGATTGTTCTGTCAAAGACTTTAGATTTGTCATATAGGGTGGTTGTTTTTTGTTTTGGGGATTTTTTTTTAGTTTCCAGTTTGAGGGGAAAGGAGGGGAAGGATGAAGGGAAGATGTTTCTCATTATTTCTGAATTGGCTTAAAAATGGGTGATAAGGAATGAGTGAGCATCACTTTGTTAGGTAACTTAAACCCTGGTAAAGTCAAAGGATCAGGGCAAGTTTGGGGCAAGAATGCCATTTAAAAAAGAAATCTTAAAAACAAGATTGATGGAGAAATGGAATCCCAGTAGTCCAGAGAAACACATACTGCCAAAGGTGCTCATTTTAACAACTAAACCTGCTAACTTGCTCTAGCAACAGGAGAGCATCTCCAGATGTCACTGAGATCTTAAGATCCCAAGAGGATTATTTCTTTTTCCTCATAAGAAATCACAAGGAAATAAATAAAGCTGAAGCACAGGTCACTGGAAGAAGTGTATTTTTTGGAGAACATCAACTAAGGGTTTAAGGAAGATAACATTTATATGCCATATTTTAGCAGTCCTTAAGCACTCATTCTGCCATATATTTGCATTTCTTAATGTGTCACTTTGAATAGGATTTCACATACATGTGTCATATAGTCCCAACTTGAAGATAAGGGCATGAGTTCTACAATTTCTGTGTCAGAGAAGAAGCCAGGTTTGGTAAATTGAAGGCTGGCCTGGAGTCATAAAGACCTGAGATCAAAATCTTGTCTCTAAGGCATACTATCTCCGTGATCTTTGACAAGTCACTTAACTTCTAAATCCCTCAGGCAAATCTCTGAGAAACTAAACTAATGATTAGTTGCTGATTTGCATTGATGGAGGACGTTTTCACACCAGCAATTCCTTATACCAAAAATTTAATCTTTTGTTTTTGACAGTCTGGTAAAAAGCCCTTCTCAGTAAAAATGTTTATAATAATAAAGGAACCCATTTATAATAAAATTCAGTTATCAAAATATTTATTTGAAAAAAAGTATCTCCTGTGTAGTGATAAAATCACAGGTTCAGATTGACTTCATTGTTTGTATCATTCCATCCACTCCAACATTAAGTTCATGATGGGTATCTTTTCATAATAACTCAGCCATGGAAATCATAAAAGAGGTTCTGTTTCTGCTTTTTCTTTTTCCCCAAATTTATGGCCAATTCTTAAAACCTGTTCACTTTATAACAAGACAGTTTGATTCATCTGCCACCAGCCTGTTGGAGGTATCCCAGTGGACACTAGGACATATCCTGTGAATTACTGTGCAAAATCTGCAAAAGACATAAGAACCAGATTAATGACCACTGGGCTTTAATTTAGTTTAACCTGATTTTTAGTGTTATCTTTTAGTTTATACTTCTACTTCATTTTAAAACTTTTCCCTTTCCCCTACACAGCTAGTCATTTTTTGTGAAAAAGTGAAATGAATCAATATATCGTCTCTCTGACAGAATATAGTGTGTTCCATGTCCCAAAAGTTCACTCTGTAAAGGAGAGAATAGAGGAATTTTAGAGAGAGGATAAAAATAAACAAATGAAGGCAGGACAGCTTTTCAGATGATGAGGAAGTAAGATACCAATATTAGTCTGTGAGGGAGATCAACTACAGGCAGAATTATAGGATGAAGGTAAGCCTTATTGCTGATGTCTATATTACATTTGTTGAATACTTTTTTAAAAATTACATAATAGAAATTTACATCTTCATATATAATCTTTTTTCTTTTTCTTTTTTGACTGTGGAAATGCTATCTTTGTTTGATAAGTTCAGAATTTGTTGTGATTTTTTTTCAGTCATGTATGACTCTTTGAGCCCCCAGATGTAATTTCTTTATCAAACATAGTAGAGGGGTCTGTCATTTCCTTCTCCAGCTCATTTTACAGAAGAGGAAACTGAAACAAACAGGATGACCAGGGTCTAGTAAGTATCTGAGATAAGATTTGTATATCTAGCATTTAGCATAATCTGGAACATAATAAATGCTTAAATGTATATTATATTGTGTTGCATTGTAGTATATTGCACTGTATAACAATTCTGATTGATTAAGATGATAAAAAAAGGAAGTAACAAATGCTGGAGGAAATGTTAAAAAAGATTAAGGACACTAAAGCACTATTAGTGGAGTTGTGAACTGGTTTCATCATTCTGGAGAAAAATTTGAAAATGTCCAAAAAGCTATAAAACTTAGCATATTCTTTGATTCAGAAATGTCAATCCTAGGTCTACACCCTAAAGAGATCAAAGAAAGAGGAAAGAACCTATATGTACAAAAATATTATAGCATCACTTTTTATGATAGCAAAGAAGTAAAAATTAAGGAATGGTTGTTCAAGTTATGGCACATAAATATGATGTAATACTATCATCCTGTAAAGAATAATGAAAGGGATTATATCAGGAAAACCAGGGAAGATATATATGAACTACTGCAAAGTGAGGTGAACAAAACCAAAACAATTTAGATAGTAAGAAGCTATATTATTTACAAAATCAGCACAATGACCCACTACAATTCCAAAGGACTTGTGATGAAAAATGCCATCCTCCTTCACATAATTGATAAACTCAGAGAAGATTAAAGTTCATTTTCCCTCTATCTTTCTTGCTTTTTTTTTTTTGAGAACATGAATAAAGTGGAAATGTGTTTTTCATGGATTCACATGAGTAATGGGTTTTTTCCTCAATCAGATGAGGGAGAAATAGGATAAGAGAGAAAATTTAGAACTGGAAGTAAAAAAAAAAAAAAAATTAAAAAAAAATTTAAAGTGATATAGTGAATATAATATATAGTAAATATAAATATAAATAGTGAATATAAAAAAGTGATACAGTATGAACAGATTGGTATAATGACTACTCTAACAAGGTGAAGCTTAGTAGAATTCAATAATTCAAGAAACATTGCTTAATTACCAATTGTATTTAAAACTCAATCTTGAGCACTGAAGATACAAAAAGAAAAATGACATGTTATAGCCTTCAAGGACAGAGTTAGAAGTGGGCTAGAGCCAGTTCACACAGTCTCAGGAGAGACATATATACCTCAGAAATCAGCAAAAACTACAAATCAAGGTTTGATTTATTCTTTCATTGATTGTCTAGACTTAAGCTGCACATCTGGCACATACTTTCTGTGTGACCCTGAATAAAACATTTTGGTCCAGGATATCAAAGTCAAATAGAAATAGGGCCCATTAAACTATGCATAATGATGGATCCCTACAGGAGGTATATTAACTTAGAAAAGCACCTATCAATATAACTGTGTTCTATTTTTTTGTTTATTTTTATTTTAAAATTTATTTTGATATATATATTTTTTTTCCCTTCAATTTGATTTTAGTCTGATATATACTGCTCTCAGAATTGTTGCTGGTCAGGACCTTAGATTGCAGAAAAGGCCCTTCCCTGTATTAGAAATTTCCTTAACTAATAAAATCCAGACCCTACCCCCTATACCATCCTATAATTGAATAAAAGATCTTCCAGAGCTGCTGTGGCTGAAAAATTCATCTTCCTACAACTAATCTGGTGACAAGTCTCTCAAAATCTATCTAGACTAGTCTTAGATTATCAATCATACCTCTCACTTAAAAAGAGAAGGAAAGGATTTATTTGGCATCTATTATGTTCCAGTAACTTTACAAATATGATTATATCTGATCATCACAACCCTTGGAGTTAGATGATATAATTGTTCTTATTTTACAGAGGTTAAATGACTTGCCTGGGATCATTTAGTAGTGTCACATTAAGGGCCTGAGCCAAATCTGAATTCAGATCTTCCTGACTCCAACCTAGTCCTCTAACCATTGGGCCTCCTGTTCTTTGAGAGGCAACATGGCACAATGGAAAGAGAGCTGATTTTGGATTCAAGCAGACCTGCCACTTTCTACCTATTCAACTTTGGACAAGTCAAGTAAACTTTTTTGGGGCATCAGTTTTCTTATTTACAAAAATGACAGCTTTTAGGGTTCCTTCTAATTGTTTGTAAAGCTATGAACCCAGAGTAATTCCCAAATGAGGTATCAGAAGATGACTTTCTACTGTAATTTTATTTTAATAACTTTGGCCAGCCTAGCCAAGTACACTCCAAGAATCCCATCCTGGGATAGAAATTTTAGGGGAATATATACTCTTCAGAATCTTTTTTTTTTCTCTACCTTTTGACTCCTTCCTCCCTTTGGTGAATTCCTCCTACAATCTCCTTTTTTTTTTTTTCTTTTTTCTTTTTAATATTTTTAAATTTATTTCATTAGATATTTCTCAATCACATTTAAAGAAATTTTAATATTCACTTTTTGATTATTTGGGGTTTCAAAATCTCTCCTTCCTTCATTCCCATCCCTCCCCCTATCCTTGAAAAGGCAAGCAATACAATATTAAATATATATGTGAAGTCATTCAGAATATACTTTTTCATTAGACAATTCCTTCTTAATAAAGGGTCCAGATAAACCATCATTCTGCATTCTCTGGTCTCTCCCACAGCTCACCCACACTTAAGTCTCTAACTCACTTTCTTCAACTCCTTTAAAAAGTTATCTTAGCCCATTAGAATGTAAGCTTCTTGAAGGCAGGACCAGTATTTGTGTTTGTATTTTTTTTTAATTCTTAGGGCTTAGAATAGTGCTTTTTATATCATTAAGTCAATATTAAATATCATTAAATCAATATTATCTTTCTGGATTACTCACAAAGCATGAGACAGCCAATTCAAACTCCATATCACACATGTTGCAGGCTTTGATGATAACTAGCTTTGCTTTGCTTTGCTCAATTTTTTCAATTCTGCGGCAAGTTTCAAATTTCTTTGTATGGGGTCAGATTGTGGTTTTTTGCATACATTTTTATGAACTTTCTGTTAAGTAGGACATGAAAGGGTTATGTTGTAACAGGATATATTAAGAGGATATTTGGTCTACTGGCCAGGAGTCACCAGACCCTTAGTATATCTCTACCCCAATACCACAAAGTTTGAGGATTTCTTAGGAAAGATTCCTAGGAATGTATACAAAGCCCTGGAAAGCACTTTAAGAAATGATAGTTTTAAAACTGGATAGACCTTGGAAACTAATTTTTTTCCAAGTTTATTTGAAGAAACAGAATAAGCAAAAAGGAAAAGAGAAAAACCATACAAAACAAAATGTGCCTAGCAGAACATCAGGAAGGGTTCAAAACATATGAGAACAAATACCAATTTAAGAAATATATATATGTAGAAGAAATTAGTCATGAGTGTCTGTCTTTACTTCCTTGTAAATTGTTCTTTTGTTTTCTGCTGCACATATTATTTACTTTATTCTTTTTCCTCCTTTCATCCCTACCATCACTCCCAAGCAGACTATAATTAAGAAAGGATATATTTATATATATATATATATATATATATATATATATATGTGTGTGTGTGTGTGTGTGTGTGTGTGTGTGTGTGTGTGTGTGTGTAGATATATACATGCACATATACACACACACACATTTATTTCTCTTTTACCTCCCTACCACCCCCAAACAAGCTATAGTTAAAAAAAGATATATTTATGTATACATATGTAGATATATATAGATACACACACACACACACACACACACACACACACACACACACCCCTGTTGACTCATTAAGCCCTGCTCCATAACTTGGCTTATTATTACTTAACTTTCCCCTACCAATGGATTGCTCCATTGTCTTCTTCCTTCACGCTTTACTTTTCCATTTGCCCATCCTTCCCCTCTTATTTCTTTAAAGATTTTGGAGGATGTTATACCTTTCATGGTATATATGTTGTGCTGCCTATTGAATCCATTCCCAAGGTGAGTAGGTTTTCAGAACTACAAGCCTTCCTCTTCCCTCTAATGTCTCAATCTATTTTTCCTCTTCATTTTATTTGAATTACATGTTTACTAGTTTTATCTTTACTCTGCCAATCTTTCTGTTGAGCTTACCCGATTGTTGATGTAAATCTTAAACATAAAGTATATATTTTCCATTTAAAAAAAAAACATAAACAGTTTGTCCATGTTGAGTTCCTTAAAATTGCTCTTTGATATTGGCTCTTATATGTTTAATTTTCTGTCAAGTTTCGGTTTGGTTGACAGAAAGTCCTGAAAATCTATAAGTTCATTGGAAGTCCATTTTTCTCATTGAAAATTATAGATAATTTTTCTGGATATGATATTTTTGTCCAGAAGCCTACGACTTTTGCTTGTCTGTGAGATTCCAAGACCTGCTGTCTTTTATAGTAGTTGCTGATAAGTCTTGTACAATTCTAATTGTAGTTTCAGGGTATTTGAATTTTTTTTCCTTGTTTCTTGAGAAATTTTCTCTTTGATCTGGGAGTATCAAAATTTGGCAATAATATTGCTATGTGTTTTCCACAAAAAATCTCTTTGAGATGGTGATTAGTGGGTTTCTTCTATTCTACTTTCCCCTCATGTTCTATCACTCCAGGACAATTTTCTAGAATTATTTCCTGAATTATTGTGTCAAGATTATCTTTTTGGGCACAACTTTCTGGCAATCCAATTATTCTTATATTTTCCTTCTTGATCTGTTCTCCAGATATGTTGTTTTTCTTATGAGATGTTTCACTTTATGTTCTATTTTCTCATTCTTTATAATCTGCTTTGTTATTTCTTGGTCTTTCATAGCTTCACTGCTTTCCCTTTGCCCAATACTAATTTTCAAAGAGTTATTTTCATCTTTGAGACTCTGTACCTCCTTTTCTAATTGGCTAATTTTTAAAAATAATCTTTTTATTTTTCTTGGATGGTTTTAACTTTCTTTAGTTTTTCCTCAGTTTGATTTTTGAATTCTTTTTTAATTTCTTCTATAAATTCTCTCTGGGCAGAGAGCCATTTCATGTTGCTCTTTCAGGTAGAAAGTTGTTTTTCAGTTTGGTTTCATTTGGTTTTGTTTTTAGCTCCCTTCAGCTCTCCAATTTTACCCAGTGCCTCTATCCTGTTGCTCTGCATTCACCAAGGGCTGGTTCTTTCTCATGCTGGGCTGCATCTCAGCAGCACAGCTGGGCCTAAGGTTTAATCCATCTTCCTGGACTTAAATTCTTACTCCACAAATAATCTGGGGGGCAAAAGTATCTGTGGTTCCTGCTGAGGCCCCACCACCACCAGCTAGCCCAAGGGGTCCCCACTTGATGTTTCTGTGGAGCTAACCCAGAGATGTTTATACTTCAGATAGGTTAATCCCACTTTGGAATCTTTCTTCAGATCTTGTCAAATTGTCCATAGGACTCTTGTTCTACCCCAAATCTTGGCTTCTCACCAGTCCATGTACATCCTGAGGAGCAAATTTGTTCTGTTTGTGGGAAAAATCGGGAGAGCTTGAAATTTACCGACCTACTCCACCACCTTCCCAGAATCCTTCCTCTATTTTTTAAATTCAATTTTATTTTATTTTAAGTTGCAAATTCTGCCCCATCTATTGAAAAGGCAAATAATACAAAACTTAGAAGGGGCAGAATTTGCAAAATATGTCTAATGCCAAAATTTATTTTGCATGATGTACAAAATAAATTTTGGCATTAGACAGGTTTCAAAAAATTAAGAAGGTATCTAATCATTTCTTTTTGAAGATAAGAAAACTGAGCCCAAGAGAAGTTATTAATACACTCATAGACACACAAATTCTTCGGGTGGCAGAGCTAGAATTCAAAGCAAAGTCAGTAAGTATTTTTCATCCCATCATACTGACTATACCCATTTCTACTCCACCAACAAAAAACACTCACCATAGGTGTAGGACACCAAACTTTGTGAAGTGACCCAAGACAAGACCTCTGACATGAGCAGCAGTAATAATGGCCGCCATTATTGTTGTTTGTTCATTTCATTTCAGTCATGAAATTGAAACTTGGGTCTTAAAGACCCCATTTGGGATTTTCTTGAAAGATTTATTATTTCCTTCTCCAGCTCACATTTCACCTATCCCCAAATGTGGGATGATAGAAGAGTTGCATTGGCTCATTTAATAATAGCTTGTTGTTTCATTTATTGAATTGTTTTTAGTCCTATCTAGTTAATCCATTTGGCGTTTTCTTGGGAGAAATACAGGAGTTGTTTTGTCATTTCCTTCTCAAGCTCATTTTACAGATGAGGAAATTGAGACAAATGGAGTTAAAGTGATTTGTCTGGGGTCGCACAGCTAGTAAGTGTCTGAAATCAGATTTAAACTCATGAAAATGAATCTTCCTGACTCTAGTACTCTGTGCTGCTCTGATGGCCTTCTTGGGTCACTTGGGCCAACAGAAGTAGTGGAGGGTTGTCTATGAGGGCCATTGGTAGCTAATGAGTCTGACTCTCCCAGACCTTCCAGTCCAATAGGGAGAATCCATAAAAAGATATTAAGCCAAAGATTAGATCCAAATGTCAGTAGGTCCAACAAAAGAATAAAGCTTGAGCACAAGCCAGGATCCTGAAACCCTACAAAATTGGTCTAACAAAGAGAGATCCAAGAAGCCAGATGGATCCAAGCAAGATGGTAAAATGAAAGAAGTCCAAGGTCAGAAATAGGGGAAGAGTGAGTAAAAGTAGGAAGGTATCAAGACTGAACTAAGGCACCTGAGCTTTGTTCCTAGGGAATCCCTCAGGGGTGCAGACCTTTCCATATACCCTATTAACCATAGATTGTGAGGTCTTAGATTGTTAAAGGCTCAGGAGCTGGAAGGTCCCCAGGATCAGATCCGGTGGGTCACATAAAGCAAATGGTGCTGTGTCTATAATGCTAGACTGGGAGATAAGAAAACCTGAACTCAAATCTTGCATCAAGTCACCTAACCTCTCTCAGCCAATTTTCTTACCTGTAGATGAGGATAATAATACTACCTCCCTCCCTTTGATATTGTGCAGAACAAATGAGAAAATATGAAAAGTACTTTGACAGCCTAACACACTGTGTAAATGCTACCTGTCATTATTGAATTGCACATCTATGAAAGCATTAAGTAAATACTAGCTAGGTGATGCCATAGTGCACAAAGCACCCACCAGAATTTCAGTCTTGAAGATTCATTTTCCTAAATTCAAATCTGGTCTCAGACACTTATAAGCTGAGGGACCTTGAGCAAGTCACTTAATCCTGGTTGCCTCAGTTTCCCTATCTGTAAAGTGAGCTGGAGAAAGAAATAGTAAATACTCTAATGTCTTTGCCAAGAAAATCCCAAATGGAATCATGGAGAGTTGGACATGACTGAAATGACTGAAAAAAAATAGTAATACACTATTATTTAAAAACCCATTGCAGTTCCTCTATCATCCACATTTAGAGACTAAATGTGAAGTAAAATCAACAATATCATCATCCCTGTCAATAATAACCAGTCAGGCTATTGAATAGTCCAGTCCCATGTTCAGTTCAAATGAAAGAGTGGATAAGAAAGTGTCTTTAATTCCACAGTATTAGCCATGAATCAAGAAATTATCAAGCATTTATTTATTGAGTTTCCTCTGTGCTGAGCACACTGTGCTTCATGCTGGGCATACAAAGACAAAGATAATTAACATTTATGTGATGTTTTAAGGTTTGCAAAATGTCCTTATTTCAACCTCACACCAAGCAGAGGAAGTGCTTTTATTCTGCCTCACTTTACACATGAGGAAACTATCCATGAGGCTCAGAAAAATGTTTTGTCCAAGTTCATATCTCTAGGAAGTGTCTGAGGTGGGTTTTAAACTCAGTTCTTCCTTATTCCAGGTCCCAAACTTTCCCAAAGGAATTATTAGTTCCTGTCCTCCAGGGACTCCACTATGTAAACTACATGATTGTTGTTGCTGAGTTTGCATTTTTTCCGTTAGTACCCTTCTCTGAAATCTCATTCTAGCATAGAGATGACCTTCAAAAGTCAAAATAACCTTTTTGTAATTCAGTGAGAGACCTGATGGTCAGCCTCATCATGGCTAGAGAAGTTCTCTATGAGTTGTGATGCAGAAGGAATTTTGAAGAATTAATTAGAATAAGTAACATGGTGAGAGTAAAGTGAACTAAACTGATAATTAAAGGACATGGCTCATCATTCCTGCTCTGCCAGGAACTTTTTGGGATTCTTGAGCAAGACACAAGGTTTCCGAGTCCCAGTTCCTTCACCTATAAATCTATCTGTCCATCTATCTATCAACTGATCTATTAATCTATCGATCTATTGATCTATACATCTGTCTGTCCATCCATACCTTAATCTATCTATCCATCCATCTGTCTATCCAAATGTCTTTGTGTATCTGTCCGTCCATTCATCTATCTTCTCTCTCTGTCACTCTCTCTCTCTGTCTGTCTTTCTCTGTGCCTCTGTCTCTGTCTCTCTGTCTCTGTGTCTCTCTCTCTGTCTCTCTCTGTGTCTCTGTCTCTGTGTCTCTGTCTCTCTGTCTCTGTCTCTCTCTCTGTCTCTCTGTCTCTCTCTGTCTCTGTCTCTCTCTCTCTGTCTCTGTCTCTGTCTCTCTCTCTCCTCTCTCTCCTCTCTCTCTCTCTCTCTCTCTCTCTCTCTCTCTCTCTCTCTCTCTCTCTCTCTCTCTCTCATAGAATAAAGTAAAGTGACTTTAAAATCAGAAGTTTTCCTTCCAATCATTTTGAGTGGAAATTATCACCTCTACAATATGCTTCATTCTCAACAAATAACTTGTCTTGTTTCAGCCATAACCTTGAGGTGGTGTAGATAGAAGCTGAATCTGGAATCAGAAAGACTAAGCTTCAAATCTTGCCTCAGGGACCATCTAGCTACATTCCTTTGGGTCTATTTATACATATATATATATATATATATATATATATATATATATATATATATATATATATATATATATATATATATATATATATATATATATAAAGTTTCCTCATCTGTAAAATGAGAGGGTTGGATTTGTTGACTTCAGAATCTGGGACTCTAAACCTCTTATCCTATATTCATATCACAGGCACTATCTGAGATATCCACCAATGCTGCCTTCTGTTTCTGCACAAGTTCTATTGAAGAAAAAAAGGTGTTTTGTGAGGATTTTTAACCTCCACCTTTCTCTTCCAGTTCTGATAAAAACACCACCTTCTCTTTTTAAAACTTTGTGCCCAGATTCTTACCTGTGCAAAAGTAGACAGGCAACAAACATGTCTTGTACCAGACACTGTGCTATGCAGTGTGATATATAGACAAACAACAAGAAAAATAGTCCCTATCCTCAAAGAACTTACAACGAGACAGACAAAATGATAGATACAGATATATGTGTATGTATGTGTATATATATATATATATATATATATGTGTGTGTGTGTGTGTGTGTATATATATATATATACATACAGTTATGTATTTATATATATGCACATCTGTGTATTTATCTACATAAACACATCTATATGTATTTATATGGACAAATATACTTACATAAATATATTTATAAATAATTGATTGAATAAAGATGCAATTTAAATGAAAACAAAAATATTGATATTTACATATATTAAATATGGTTGTCATGTCATGTCCAACTTTTTGTGGCACGATTTGAGATTTTCTTCTCCAGCTCATTTTACAGATGGGGAAACTGAGGCAAACAGAGTTAGGTGTCTTGCCCAGGGTCATACAACTAGTAAATGCCAGAGGCTAGATTTGAATTCAGATTTTCCTAAATTCAGGCCTGGCAATCTGCTATATTTTTGGAATATATTTATATGTATGCTACTAAATATATATATATATATATACATATGCATGTATGCATATGTATATGCACACATATATATACATATTTATTGTTGCCCATAAATATATACCTATATATGCAAAATTGTTGCCATTCTTGCATTTCTCCATATGTATTTATATCTACAAATATGTCTCCTTACATACATATCCACACCCAAATCTAAGATTCTTCAATCAATCAATAAACATTTCTTAAGTGCTTCCTATGTACCAGATACCATGGTAAGTTTTTTTTAAGGCAATGAACAATAGACTTGACCATCTGGACTCCACTGAAGTCCACTTAGTTTTCACATCTGTGAGGGTTGGACATTAAGGTTAAGATCTCTTCTAGTTCTGGACTTATGACCTTATTATTATGCTTAAGGGAAGTATTTAATGAAATGTTCAGGGAAATTTCTGAAATGATATAAATGCACAAATCTATAAAATGACTTTTGTAATTTGAAAATATAATTCTTTTAGAAGTAATCCTCAAGACACAAGACATCCATGCATTCCTTTAAAGGGGGTAAAATTAAATTTCTTCTATAGAACACAAACTAATCTACCATAATATTTTCCAAATCCTAGCATAAGCACGAAAAAAGTACTGCTTTTTCCCTATACCTGAGAGAAAAGGTCAATAGGGAAAGTGAATGATGAAATCAAACCTGTGAAGGAGAAGCCTCCTTTTTCAATAAAGTGAAGGGGAAAAAAGTGCTGTTCTTCAGAGAGATAAGGATGGAAGGAAGGAAGGAAGGAAGGAAGGAAGGAAGGAAGGAAGGAAGGAAGGAAGGAAGGAAGGAAGGAAGGAAGGAAGGAAGGAAGGAAGGAAGGAAGGAAGGAGGGAGGGAGGGAGGGAGGGAAGGAAGGAGGGAGGGAGGGGGGGAGGGAGAGAAGGAAGGAAGGAAGGAAGGAAGGAAGGAAGGAAGGAAGGAAGGAAGGAAGGAAGGAAGGAAGGAAGGGAAGTAGGGAGGGAAGTAGGGAGGGAATGAGGGGGGGAGGAAGGAAGGAGGGAAGGAGGGAAAGAAGGAAGGAAGGAAGGAAGGAGGGGGGAGGAAGGAAGGAGGGAAGGAGGGAAAAAAGGAAGGAAAGAAATGTGAAGGGAGTGAAGGAGGGAGAGATTTTGAAACCCCAAAAGTGAGTTCATTGACTCTCCCCAGAGAGGGAGGTCATCAGAAAGGTGCTATTCCAGATGGAAAGAGAAAAGCAATGGGGTACATGGTTAAATGTCCAGTATGGACAGACATATCCCTAGTCCCTTTACAACTTTATAGTGCTATGTAATAAGCTAACTTATCTGAGGTCAAGAATTGTCCTTTTTAAAACAGCCAGTATCACCATTGCACTATACAAAAGAATTAGCTTATTATATGCCATATATATTTTATACCATAAGTCTGGGAAGGAGGTGAGGATGTACATCTGTTGAGTAAGACACTATTTCCCAGCTCCTGTCATCTTCACTGACTTTCTCCCATGCTTGGAATTCTGTTTTCTATGTTCCCTGGCTTTTTTAAAGTCCCAGCTAAAAATCCGTCTTCCACAGGAAGCCCTTCCAGATCTGTTCAATGATAGCTCCTTCCCTATCTTCAAACTATTCGGTCTTTATCTTCTTTGTATATAATTGTTTTCATGTTGCCTCTCCCTTTGACTATGAGATCCTTGGGAGGACTGTTTTTTGTTTTGCTTTGTTTCAGGCTTTTTTTTTTTTTTTTTTGCCTTTCTTTGTATTCTCAGTGCTCAGTAAAGTGCCTGGCACATAGTAAGTATTTAGAAAATTTCTGCTGATTGACTGACATTTTATCTCCTGTGTATATAGAAGGCAATTATCAAAACTAATATAGAAAAAGTTTTGCGTATGTTATTTGATTTTAAAATTTTGTTGAACTCAAAATGCAGTAGCATAAAAGTGTGATGTTCAACATCTGGGACAACCAAAGACATTACCTTATTTGGACAATCCTAGTTTTTCCTTCTTCCTCTCCTGTGTCCTAGTCAGTCACACACATTTGTATGTACCCATAACAATTTTTAGGACTCTACTGGAGGACATTTCCTGGTGATTACCCCATTGCCCTATTCTTTCCATCTGGAACAACATCTTACAGAGCAGTCCTCCAGAGACCAGACCTCTCCTCCCTAGAGAGAGTCAATCAATTCACTGATTTTTTATTTTTTTTTTTTGAGGGAGGAGAAGGGAGTTACCTCTATTATCTTCAATAAATATGAGAAGCCTCTCCAATTAGCCAAGACCTCTTTGATCATTTTCTATTAGTCGCCTTAAAACTTGCTGGAGAAGCTTAGCCACTAGTGGGAATAATGGAAATAAAAATATAAATCAGAGCAGTTCTATTGAAAGACATGACTGCAATTGGAGCACAAACTTATAGCTTTATTTGGTGACTGGGTAGAACCCTCCCTGAGACTGCTGCTTACTGCTGATAAATATAACTTGCTATTTAAGCTACTTTACTTGAGCCTAACCCCACTGAGAGATCTATTGAAGCAAGGACCTGTAAAGTGGCACTGCCCAGCTGATCCGAGGGCAGAGCCTGCGTGGAGATGACAAGAATCTCTCACTGGGAAAATCAGGAGCCCGCAAATAGCCAGAAGCATCTCCTGGTTCTCAAGGTCAAATGATCATTAATCCAAAAACCGATCTGCAAAGAAGGAGAAAAATCCTTCCTCTTGTTAGAACAAATTCCAGATCATTTCCCCCCCTTCTCTGTGCAGCAATATGACAGCCTGTCACCAGCAAAGCAGGAGAGAAAATCCTCTTATCCTAACTGCCAAAAATTAAGTGAGTGGGAGGAAGTCTTTGCTTTGTTGTTTTGCTAATGCAAAAGAACAGGCAAATAATTTGCATGGTTATCGTACTTGAGAAACACCGGTCCTACCATTTCATTTCATTTCATAAGGAATCTGTCTTTCCTGAAACCTCCAGGTTACAGCACCTTGAAACCTGGCACCTGCCCCCACCACTCTGCACCTAACTGCTCTCAAAGGTTACCGAGGATCTCTTCCTTCCGCACTGAAGCCTGTGGCCCTTTTCCAGCCCTAATCCTCCTTGACCTCCGGGTAGCAGACATTGCAGATCACTCCCTCCTTCTGGTTAGTCTCTTCTCCCTGGCTTTAGGATCATAGGATTATAGGATTATAGGATTTAGAGCTTGAAAGGACCTTAGAAACCCATCCAGTCAGACAGCCCTCATTTTATAGATGAGGAAAAGGAAATTTAAAGAGGCTGTGTGACTTGACCAAGGTCACACAGCAAGTGAGTAGCAGAGCTAAGGATAAGCTCAGAAATATTTCACTCTCCAGCTTCTTCAACCTGGTTGTCCTTCTCTGTCTCCTACACTGACAATACACTTTCTTGTTGTTGCCATAAGGTAAGTAGTAAACCAAGATTCTTCCTTTGGTCATCATCTTCCTCTTCTTCCCCTTCTTCCCTCCCTTTCCTCCCTCCCTCCCTCCCCTCTCCATCCTCTCTCTCTCTCTCTGTCTCTCTCTCTGTCTCTCTCTCTCTCTCTCTCTCTCTCTCTCTCTCTCTCTCTCTCTCTCTCTCTCTCTCTCTGTCTCTCTCTCTTCTCTGTCTCTCTGTCTCTCTGTCTCTGTCTCTCTCTCTCTCTCTCTCTCTCTCTCTCTCTTCCCCACATCTACATTTCTACCCCCAAACTCTCTTCTGATCCTGACATCTTCATCTCCAAATACTTGCAGGACATCTCCAAATTGATGCTCTACACAAATTTATCATATATGTCTGTTATCATTCCCCCTAAAAATTCTGTTCCTCCTTCTAACACTATTGGTACCATCCATCACCATTAGCCAAGTTTTCCAATTCTAAAACCACAATGTTGTCTTTGCTTTTTCCCTCTTCCTTAGAGATTATAACAATTCTATTTAAAATATTGTTGATTCTACCTCCTGATTATCCCCCACACTGTCTCCTCTTCTCTATTCCCCTTACTACCCTTTTAGCATGTCTCTATTACTATCCTCCTGAGCTAATGGAATAATTTTCTTTTCTTTCTTTTTCTTCCTTTCTTCCTTTCCTTCCTTCTTTCTTTCCTTCCTTTTTTCTTTCTTTTCTTCTTTCTTTTTCCTTCCTTCTTCCTTCCTTCCTTCCTTTCTTCCTTCCTTTCTTCCTCTTTTCTTTCTTTCTTCCTTTCCTTCTTTCCTTCTTTCTTTCCTTTTTCTTTCCTTCTTTCTTTCTTTCTTTCTTTTTCCTTCTTCCTTCCTTCCTTTCTTTCTTTCTTTCTCAATACATTCTGTTAGAGGAAGCTAGAGTGATAGACTTGGGATCAGGAACACACGAGATTGAATCCAGACCAGATATTTAATAGCTGTGTGACCCTTCAAAAGTCACTTAACCTCTCTTTGCCTCAGTTTTATCATTTTTTAAATGAGAAAAATCCAAGCGAGTACTTTTCAGGATTATTGTGAAAATCAAGTGAAACATCACATATTAGTTATTCTGCACACCAATAAAGAACTATACAAATAACTATTTTTTATTATAGTTTTTTATTTTCAAGATATATGCATGGGTAATTTTACAGCATTGAAATTGCCAAGCCTTTTGTTCCAACTTTTCCCCTCTTTCCCCCCACCCCTTCCCCCAGATGGCAGGTTAACCAATACATGTTACATATGTTAAAGTATAAATTAAATACAATATATGTATACATGTCCAAATAGTCATTTTGTTTATACAAATAATTATAATCCAATAAAAAAATCCCTCCATGGTACCTCCTCTAAAGAATATAGCTTAAGCAAAACTCTCTATGTGTAGCATCCATTAATCTTTTAACAAGTCCTGCCTAATGTCCCTCTTTACCTCTCCAAGACAGCATATCTACCCTTACCTTCTGAAGTGGAAGGTTCAGAAGCATAAGTTATTAGGGACAAGGTAGTCCATTTTTCCTATCATTACAAGCAAATGCTTCCTAAGGGGATAATTTCAGGTCATGCCAGAAGAAAAGGGAAGTTTATACACAAAACTGATATATCTGAAGTCAGATGTATGGGGATGATATCTGGGGTAAATTAGGCTACCTCATCAGCCCCACAGCAAGATTTAGGAACATGACTTCTCAAATGGACATCCCACTATAAGGCATTTTCAATTGGGATTGTTTTCCTTAAGTCCTATAAGGTCTCTGGCCCACTGATGATTGCACTAGTGTCAACACCAGCAACCAAAATGGAGGACTATTAAAAAAGGTATAGAGACTTGAGTCCTTTCTTAATCCAGTACTTATGTATTAGAGTGCCTTGCAACCAGAAGCTGGATCAATCAGCAAGTAAGAACGAGAAAGCACTAGAAGAAGAAAACACCATTGCACTCTTCTAGATGTCATCCTCTGCTAAAAATTCTCTGATGGTTCCCAATTTCCTATAGAAGAAAAATGAAACTGATCTGCTTGGTGGTATTATGGGACTATCCTCCATAATTTCTCATACTAATTTCTCCTTAGACTCTTCACTCCAGCCAAACTCATGACTCCCTAAAACCAACCTGTGCTTTCTTCCTTTTTCATCTTTTGCCATTCAGCAGCCCTTGGATGTTCTCTGCCTCTTCCATCCCAGTTCATTTGTTAGAACCCAACTCAAATGTCCCTTCCTTCATGAAGCATTCCTAGGATCTAATTTGGTGTATTATTTGTCTCACCAATGTACTTATCATTAGAAGAATGATGATCTAGTGAAGCCCTAAGTCAAGAAAATCTAAATTCACATCTTCTCTCTGGAACATTACTGGCTGTGTGACCTTGAGCAGGACACTTAATTTTTCAATGATCCGAGTTACTTGCTTTTAAAAAAATATTGTGCGAATTTAAATTTTTTTGTTTTAATTTTTAAAATTATGAATCATAACTATCAATAAACATGAAAATATGCATATGTAGAACTACAAAATAAATTATAAATGCACACACTTTTATTGTTTATCCTTCTGTTTTAAGAGGACCAATGACATCAGGAGGGTGATGTCTTAACTTGCTAATGAATTAGATTTGTGAGGCAGGACTATGCAAAGTCATCATTCCCACTTGTCCTCAGAATTAGTATATAGTTCAGGACAAAGAAAGTCAGAAAAGAAGATTGTATATTGAATCATGAATCCATTACATATTTCTTGATTTTTGTTTGTTTTTGTTCAGTCGTGACCCCATTTGGGGTTTTCTTGGCAAAGATACTGGAGTTTGCCGGTTCCTTCTCCAGCTCATTTTATAGATGAGGACACTGAAATAAACAGGGTTTGCTTGCCCAGGCTCATACAGAGAGCAAGTGTGGTGAGGCTGGATTTGAACTCGAGAAGATGGGTCTTCCTGTTCCCAGACTCAGTAGTCTATCCACAATGGCATCGCCTAGCTGTTCATTTGTTTGTTTTAGTTTTAAATTTAATTTATATATATATATATATATATATATATATATATATATATATATATATATATATATATATATATATATATATATATGTTCACACACACACATATATATATGTATAAAATTTTAAAATTAATTAAATTTAATTTAACAGGGTAAAAGCAACATTACCCAACTGAGTTGTTTCCCCTTCTGGACTGCCCTTCACTCTCTACCCAGGCAGCTTTATAAGTTTAAGTTGCAGGACATTTACCAATATGCCTCAGTAAGTTTCCTTACCATAATTTTTCTACACTGAGACCCAAACCAAGGAATTTAGTACATATAATGTTATATTGTTTCCCTTTGTTCATGCATTGCCCCTTCCTTCTAGACTACAAATTTTATATTAAAGCAGACATTATGTCATATCTAAACTCTTTATCTTTCCTAATATCTAACACAATACAAAGTAGTTGAATTGAATGAGAAACACAATAATAGAAAAACTTGACTTTTGAATCTTAGACCTGCAAGTAGAAAATTGATTTTATATATATATATATATATATATATATATATATATATACACACACACATACACACACATACACACACACACATATATATATATATTGCTTTGTTTTCATTTGAATTGAAAAGTTTTATTCAAAGAATCACCTCCTACTTCCATTGAATACGTTATGTTTCTTTATGTCTGCTCCAATGAAAGTGTGAGATTGTTGACATCCTCTGTCTTTACTGTAAAGGTAGAGACATTTATAGAGCACGAACTAAATAAAGGTGCTCTGAATTGAATAATGTTGAATTAGCCACACAGTTTTCAGTGAAGTCCCATATATTTAATTAACATGAACCTCAAGAAATGAAAAGAGAAAAAAATAAAAACTGTTCTATAATGGGCTATATGCTTTTATTAGGTTTGATTCTCAAGTATTTTGTTTGAGACAAAATTAACTAAAGTATTGTCATTTATATGAATATTTTTAAAAATGCAATATAAAATGCCTTCTATGGAGATTTATGACATTTTTATAAAGTGATAGGAACATTAGTGGAATTGTCAATATCAGTGTCAATATCAGTGAACTGTCTGTTCAATACCCTCTCAATATTGATATCAAAGCATTAAAAATCCAATAAATCATAGAATCATGCTCAATAGAATCTTAATTAACATGTTCAACAAATGATAGATTCATAAATTTACAGCTGAAAGAGATCTTGAAGATCATCTAGCCCAACCCCGTCATTTTATGAAAAAAAACTAACAGATTAAATGACTTCACTGAGACTGTATAGATAATAAGTAGCAAATTTGGAATTGGAACTCAGGCCCACTGATTCCAAAAAGACACAAGTGTGCACCATGTACTAGAGGAGAGCTTGTGAAAAGTCCAAGTCAAAGATGGATTTTTTAATACTACTTTTGCTGGTGGTTAACATTGAGCTTAGAATCAAAGGTCTGAAATTGAAATCCCATTTCTGTCACTTGCTACTTGCGCATACAACCTATGTGTATGAATGAATGTGTGTATACATATATATGAAAACATATTTGTACATGGGTATATAAATATTGTATGTATGTATATAAATATATGTCCTTATTTGTAGGCATTTATATGTTATATGTATACATGTTTTATATATAGAACACATATATCTTTATATAAAGATGTATATTTCTGTATTTATATGTTTGTTTATATATATATAATAAAACTATAGCATATGTAAAATACATATCAATATACACATACATCTGTGCATGCACACATAATTTTTTTTACTTCCCCATCAGAAGGTAAGCACCTTGTGAGTAGAATTATTTGATTCATTATATTTATTTTTCCAATTCCTAGCAGAGTACCCAGAACATAGTTGATATCTAATCAATGCTTGTTCATTGTTTGATTGCTTGACTAACTGATCTCTCATTTCCCTCCCCATTCTATTCAGTCCTTTGATTCTTGCATCTTGGACAAGTTTTATAAATGGACAAGAATCTAGCTGTAGAATTAATCATGAGAATAATGCAATATTTTCAGCAATGTCAAGCTAGTCCCTCACATACACACAAGAACACAGACACATTTATGCACACATTCCACCTTTAGATTAATATTATTCCTGTAACACTTGAGAATATTGTTCCTGCCAACATTTATCTGTGACTCATGTAGCATCATGATCTCAAAAGAACCGAAATTGCACGTGGTCCAAAAGCCAAAGAATAGGCACCTAGTGGGAGTGAGTAGGCGGAAACATTCCCAATGATCATTTGCATTCATGAAGTAATATTTTTAAAAATCATCAGTTATATACTGCCAGAATGGAGGTAGGTCAGTCATATAGAGACAGTGAGGGAGGAAAGATAGACAACTATAATGCTGTTATGTATAAAATATTGGTGGAGGAGGAAGGGAGTGGGAAGAGGAAGGCCATAGACTATTGAGAAAATTATCTGGGAAGGATTTATGGGAGGACATGAATGAGATAAGAAAAAGAATCTCACAGAATGAGCAGAGGTGGATGGGTGGCAATCTGCCATGGCAGAGAAAGTTTCCACAATGAAAAACTCATAGGTGGATAAAAGTATCAGTGAGTCATTATCATCTTATCCATCATGCATTTCATTGACTTACTGTTAATCAAAAAAAAAAAAAAAAAAAAAAGGAAACAGCTCAACATTCTACAAAAAAATACATATTAATATAATTTAGATGTTTAATTAGATTCTATATTTGGTACCCTATTTAAAAACTTTCACTTTTTCTATGGATGCATGCCATTGTTGATCTCCAATTAGAATCCACAGTAAATCCCAGGATTCTTATTATCCATGTTGTCTCATAGAGCCTTTTTGGGGAGGGGGGGGTTTAAGCAAAAGGATTAAGTGACTTGGCCAGAGTCATGGAGCTAATAAGTATCAAATGGCATCAAGGGTCAGAAGAGAGATTTGAACTCAAGGCCTCCTGGTTCCATCAGCTGTGCTATCTAGCTGTCCCTTGGATCCTTTCTCTGATGGTGATTTTCTGCCTGGGACTAGCACTTCATGAAAACTCCAGGGCATCATGTTCACTTCTCTTTGCACTTTCCCCTCCTTCTTTCCTTCCCCCTTCCCTTTCTCCAAATATTCCCAGCTTCCTTTTATGTGTTACCTTGAAGGTAAAGACTGTGTTTATTATCTTGTTTGTGGTTATATTGCCTGCATTTAGCACAATTCCTTACACATCATAAGTGCTTAATAAATGTTCTATCTATCTACCATCTATGTCTCTTTATCAATCTATCACACATGCCTTTGTACTTCTTTTTGGAACATAGACGCTCATTAGTAACCAATGCAGTCTACTTGCACCTACAATTTCTCCATTATACTTATCATCTATAACTTTGATTCTTTGAAGAGAGACATTCCAACACGTAGTATCTCTGGAGAAAGCATTTATTTTTTTTAAATGCATTTTTGTGTCTGAAACCATTTGGGGATTGGTGAAAGTAATACATATTTCTCCAAATGCACTCTAGTCTATCTTCTTAGTTCTGAGCCCAATTCATTACCTGTTTGTAATGTTTTATCTAGATATATATACTAATATACTAACTCAATAAGCTGACCATTCAACTGAATGTCAAAGTATAGATAATGGGCAGGTTTTTTCCATTTACTTTTCCAATCAACGAATAATATCTCCTTTAGTATATTCAAAAAACCCCAAAATCTGAAATATCATAGAACCAATACAGTAATAATAATAATAATAATAACAATAATAATGGGTCAGCTAGATGGTACAGTGAACCTAATGAACCCGAAATCAGGAAAATTCATCCTAAGGCTGAGACAGGTTGAGGTACTTGCTCAGGTTTACACTAGTGTTTAAAATTGAATTTGAACTTAAGTTTTCCCATTTCAGACCCAGCATTTTCTCCGTAGTTTCCTCAAGACAACAAATAGTTATTCTAGACTTCCAGACTTAGAGAGTGCAATGTATAGAGTGCCAGCCTTAGAGTCAGAAAGACTCATCTTTCTAAATTCAAATCTGGTCTCAGACACTTACTACCTGTATGACCCTAGGCAAGTCACTTAATCCTATTTGCCTCAGTTTCCCCATCTATAAAAATGAACTGCAGAAGGAATGGCAAACCACGCCAGTATCTTTACCAAGAAAACCCTAAAAGGGGGTCACAAAGAGTTGAATATTACTGAAATGACAACAGCAATAAAGACAAATCTATGTACAAGGCATTGTGCAGATAGGTCCTGATTAATCTAAATAATCAATGCCCTAAAATGGTGCACGTGTTCAAATTATTCTCATTAAAGTATATATAATATGGTCATTTGTCCCAACCCAATCAAAATATGAAATGGGAATTCTAATAATATGACCACTTTAAGGAATTCATTATTCATATTTATTGGGACTTAAAAAGAGGAAAAATAAAATAGTCATCCCTGCCTTTAAGGAGTTCACTTTTTTACTAATTTTGTGATTCCCTCCCGCACTATAATAGTTCTGCCATGCTTTAACTGACAGGGAGTCAGGTAGGTATAAGGACTAAATGTCAGATTTAGAATCCCAGACCCAGAGTTCAAATCAAGCTTTGCCACTTCCTAATTGTGTGACCCTGGTCAAGTTATAAGCTGTCTGTTCTTCAATGTTATTTACTTTCAAATAAGAGAGTTACAGTCAATGTATTATAAATGGATAGGACATCTGACCTACCATCACAAAGACCAGAGTTTAAATTCTTCCTTGGACACCTTCTAAGGGTGCAATTATGTGCATGCAAATCACAATCTCTCTGTGACCTAATTTCCTCATCTATAAAATCATGGCCTTCAAGGTCTCTTGCAGCCCAATCTTCATCAATCCATTTCTAGTGCTCTAAACACTCATCTCCAGAAAGTTAATTCTATGAGACTGAAGTCTAATGGTCAGGCTAATCCTCATGTGACAGGTACATGCCATATTTTTATTTATTAATCTATATCTATCTTTCTGTCATCTATAATATCTATCATCTAGCTATCATAAGGCAATTAAAGTTAAATAACTTGTCCAGGGTCATACAGCTAGGAAATGTTAATTGTTTGAGGTCAAATTTGAACTCGGATCCTCCTGATGTCAGGGCAGGTGCTCTATCCACTGCTTCTCCCTATGTTCCATATTTAAAGTCTTACAGCCAATAGGAACATGGCACATCTTCAACTTTGACTTTGAGACTTTGAGGTAACCTTCAAGCCCTCATGAAATAACAGAAGAAGACTTTAGCTGAAAATCTTTTAATTTACAGAGGAAAAAAAAAAAACACAGAGAGTGATGCATATTATATATATATATATATGTGTGTGTGTGTGTGTGTGTATGTATATATATATATATATATACATACACATATATATAGGTAAATATATGAATGTATATAGATACAGATATATGGATATGTCTGCATTTAGTGACATTTTTCTTTGACTAATGAGGGGGTTGGACTGAAATGATCTCTGCAGTCTCTTCCAGCTCTAACATTGTATGAATGAGTAATTAATATATTTCCTTAAAATGTAGATTCAGCATTTGGGCAGACTCCCTACATGCATAAAATAGTTCAGACAATATTAAAACTTTTGATGAAATATTAGAGGAAAGTCCACTTGAAAAAATACTGAAGAATTCCATGAATATTTTTATAGATGGATTAGAAAGCTTGGCATTTATCTTTCTAGTGTTCAAGGGGGTCACCTTTTATGACTGTGTTCTTTTTAAAGAATTTGGGATTTTGTAAATTCCAAATAGCATCTTTATTTTGTAAATCAGTAAGTATTGAAAATCTGGGATTTTACTTGCAATTTTAATGAAGTTGTTATCAGTGTATTAGTAACAAAGCTATTAGCAACTAACTTGCTTACTGATGTCCATAAACAAGCTCACACTTATAGTGTTAATCCTCCAAGGATCTCAAAGGAGAGAGAAATGATCTCCTTTCTTAAGGTATCTCTAATATTGAGTGCACTCAATAAACTTTGTTGGTTTCCAACTTTGTAAAATTACCATCTATCAATTCTGTGTGTATCTTGTGAGGACCTAGTTATTTATCTGATGACCTGTTCTTTTGAATATAAACTTCTTGAAAGCAATGGGATACTTTGGTTTTTCTTTATATTCCCAGTATTAACACTAGCCTGGCACATAGTAAAATGATTAAATATACAAAAGTAAGTACCCTTGTCATTTGTGTTTAGGATTCTTTCTTCTTAATAATTCTTACTAATAAGCCACTCTTCCATATCATTTTAGTCTTTTGAATGAAGGACATTGTATATTACAGGAAAGGTCACTGAATTCAAATCCCATGTGTGATCCAGATCTAGTCACATTTATAAGGGATCAGACTTTAAGGTTCCTTCCAATTCTAAAATATATGATCAAATTGTTTGTTGATTAACAGATTTGCAAAATGCAAACCTATATTTGGCCCAAGTAAAATACTAAGTACAAGATACAAACATTTTTGTGAAGGGGAAAAAAAAAAGATTCTTCTTCTACACTATTCAATTTTAAGATGATCATTCATGAATTCATGAATATTAAGTGTCTACTATATAACAGATAAACAAAGAAAAATATGGAATAGCCCTTGCTCTCAAAGAGCTTATACTCTAAAGGGAGCATTAGCATGGAAAGGAGAACGAGAAAGAGAAGGGGTGAAGGAAGAGGAAGTGAAGGAAGAGAAAGTGTATAAGGAGAGGAAGAAAAGAAAGTGGAGAAGGAAAAAGAATAGGAAAGAGGAGGAGGAAGAAGAGGAGGAGGAGGAAGAAAAAGAATAGGAGGACAAAGGAAAAAACAAAAACTAAGCTTATAATTTCCTGATATTGGGAACTATTGGATAAGGAAACTCCTGTACCAACACAATCCCTTCCTTTCATCTTATAGACTTTGCATCAACTAGAGCATTCATTGAAATCTTAAATGACTTGCCTAGATTCATACAATCATTATATTTTCAGAAGTGAAGCTTGAATTCAGGTCTTCTAAGGCCATTTTTATCCACTATGTCAGAAATTACTTCCAAAGTGCTTTCATTTACATTATTCCACTTATCCTCTTCCTCTACATTTTGGAGGAGATATTATTATCCCCTTTTACAAATGAGGAAACTGAGACTGAGAGAGGTTAATTAAGCTTGTCTAGGATCACAAAGGTAGTATCTGCTTCCATATTTAAACTCAGTTCTGCCCGATTCAAATTTAATACTTCCATGCTGGCTCTAGAATGTATCCTCAACCCATAACAACAGATTTGTTGGGGTGGGGAGGGAGTATTTTGTTCTATTTTAAGTTTGCTTCTGAAACTGAGCATAGTGCTCTTGATAAATCCATGTGGAATCAGGTTGGTTAGATTGCACTAGATCTCAGGGTTTTTGGGTTTGTTTGTTGATGTTTTTTTCTATTTTGAAATGATGAATTTAAACTGGAGCAGATCTTCTTAAACTTTTTCCACTCATGACTTTTTCTCATGCAAGAAATTTTTACATGACCCTAGGTATAAAGGTATATAAAATAAGCATATAAATCAAATATTTACTGAAAATAAATCATAATTTCATAGCCCCCATATTCAGTACAAGACTCCATATGAGGTCACAAACCACAGTTTAAGAAACTGAGGATTAGAAGATTTCTAAGATATTCCAAATTCAAAAACTATGTTTCAGGGGCAGCTAGGTGGCACAGTGGATAGAGCACCAGCCCTGAAGACAGGAGGACCTGAGTTCAAATCTGGTCTCAGACACTAACACTTTCTAGCTGTGTGACTTTGGGCAAGTCACTTAACCCTAATTCCTCTGCAAAGAAAAACAAAGCAAAAAAAGAAAAGAAAAGAAACAATAAAAAAACTATACTTCAGCCCAAGGATTTTTCTTAAAGTTCAAAACTAGTTCCATTTGCCCATCTAGTATGCTGCTTTATAGAGTCTTCTTACACCAAAGAATGAAACCAGAGATACAATTGATATCCCAGACACTGGAAAAATTCTCAAAAGGCAATATTCAAAGAGTTCTCTGAAAACTTACAATGATAGCCTTGAATTCTGTTCCTGAATTTTGCTTCAATGGCTATTGGAAGAACTGAGTCATCACTGCTCAAGGATTCTTTATAGAAAAGGACTTTCATAGGAATGAAAATCAGTTTTGAAAGTCTGAGTTTTTTTTAGTATATAAAAACTTACATAAAGATATAGATAAAAATTTATATAAAGATATCAGATAAAAAACTTATCTCAGCTAGAGAACCATGTGGACATGTGGAATTGAAAATGAGCTCCATGTGATTGGGAAACATCTATCTACCAGTATGTATGGGTGTGTATATACATATACATATATTCACATATACAAAGATATTATACATCTATGTCTTACATGTTATATAACATATATAACTGTGCCATGTAGTATGTTTTATAATGTATATTACCTATCACATGTGTGTATTATATACATATACATGGGTATAGATATGGAAATAGAAAGAAATATATAGATATATGGCTGAATCCAGAAATCAAGTCATCGTTTGGATGAGCTTCCTAGAAGGTCACTATTTTAAAGGCTCTGTGTGTAGCCCTCAAATTCTTTAATAATTCAGTTATCAACAATGTACACTCATCATTTTTTGTAAAGATTTGTTTCTTTTTAAATTTTATTTTAAATTTAAATATTTATTTAAAATTTAAATTCAAATCAATTTCTAATCAATGAACCTATGGACAATGGGATTATAGGAGCTTATAATTTTTTGATATTTAAGCTCCTCATAACCTGGCTCCCTCCTATCTTCTCAGTTTTCTGGCACAATAATAACAAGAACAACAACAGTAACCATTAATATAGCACCTAATTTTGTTTTGTTAGTAGTATCTCCTGTGATTCTAACAACAGCCCTCTCCTCCATGATCCTGGCTCCAGAGCAATTCCTAGATGGGCAACTCTTGGATGTTGCCATGGGGATTGTCCCATCTCTACCTTTAGAACTGAATCCATAGTGAGTCAGAATTATTTAATTCTTTGAATTTTTGTCCTTACCCCCCACAATATCCAACAAACAGAAGGTGCTTAATAAATACATTTTGGTTAATTAATTGATCGCCACAAAGGATTGACCCAGAATCTTTGCTTAAGGGTTCCCTGTCTTCTCAATATAGAAACTGGGGCCCCTATTACCTCATTCCATCACCAACATGTCTACCTTGAATTCATAAAGAAAGTTGCTATTTCTAGAGTTGCTAATTATAGAAATAGTTATAGGCTCATAACCCAGCAAGGAAGGGAGAGTAAAAAGGCATCCAATATTCTAACATGAATCAGGTTTAGAATAGGAAGTTAATTCCCACACAGAAAAGGGAATACTAAGCAATCCGGCATGTAAGGATTAGAAAATGCAATAACTCATCATTACTATCACAATCAGTTGGGAAGCTAATGACTGCAAATAATTTCTTTGCAAGGCTGCTAATTAGCCATTATACATTTCACCTCCACTGAACAATCTGGTCCAAAACCAAATGAGATCTTCTTCTCAGTGCCCTTGATTTCTCTTTAATGAGAACTCTTTCAATATTATCAGTTCGTTCCCACTCCTGCTGTCTCCACAACTCTCCAATAGCCATTATTGCATTTTGCCAGCACTCCAAGACCTTCCAGAGTCTTCATCACAAGGTCATTGCTAAAGGAAGGAAAGCAGCCCAAGATTTTAACACAAGCCTGCCTGGCTGGATCTCTACTACATGTGGGAAGGAAAAGCCCCTACCTCATTTTGTGGGAATAGAGGTGGGCCTCCTTCCCCATTCCTGGCAGAAAAATTTAGAAGTCAAAAAGGAGATCAGTCACAAGCTACTTCTTCTTCCTGATATATATGGCATCCCAAATCGTTAGTTTTTATCTTCCCTTAGCAATTAGTCATAGGACATTCAACCTTCTGATGGGTCTTATAAAACCAGAGGCAATTCAATAAATATTTATTATATATCTACTATTTGCCAGACTCTATAATAAATGCAAGGGATAGAGTGGGAGTGGGGGAAAACTTGATAATTAGCCTTTCTGGTCTATTTGCTGATCTTTGTACCCCTTGAAGAGCTGCCAAATTAATATACTCCTCAACTCAATCAATATCTGGGGCTCCCTAATATCTTTACGATCAAATACAAATTCTCCTATTGGACATTTGAAGTACAATCAGACTCCATTCCTCATGAACTTTACTGAACTTTAACATACTTTTCAATCTTATCACTCCTCCATCTTGGGGATTCCATCAATGCTAATTTCAGCCACCTCCTAAATGAGATCCCAAATGTTATTAGAATGGCATCCCAAATTACTTTGCATTTTTTGTGCATATTTTATATCTGAATATATGTATATACACACAATATATATACATGTTATTTATCTATATCTATAACCATGTTTATATCTTTCTATGTTTATCTATATGTGTGTGTGTGTTTAGTGTGTGTCTAACTGTCTCTCTTATAGAAGGTAAGATTCTCAAGATCACATTCCATTTTTCCAGCTTCAAGCACTTACTTGCTGTGCTAGTTGAACAAGTCACTTAACCCCTATTTGCCTTAGTTTCCTCATTTGTAAAATGGGTATATAATTAACGTCTACTTCCCAGGATTGTTGTATCAAATGACATAATATACCTAAAGCACCTTGCTTCCTTAAAGAGCAATAGAAATATTATTATTAATATTATTAGTCTCTTGCCACTATGCTTCTTCAGACGGTCCAAATTTTTTATAAAACTTCCACAGGATGCCAACAACAATTCTTCCAGACACTGCTGGGTCAGTGCCTATATCACTAAATCTTATGACACATTTGTCTGAGAGACAGTGGGCACTTTGGCATTAAGGAAAGTCCCATATTGCCTAGGACATGAGTAAATTTGCTGGCTGAACTTCAGAGGATTGTTGGCTTTAGAAGGTCCTTCTTAAGCATCTTATTAAAGAAACATGGTCTGCTTCAATTTAAGTGGCTTGTTTCTCCTGATTGGTAAATTTCCAATTTATATCTCTGCCAGTTTATAAAAAAAATGTCTCTCCAAATCCACAGATCACTGATAATGATGCTCTGATCCTCCAATTTTGAATTTTCCAGCAAATAAAGAACCACAACTGCAGCACATTTCACATCTTCAGTTGATGTTTTTGGATCCTCCTTTGTTGGGTTCTCAGTGACAAAAAGAACTAGTTTACTTACTAGGTTATTTCCCAGAGGATAATTATATTGAACTATACCAAAGAGCTTGGGATATTGGTCCTACCAGTCTGAATAATGACTTTCTACCACTTGTAAACTATAAATTTAAACAATTTTATTGGCAATTTGAACTTCCATCACTCTCATTCCCCAAGGACACTCCCATATAAAAGGATTAATCCAGTCTGCTCAGGGTTTGGGAGCAGTATATCTCAAGTCCAACCATCTATCTCTAGCCTGAAAATGTTCCCATCTATAAATGTCTCCACTGAACTCTGTCAACACTGAAGCAACTAGGTAGCACCATGGAGAGAGCACAAGGCTGGGACTCAGGAAAACCTGAATTCAGATCTTGCCTCTGACCTTGGTAAATCCTTTATATTCTTTCAATTTCAGTTTTCTTATTCAAAAAATGAAAGGGTTGGATTAAGTGGTCTCAAATCTCTTCAGGTACTCTTCCCACTGAACCATGCTTTGCTATTATTTGAGGATGGGATAACCCCCAACAACTAACTTCTATAATTAAAGAATAAATGTTTCAAGGGGATTTCTCAAAGCATCTTAGTTAAGTAGGATGGAATGAACACTTACTGGAGTTTAACAAAGATACACTTCAACTAAATTCTTGTGATAAAATTGTGATTTATATATAGTGGTCAAATGCAATTTTAGGTTTGGGTAACAAAGCAATAACATTTAAAAACAAGACTCAAAGTTCTCATGTCAGTCTCTCAACCTTCTCTATCAAATGAAAAACTGAATAGGTGGAACTAAATACTATGAAATATAATTATAGTCCCAGAGAACAGCTCAGTTGAACCATATCTATAATTTGCTGCCTTAACTCACCAAACAGCTTGGAATATGTTCAGCTGTTTTCACAGCAAGTGGAACAGACCCTTTTCTTGAGGCCAGATCTTTTATGTGACCACAGAATATGACCACAGAACAAATAACTGGGACATTCTGTCTACTTTTACAACTAATACTGATCCCCATTGCTGCTAAGATCATGCAGCCATGCCCATTATAACTAAAATCAGATTTGTTTCAAATCAATTGCATATAAAGACTCAGATTTTAAATGATAGTGTTAAGAACTAGAAGAAGCTTTGGAGAAATCATTGAGTTCAACTTTCTTGCTTTGTAGATTAAAAAAGTAAATAAAAGGAGTCCCATAAAAGTTTACTCACTCACAGAACCAATAAATAGCAGGACAAGGATTGGATCACACATTCCCTGATTCTTAGGAGCAATGTGTTACAGTGGGAAGTGTGCTGAAGTTGTAATCAAAGGACCTAGTTTCAATGTCTATTTTATTTCCTACATATATGACATGGACAACTCACAACCTGTCAACTTGCTTTCTTACCTGTAAATGAGAGGGTTGGTCTAGACATTCTCTAGACTATGTTATTCTGGGACCTTTTTCCCCACTAGACCATACTGACTGTCTATGTTAAAAATAAGTCATTAGGTTCAATTATTCTCTGCTGTATCTGTGTATAGTAGGGAGTTTCTTTATATTGTTGTTGAGAATTGCAAAATCTCAGATTTTGAAGGGAACTCAATAATCCAGTCCAACAAACACTTGGGAAGGGGATCTCTTCTGCTATATCACACCCAACAGGGAAGACTTTGATGGAAGATGTCCAATGAGAAACAAACCCACCCAGGCAACCTCCTTCACTTTCAAGTAGCTTTAATTGGTTGGAATCTTTTCCTGACATCAAGCTTAAATTTGCTCCTTGGCATCTTCCACCCAGTGCTCCTAGCTTGGTGTTGAATCTACCAAGCAGAAAAAGTCACAGAATCACCACATTTTCAGAATTTGATGAGACCTTAGTGGCCACTGAAAAAGCAATCTCCTCTGCAAATGATTATCCAGGCTTCTCATGAAGATGTTTAGTAGCAGGAAACACGCTACTTCCTGAGGCAATTGATTCTGCTTTTGGATAACTCGAATCATCATTCTTTCTAGGTGAATCTGGGACACATTTTCCACCCACTTCCTTCTTCCAACAATACCAACAACTTTTATCCTAAGTTTCTGAAATGTTTTGGAAAGGCCTTTCACAAAATTGACCTTAGTTCAAATCTGATTTAGACACTTACTAGCTCTGTGACGCTGGGCAAGTCATTTAACCTTCAGTTTCCTCATTTGTAAAATGAGCTAGAAAAGGAAAGGGAAAACCACTTCAGTATCTTTGTCAAGAAAATTCCAAATGGGGTCATGAAGAATCAGACCAGACCAAAAAACAACTGAACAACAACTAAAATTTCTGCTAAATACTTGTCCCAGTCCTCCTTAATCTTAGTACCTTCTTCTAAGATGACTCAACATCCTGTATTTACTTTGTTTGAACTAAGATATTTGCATGCCATCTCACACACACAGACACACACAGACACACACTCCTTCATTTAGACTACATGCTCCATGACAGCAGGGACTACTTGTGCCTTTCTTTGGATTTTGAGCTCTTAGTTCAATGCTTGACATACAGTAGGTGTTTAATAAATAACTATTGACTTTACATCTAATTTAAATATTTTGTATGAGTTGTTTGAATTTTGGAGTACATTTTCTCTATATTAATTTATGTACATACTGTCTTCCCAATAAGATAAGTTCTTTGAGGGCATTTTTGGCTTTGACCTGAACAGCTATTAGAGTTATTGTCATGAGGGCTTAATAAATTCTTGTTGATTCTTCTCTTACTTCTTCCCCTAACATTTCTTCCTCTTCTTCCTCTACCTCATGATATTGAGATTTCAGGGAACAGTTTATCTTTCTTTTCCATTTTTCTACTTCTTCTTCTCCATCTCCTCCTCCCTTCCTTCCTCCTCCTCTTTCTTTCTTTCTTTCTTTCTTTCTTTCTTTCTTTCTTTCTTTCTTTCTTTCTTTCTTTCTTTCTTTCTTTCTTTCTTCCTTCTTCTTCTTCTTCTTCTTCTTCTTCTTCTTCTTCTTCTTCTTCTTCTTCTTCTTCTTCTTCTTCTTCTTCTTCTTCTTCTTCTTCTTCTTTCTTCTTCTTCTTCTTCCTCTTCTTCCTCTATTTCCTTCTCCCCTGCTTCTGCTTTTCACTCCCATCCAATTCTTATTATTATTCTGTGTTGTTTCCGTGACTGTTTCTGTTATTGTTATCATTGAAATGCTTTAAGGAAAATTATTCATAACCAAACTGAAATGAGAATTTGGGGAATATTTAGCATGTTCAAATGTTTCAGCTTTTATCCATCACTATTAATATCATCTCTTCTTCCAACACACAGAAATCTTTAACTTTGCACTAGAGAATTTGATTCTTTTTAGTTTTATTAACTCGGAGAGTCTTTCCGCAATGAGTCATATCACACTGAGGTCATGTTAGTTGCATTCTGCTGCACAGGATGATGTCTCATCCTCCTCCACGGCAGTGAAAACATAGGCATGGCTTGATCTGGAAAATGTGGGGAGCCATTAAGATTTTAGGGCCCCCTCTTCAAGGAGAACTAGACTTTGGGTCTTTGTCAAGATGTTTTTCCAAATGTGATCAAACAACATAAAGTGAGGAAGAAGCTACTCCTAACCATGTTCCCTATGTTTTATTGTCTCAGAGAATCTTTTTACTCTGGCTGGGAAATTTAGATTTAGAGTTGATTGTGCAGATAAGAAAGCAAGGCATTAGAGAGAAAATTATTTACCTAATGTTACATAGATAGCATCAGAGAGTACATTTGAACCCAAACTCTGTAATTCTAAATCCAGCACTCTTTCCATTTACCATAAAAAGTTGGAATTTATTGAGAAGAGAGGTTTGTATTTTTTTTCTTATTCACTTGATTTAATTAGACTCCAAAGAGATGCTTTGACATCCTATAGTCCTCCATCCTGGAGTCCTTTCTACTCACTGATAGCTTTTTTTCTTTTTTTCTCTCTCTCTGTCTCTTTTTTTTTCTTTCTCCCTCTGTCTCTCTTTCTTTCAAAGATTTTTATTTTCAAAACATATGCAAGGACAAATTTCATCACTGATCCTTACAAAACTTTGTGTACCAATTTGCCTCCCCTTCTCCCCACCCCCTTCCCTAGATGGCAAGTAATCCAATATATATTAAACATGGTAAAAAAAAAATATATATATATATATATATATAAATCCAATATAGGCATACATATTTATACAATTATCTTGCTGCACAAGAAAAAGAAGATCAAAAAGAAAAAAAATCAGAAAGAAAATAAAATTCAAGAAAATAACAACAAAAGAAGTGAAAATGCTATGTCGTGATCTCCCTCAGTCCCCATAGTCCTCTCTTTGATTGTAGATGGTTCTCATCATCACAAGATCATCAGAACTGGTCTGAATTGTCTCATTGTTGAGAAGAATCACAACTAATAGTATTTTTCTGCTGGACATCTGGCTCCAACATATCATTCCCCCTTGAAAGATATGTTGAATGACATTACTTTCCATTATGCACACATTACAGCCAGACTAGACTTCTGGTCATTCTGCTGCCCAAATTTGACATTACCATCTCTTCATATCTATACACAACATCACGCCATCCTCAATCCATCAATGCACCCATTCATCTCCATCATTCAGAATCATTCTCTTCCTATAAGACTCAGCCCAATGTCAATTTCCCTGACTTTTTTTTTCCTGGTACCCACCTCATCCCCAGCTGTCTCTCCTTAAATCTTCTTAAATGTCTTTCTCTAATCAGTTCATTCCTGACATTTTATGGCCCCACAGTAAGATTGTAAGCTCCCTGAGGATAGGGACTCTTGTTTTTGTGTGTGTGTACAGAGCCTTGTCCAGACACATTGTATATAGTATGGTACCTAAGTGATACCATAATGCATAAAATTCTGGATCTGAAGCCAGGAAGACTCATCTTTCTGAGTTCAACTCTGGCTTCAGACACTTCCTTTCTGTGTAACTCTACAAGTCATTTAATCCTGTTTTTCTCAGTTTCCTCATTTGTAAACTGAGCTTCAGAAGGAAATGGTAAATCACTCAAAGAAAACCCCAAATGGGATCTTTGAAATGGCTGAATAACACTGCACATAGTGTACTGCTTCTTTCCTCCAGTCTCCATGGCTAGCACTTTACCAACTACACCATGTTGCTTCTCAAAAATAAATAGATAGATAAAGTAAATAAATGAATGAATGGATAGATAAATGAATAGATAAATAAAAAATTAATGACACAAATAAACAAACTAATAAAACAAATATCTAAGATCTGGATTTGTCTGTTTCTTATCATTCATTCATGATAATGTTTGGCTCTGTGTGTCTTGGTTGATTTGATTGTTTTAAGGGAGTAATGTACTTTGGTACATCTCTATGCCCATGAAATTATGCCACAAAAGAATATCCTCCTCCCCAAAAATATCATAAATTCCTTGAATTATTGCAGTCAAAATAGACCTTAGATAGTGTTAAGAACTCTTGGTGATGGTTTATTCAAATAACCTAATCTTTATTTATCAGTAGAAATGTGACAGTACTCATATACACAGATCTATGAGTCTAAGAGCCACCTCTTCTTCCAGATTCCATAATTATTTTGTCAAGGACTGAACATTTTCCCTCTTTTTTCTGGCTGACTGCCAAAAAGTTCAGATCAATACCTGCCATCTCTAACAATGTCACTGAGCTTGCAAAGTGTGGTCCTTAGCAAAGGTGCTCCTTGTCCTATGAATAAAATACATGGAAGACAAAATTCACCTTTCCCTTCAGTATTTCACAACAGTACAGACAGTTATAATGTTCCTCATTGAAAGAAGGCTTTAAAATGGATCTCTCTTTTTTGTTTTGCATTATTTCATTGCTGTGTTTAATCCCATAAGAATCAAAAAGCACTTGCCTATATTTTCCCCGGAGATATTGATTTTCAGGTGATGTTTGAAAACATGCAAGAGTTTTTTTTTTTTAACTCTATCTACTAAATATAAAAAATCCAGCCAATGTTCTTATTTTTATATTATGTCAATATAATTACATGGATATGTATTTCCTCAAGGCTAAGTAACTTCATTTTTAAGTCAAATAATATTTGATTTAAAAATTATTTTCAAAAAATGTAAATTATATATGGTGTTTTCACCTGAAATGTCTTTCAATTCTTTCACATTAAATTAAAATAAATAGATAAATGAATAAATAATTTTTTTTTTACAAAAAATAAGTTGCTTAGGATGCCAAAAGTTAAGCCATCTACTCAGAAACACATCATTATGGACATATTTGGGCAAATCTGTATGAGTGAGTTTTGTGTGTAAATGTGCCCATTTGTGTGTGTGTGTGTGTGTGTGTGTGTGTGTATGTGCATTAATCTGTGGGGGCTTGTCTGAGTATGTGTGTCAAGTCCTAGCTGGCAGGGACTTTGCCATTCCTGGATGGGTTTATGCCATCTTATCATGGTTGCTTTCCACAAGAGTCAAATATCTCCTCTGCTAATTTGAAGCACCAAAACATGCCAGGAGATTGACAGCCCCAAAAGCTGTTTCCTCCACAGCCTCAGATTGCAGAACACCCCAGTTGTTGAATGACAGCGTCAGAAGAGATTTGAAATGGCAGTTACATACAATCTGCCCCCTTCTGCCATCCATCCCAAAAAGAAAATCCTTTGTGTTATTTCACTTGACCTATTCACCAGCAGTCTAGTCTATGAAAACTTGAAACATTTCCTTCTCAAGAAGTTGAGAGAAAACAAGCTAATAGCTGTATTGTACTTATAAAAATTGACATTTATTTAATATGTATGAGTTAGAGAGGTGATTTATTTACAGTATCTCATTTGAGAAGCAAAATAAAGCTGGGAGACAAAGTAGAATTAGTCTTATTCCCATTCTATAGATGAGAAAACTAAGATTCAGGGATGTTAGAGAAAACTAAGATTATAGGGATTGCCTATAATCACAGCTAATATATGTTAGAAGCGAAATCTCAACCCAAGTTAGCATACTTCCCATATTCCCATCTTTTAAGTTCTTGGAATCAATCATTATTGTTGTTGTCAATAATAATGATTATTATTATTATTATAACTAATATTCAGTTAGAATCTATTATGTGACAAGCATTGTGCTAAATACTTTATATAATGTAATATAATATATAATGAAATAAGATATTGTCTCATGTGGTCCTTACAACAACTCTGGGAATAAAAGCTGTTTTTGTCTTCATTTAACAGTTGAGGAAACTGAGGCAGACCAAGATTAAGTGACTTGCTCAAGGACACACAGATAGTAAGTATCTCAGTCTGAATTTGAACTCAGGTCTTCCTGACTCTGAGCTTAGCGCTTTATCTACTGTGGCACCTACATACAATTTAATAGAATATATTCATTTAAATTCTGAATATTCTGACATATGAACAACATCTTGTATGTCTTCCTAATGACTATCTTGTCAGTTCTAAAATTCAGATTTAGAACTTGAGGTGACTTTACACATCACCTGTCCTAGTCCTCTTTTTATAAGTGAGGTAATGGAAGTCCAATATGTTACAATGTTTTTCCCAAGGTCATACATTTAATATATTATAGTGGAGTGAGTATTTAAACACAGATTCAGCATCCCCTTTTCACTGCACCATATTTCAGCTATGTGCAAACTGGCCACACACAATTTGTTTTAAATCAGACTAGTAAAACGTAGTTAGATATTAGGCAGATGCTAGGGACTGACAATGGCAAATATAGGGAGGAAGGACCTATACACTGGACCTTAGACAGCTTCCTGAGCTAAGAGAAGCCCTTCCCCCCTTTCTTTGTAACCCTGGCTATCACCAGTACAGATTGGGCAAATCTGAGCCCTGCCTGACAGTGCTAAATGCATAAAAATATGATAGCTCTTCTGATGGCAAATGTAACCTCCCATCCCAGCACAAGCAACTGTGCTTAGGAATAAATGAGTATTTATAATTTCCTGAACTCTGCTCTGACCACTAACCAACTGAAAATTTACATTAAAATTAGAAGAGGCTGGACTCCAGTCCCGAATTTATCGGAATGATGATAATAGACCTGAAAGTTCCCTCCCAGTTTTGAGACTCTCACTGTCTGCTTTGGAAAATAAGCGGAAATATTTGTGGAAGTAGCAGGATGCTAATCTCAGAGAGAGACAAAGATAGAGGACAGACAGAGAGACACAGATAGACAAAGAAGAGAGTGAAAAATAAAGAAACAGTGAAAGAAAATGAGAAAGGAGAGAGGGAGAAAGAAACACAGAGACAGACAGATACAGAAAGAGACAGTAAAAGAGAATGAGAAAGGAGAGAGAGAGAGAGAGAGAGAGAGAGAGAGAGAGAGAGAGAGAGACAGAGAGAGACAGAGAGAGACAGAGAGAGAGAGAGAGAGAGAGAGAAAGAGAGAGAGAGAGAGAGAGAGAGAGAAAGAGAGACAGAGAGAGAGAGAGAGACAGAGAGAGAGAGAGAGACAGAGAGAGACAGAGAGAGAGAGAGAAAGAGGAGGGAAGGAGGGAGAAGGAAGAGAGACAGAGAGGGAGAAAGAGAAGAGATAGGAACACAGAGACAGAGGAACAAACAGTGACATATAGACAGAGAAAAGGAGAAAGAGAGAAAAAAAAGAAAATGAGAAAAGAAACAGAGAAGGAAAGAGAGATCTTTATTTGATTTAATTCCATTTTATTACATTACCATCAGCATGAAAGCAGAAGTCACCAACGTCACACCCTAAAATGTATGAAATGGAAATTAGAAAAATATCATTGCTACTCATCTGTTCCTATGACTAAGAAAATCTCTCTAAAACATCTGCTTGCTATCAACCCAGGAGGCTTCTCATGGCCACATTAAATAGTATACAAAGAACAATAAACATGCATGAGTGCCTGGCTGACCCTATGTCCTTATAAACCCCAAATTTTATTTCATCTTCCTGAAACATCCACTTGAATGGATGCCCAAAGAAATCTCACTCCTTTTGTGCTGTAGAAAAACCCGCTCCATAATGCTTTAAGAAAGATGTTGCCTGATATGGCAGTGGGAGATACTAGGAAGAGCTTTGACTCTGAAGTCAGGAGTGATGGGTTCGAATCTCACCTCTGTCACTTATTCTCTGTGCATTCTTGAGTAAATGATTTCACTTCCCTGGACCTCACATTTCCACTTGAAAATACCAGAGCTGTGCCAGATGGTTTCCAAAATCCCTTCCAACTCCAAATCATTGATCTTTATAATAATCACAAGTTAACATTTATGTGACTTGCAAAACTCTTTGCATAGATTAACTCACCTGATTCTAAGTCACTTTTTTTCTCTGGACCTCAGACTGTTAATGAATCAAATCAGGATGTTAGATCTCTACAGTACCTTCTAGATATCAAATTTTGACACCCTCATCCTCCAGTAATCCCATTTGTGGGAAGGAGATGATATTAGATGAACTATAAGCAGCTCTGATCACTTCTAAGAGACTATGTTAGCCATGAGGGAAATAACTGCCCCCCTTCCCCGTTCCAGATTTTTCTAGCAAGGGTTAGGGGAACAGTTAGGGGATCATGCACTTCCTCTAATAAAAAAAAGGGAGTTGGGCTAGATGGCATTATTGCTTCCTTCCAGTTTTAGATACATGATCCCTAGAACTCAAAAGGAGGTGCTATATTACACTGGCCATAAATCTGAATTCTGACTCTAACACGTATTTAGTTCTGGGAACACAGGCAAGTCAACCAACCTTTATGAGTCTTAGTTTTTTCATCTGTCCCAAGAGGATGATAGTAACTGCTTTCTACCTCATGGGGAAGCTGTGAAGCTCAGATGAGATAATACATATTACTTTAAAATACAATATATTCATTGGAAAAATCCAGACAAGAAAAATCTATAGATTGGGAAAGTCTCCTGGGTTGCAAAAAAATTACACAACTGTGACTCAGTGCCAATCTCAAGCAATGGAGGGTATAATTATGGTGCTTGTTATAAGCTGTATGAATTTATTTATTTGTTTATTCATTCGTCTATTTATTGATTGATTTTGAATGCATATATACATTTATTTATTTGAATACATGCATTCATTTACTTATTCACTCATTCATTTGTTTATTAACCCATTCTTTCATTTATTTGCATTCATTCATTCACTCATTTATTAGTTTGTTTAGTCATTCATTCGTTTATCAGGACAAGAATAGTGGATTTGGAGCCAGAGACTGAGTTTAAATAATACCTGTTCTCTTACTTCTGTGTATGATAATGAGTAAGACACTTCTCTTCTCAATCATAAATTTTCCATCTGTAAAATGGGAAGATTACTCTAGATCAATTTCTTAAACATTTTTGCACTTACAACTACTTTTTGCCCAACATATTTTTATGCAACAATGGGTACATAAGTATATAAAACTGGCATACAAATCAAACATTTACTGAAAACAAATCATAATTTTGCAGCCCCCATATTCAGTTATACAACCCAATATGGGCTCATGACATATAATTTAAAAAGCTTTGTTCTAGATGGCTCTGAGATTTTTTTCTCATTTTAAAAACTTATGATTCTATGTATGAGATATATTGCAGAGGGGGCAGCTAGGTGGCAGCTAGGTGGCGCAGTGGATAGAGCACCAACCTTGAATCAGGAGGACCTGAGTTCAAATCTGGTCTCAGACACTTAATACTTCTAGCTGTGTGACCCTGGGGAAGTCACTTAACCCCAGCCTCAGGGGGGGAAAAAAAAAGAGATCTATTGCAGAGGTATGAAACATACAATTGCAAAATGCTTATAATACTCTCAAATGTAATTGGGAAATATTTAACAAAATAAACAAAAATACAACAAAACATAGATAATATAAATGTGTCTAAGTCAGCATGCAGCCAGCAGAGATCCTTAAGGGTATTTTGGTAGTCTCAGTTTCTATTTAAGTTTGACACTCACCTCACCCAAGCTTAATTCTAGATATTTGGACAGACTAATTTATTCTTTTATGATATGGGGATTGTTGTTGTTGGTTATTGTTCAATTATTTAAGTCATGCTTTCATGACCCTATTTGGGTTTTCTTGGCAAAGGTATTGGAGTAATTTGCTATCTTCTTCTCCAGCTCATTTTACAGAGGAGGAAACTGAGAGTTAAGTGACTTGCTCAAGATCACACAGCTAGTAAGTGTCTGAATATGGATTTACCTCAGGAAGAGGAGTTTTTCTGACTCTGGGGCTGCCTTTCCCTCCCCTGTGTGGAGATCATAATATCTTAATTATCTTCCTTATAGGAGTATTTGAAGAGTTAAATGAAGTAGAGTATACAAAGCTTTGTAAACTTCAAAGCACTATTTAAATGGCAACTATTGCTTTGATCATTGATAATGATGGTGGTGATTCTGTGTATGATTGGACACGGACTACTGATGCCATCAGTCCCAACCATGGGGGTGGGACTGTCACCCCATGTGGGGGACAAGTTAGTGACCAGCTGTTTTGAACCAAGTCAGCGTAAGATTGAGATCAACTGATGCTATGTAAGAATCCAGGGGATAGAGCAGAAAGGGGAATAATGGTCCTCTATAGTAGACCTAAAATCAAAGCTCAGCAATAATGTCTGGATTTGCAAATGGAAGGCACCTAAGAGATAGTCTAGTTGAACCTTTCATTTTACCTATGACGAGACTGAGGTCCAAGGGAGATGACATGACCTATTCAAAGTCACACAGGTAATAAGTGACAGCAGTACAATTCCAATCCAGGGCTTCTGACTTTAAATTGAGAGTCCTTTCTACTATATCTACAATATCTGCATTACATTGACCCACATGTGGTCTGTCTGCCCAATGGTTCTTCCATCTTAAAAGGAAAACCCAATTGTATGCTGGAACAATGCCAAGGGTAAAATTTATTATATACATATATTTTTATTATTTTATTTATTATAATGCCAAATGTATAATTTATATATTAGAAAAATTAACATGTGTGGAGGGGAATTGACAAGACTAGGATCTCCTGGTGCTAATCCATTTGGATTTAGACAATCATAAGAACCATAATGGAGAACCCTTGACAGTTGCAATAATTAGATGTGCTATCACCCTTCTAGTAAGCCTAATGCAGAAGTGAACAAGCAGAAGGGAAAGACCCAGAGATTATTAAACTAGCTATATGTTCTTTATCTCTCTCTGTCTCTCTCTGTCTCTCTCTCTCTCTCTCTCTCTCTCTCTCTCTCTCTCTCTCTCTCTCTCTGTCTCTCTGTCTCTCTCTCTCTCTCTGTCTCTCTCTCTCTCTGTCTCTCTCTGTCTCTCTCTCTCTCTCTCTGTTTCTCTCTCTCTGTCTCTCTCTCTCTCTCTGTCTCTGTCTCTCTCTCTCTCTCTCTCTCTCATTGTTAGGAAAGTATTTTAGAGCATTAGGCTAAGTCCTGACAGCAAGCAGTCTCTTAACCACAAGTTCTGTTTTGTATTTGATTCCTTTTCCAATCCTTCTTCATAGATAAAGTTCTTTTTTTTGTAGATAAATTTCTTCCTTTTTTTTTTCTTTTGGAGAGACTTCTATATTTGCATTTGTCAGAGCCCCAAGACTCTCCTAACACACACACACACACACACACACACACACACACACACACACACACACACACACACACACACACACACTGTTTTGGGATCCATTTGTCTGTTCTGCAGGACTGGGAATTGATTTCAGTTTTCAACAGTCTCACAGAAGGATGGTGCTATGATGCTGATTAACTGCATTATAATGAATCCCCCAGTTTGTGGAAGAATCCTAATGCTCTTAGGTGTCAGATCCTTCTAAGATTAGCGCTGAGGGAGAAGTAGAAGGCATTGCATTATAGCATATAGAGATAAAATTAACAATATACAAAGGCGAGAAGAAAATGCCTAGTTTTAATTGTTCTTATGCTAAATTTCAAAGATGCAAAATTGAAGAAGTTGAGAACTAATTTGTTTTATATAATTCATTGCATAAGAAGTGTTGTATTTTAGGAACATTCACAGAAGACTCCTATATCTGTTGAGGGCACCACCAACCTCCTATTCATTCAGCTTTGAGCCTAAGAGTCACCTTCAACTCCACTTTATTCCTACCATCCTCCTCCCAGATGCCATTAGCTGCCATGTCTTCATGATGCTACTTTTAGGAATACTCTTGTTTCCATCCCTTTCTCTTCACTTGCATAGCCAAGACACCGGTTCTAACCCTTCAATTATAAATACAACCCCCCCAAAAATGAAAATATGATATACAAAACCTAACTGGTCTCCCTGATTCCAGTCTCTTACCCTCTCTAGACTATGCTCCTCACAATTGTCAAAATTAATTTCCTAAAGTACAGATCTTACCACGTCATCCCCCTGTTCAAAAAACTCTCATCAGTGTAACTGTTCCATCCATTGACACAAGTTTTGACCTGTTCCTACTTGATCAGCTTGGGAAACTAATATCCCCCACACAAGGATTTACTCAAAATATTGGGTCTTCCTCTTATTCTCTTGACATTTCATTGATAACAGTAGGTCAAGTATCCTGTTTGTCAGTAACAAAGACTGATTTTTGAGGTTCTCCACAGTCTGTCTCCAATCCACCTTTCACCACCACCACCTCCTCGCACGTGCTGCCCTTCATCCAACCTACATGCCAAACTGAATTACTGTGATCTAAACATACCATAATGGGAGTGCAAAGTTTGTCTATAATTCTCAAAGTAACCCTTTTCAGTCTATGATTTAGATCATGTGCGCTATCTGCCACAAACTTTTACCTGATTCCCCTAAAAATTTTCTTCCTTTCCTCAAATTTTCCTAATTTTTCCTGGTCCATTCGTTATTCCCATCACTCTTTACCTTACATGAGTAAATCATAGAACTCATTAATGGAGTTTAAGTTCTCCTTGAGGATTAGGAATATATAATACATATGCATCTAAATACACATTTGTGTGTGCACATGTATATATACTTAGGGTTGTATACATATATACATATACACGAATTTTCTATTCTCAGCAGCTCTCTCTCTTTCTCAGGAAGGAACTATGAGGGTAATTGGAAGGAGGAAAAAAATAAGAAAGAGATAATATGTTTTGAAATATTACAATGCTAATAATTTATTATGATATCCAACCAGCTACAGGACTGGTCACTATTAATTTTCCACCTAGTTCATTGAAGTAATTTGTTTTCTCTAAGGACATAATTTAACAAGTTTCATAACTACAGATGGGACGAATGAAGATTAGACACAAATTTGTGTGAACAAAAGACCTAAAGGTTTTAGTGGATTGAATCAACAAAGATGACATGGAGGCCAAAAAATGTTGGCATTATATTAGGCTTTATTAAGAGACTTTTTAGGGACTGAAAGTTAGTAAACCTGACACATTAATTTGGCCTAATAATACAGGTACTAAGGGGTTGAATTCTGGAAGCCTCACTTTAGGAAGAACTTTGAAAAAGTTACAGGTGTTAGCAGCAGGGAAGTAGGTCATGGACTTAAAGATCGTGTTGTATAACCATCTCTAGAAAGAATAAGAGGTTGAGTTTTACACAGTATTAGCCAGATTATGTGATCATCAGCTGTGATGGACTTGACTCTTCTCAGCAATGCAGTGATTCAAGACAATTCCAATAAACTTGGGATGCCATATACGCCACGCAAGAAAACTATGGAGACTGAATGTGGATTGAAGCATAGTAGTTTCATGGTTTTTTTTTGTTTGTTTGCTTGCTCTTTCTTTCTCCCGGTTTTTTGTTTGTTTGTTTGTTTGTTTGTTTTGTACAACATGACATATATGGAAATATGTTTAAAATGATAGCTTACTGTCTTGGGGATAGGATAGGGAAGAGGAGGGAGAAAAATTTGGAACACAAAATCTTACAAAAATTAATGTTGGAAACTACCTTTGTATTTGGAAAAATAAAATGCTTTATTTTGGGTGGGGGAACAATTAGAGATTTAACCTGGAGATGATTTGGATGGGATGAGGGTTAGAAGGAGGGAGAGATCCTCTTGCCTTAACCTTCCTACTAGAGAAACCTAGTTTGTTCCTTTGCAGCTTGGTAGAAACAATTTTGGTTAGTAGATGCAGCAATGGATTTAGAATTCAAAACACATAACTTCAAATCTCCTCTAGATTATACCATAGATGTCCCTTAGGATTCTGCCCTGGGTCTCTCCTCTCCTTCTATTGATTATCACTTAATGATCTAATCAACTCCCATGAATTACCAGCTCTATGCTAATGATTCTCAAACCTTTCCAGTTTCCAATCTTTCTGCTGACCTTCAATCTCCACAATAACTGCCTTTGAGAAATTTTTAACTGGATGTTCAGTAGATATCTTAAATTCATTATGTCCAAAACAGAACTCATTATCTTCCCTATTATTGTAGTAGACAACACCATCCTTCCAGTCCCTCAGACTCATAACCTAGGAGTCATCCTGTTTTCCCCATTTTCTCTTATTTCCCACATTTTGTGGTCAAAGCCTATCAATTTCACCTTCTTGACATCTTGAATATGGATATTTCTGGCCTCTGACCCTGCCATCATTCTAGTGTATGACCTCATCACTTCATGCATTGATCATTACTCCTGGGGGGTCTGCTTACCTCAGATCCCCACTCCCCTACAATCCACAGACAATAAAGTGATTTTACTTAAACACATATCCAATCAGCTTCCTACTCAATAAATTCCAGTGGCTGCCTCCTGTTTCCTCCAGGAGCAAATACAAAATGGTCTGTTTGGCATTCACGCACTAGCCCCCAGCTACCTAGTTTTCGTACCTAAACTTGGTTCTCTTCTACATTTATTCAATCCAGTCTCTCTGACCTCTTGGCAGCTACTCTTGAATCCCATTTGTTGGGTCTAGATACTTTCTCCAGCTATCCCCTATTAGCCCTGTAATGTTCTCTGTTCTCTGCTCTACTCCTTACTTATTAACTGTGATCTTGGACAAATGTCTTATGCTTCCTGGGCCTCTCCTAGGACTTAGCTGTAAAAGGATGGGGCTGAAGGAAAATAACCTATATGTACAAAAAAGATTCTTAGCAGCTCTCTTCCCAGGGAAAAACAATTGAAAATTGAGAGGATGCCCATCAATTGGGGAATGGCTCAATAAAGTGTGGTATGTGTTTGTGTCCTATGGGAAATGATGATCAGGATGCTCTCAGAAAAACCTAGAAAGTTCTCCATGAATTAAAGCAAAGTGAAATGTACTGTATACAAAGTAATAGCAGCGTCCTGAGATAATCAGCTGTAAATGACTCTACTAATCTCAGCAGTACAATGATTCACTACTACTCTGAAGGATTTATGATGACAAATTCTATTCATACCCAGAGAAGGAACTTACTGTGTCTGAATACAGATTGAAGCATCTCTATCTCTTTTTTTCCATTTTTTTATATGAATAGATTTTATTTTCACTAGGGTGGGAAATGTTTTCTTTCACAAGACTTTTATGGAAATATTTTACATAACTTCACAAGTGGTTTCTTAATTGTGGGTGAGAACTCAAATATTTTTCAAACAAAGGTAAAAAATGTTTTAAAGTAACTGGGGGAAATATTAAATAAATAAACCAAATACAAAAAAAAGGAGAGGCTGAATTAGATTGCATCTGATCCACCTTTAACTTTATGATCTTCTGGGGGCAGCTAGGTGGCACAGTGGATAGAGCACCATCCCTGAAGTCAGGAGGACCCGAGTTCAAATCTGACCTGAGACACTTAAGACTTCCTAGCTGTGTGACCCTGGGCAAGTCACTTAACCCCAGCCTCAGGGGGAAAAAAAAGAAAAACTTGATGATCCTCTGATCTTCTTAGACCTTAAGGTTGTATTTGGACTCAATAACCAGACTCCTTGTTCTCAGTTTAAATTTCTATTTTTGAGAAGTCAGTTTGAATCAGTTTGCTTGAATCAGATGGAATTTTAATTTAAGTCTCCCTTAGACTCATTGCCTTCCAATCCTAGATCCATTCTATAATCAACTCTGTCTTACCTTCAGTCTTGTGCAATTGGCAAGAAGTATAAGGGATGCTCAGGAAGGACTAGCACCTCTGGTGTTTACTTACTGAACCTTTTTCAGGGCTGCTCATCCAACTTTGGTGTCTACCTTCATCCAACTCTCACCAGTGACTCCGAGAAGATGGTCACACTCCAGTAAAATCATCTTGGCAGATGGGCTAACTCATGCTGAAGATAACCAACAGGTTTCAAACCCAACAGTGAGTGAGGGGGATGTCTCCTCCAAAATGTGAGGGCTTCTGATGGCAGAATGGGCAGAGGAGAAACAGCCATGAAGGTGGAATTGTGGAGCACATAGAATCTGGTCAGACACTGGTTATCCACTGCATCCTGAGCCATCCCCAGCCATCTTAATTTTTTTTTATTTCCATTGAACTTTTTTTGTTGTTGTTGAGGCAATTAGGGTTAAGTGACTTGTTCAGGGTCACATAGTTAAGAATTGTTGAACTCAGGTCCTCTTGAGGTATTTCCATTGAATTTTGATGACTCTGGAAGAGAGAATGAAGCTGATGACTTTGTACATCTCCACCTCACTTCAGCCCAATTCATACACATTTCATACGCGTATCATTGATCCTTTTTGAAAAATGAATGATGAACAACAACAATAGGCACATTCTATGAGTGAAGATCTGAACAAAATTTATAGAAACTTATTGTTATCTCCCCTCCAAAAAATTATAAAAGTGAGGCAGAATAGTTCAGATTAATCACCACAGGCCATCGTTGATAGCTTCAATTATAGCTAGCATTTATAGAACTTCATTGGTTTGCCAAGCCTTTTGCTGATTTCATTTCATTTAATCCTTGGGGCAACCCTGGGACATAGAGTCCATTATTATCCCTATTTTGTGAATGAGCAAAGTGAGGTAAACAGGGTTCAAGTGACTTGCCCATAGTCACACAGCTAGAAAGTATCCTCAATCATGACTAAATCACTCTTTAGAAACAGCAAAGAGGCTCAAATTGCATGATGTCCTGATTCTGATTCTAAAACAAAAGAAATCACTTTGAGACTGATACTGTATGGCAGGACTTAAAACAAAGCTTTCAAAACAAATGATGCTTTGTAAGCAGGAGTCCTGGAAAATTCCTGTTCTGGCCTCTTGGAAGACAGGATTCGTTAAGATGTTCAAAGTTCCTTTATAATCAAGTTAGGAAAAAAAAAAAGAGGGAAAGAGCTATTAAAAGAAAAAGGATATGAAGATGGCCTGAACCTGCTCTTTTTAAAGTAGTTTATACAACACATTGTAAACTGGGATAATGTGGGACTGTACTTGATGACCTAGAGCACTATCTGTAGTTCTTAACTCTAATTAGACATCAGGATTGGATTGAACTTATTGACATATTATGTAGTTTCAAAGTTCATCATGATATTAGGTTCTGCATTGCCCCAGACAGCAAGAAAAGATAAGGCTGTGAGATAGCGCGTGCTTTGTAATTCTGATAGAATTATGAAAGGTCATCTCATCTAACTTCAGACAGAAGTCTGATTCCTTTCTATGACATATCTGATAACTAGTCATTCAGCCTCTCCTCAAACATGTCCCAAGTGGGGGACTCACCACCTAATGAGTTAGATCCATTTCAGATTGGTTCCTGCTTTAATTCCCATACTCCTGAGCCTAATTCTTAATATAGATCTTATTTTTAATTAATTTAGTAAAATTATTTTTATATTGCCTTCCCTATATTGAGAGCAGAGATGTTTTTGCCTTTCTTTATATTCTCAGGTCTCAGTAGAGTCTGGCACCAGAAAGCACCTTAATAAATATTTGTTGATGCATTTGTTCCTGGCAGCCAGGTGGTGCAGTGGACAGAATACTGAATTTAGAGGCAAGAAGTCAAGTCCCGACTCAGACACTTACCAGCTAGGTAAGTTCCTTATAACTTGCCAGTATTAATTTTCAATTCAATATCATTATGTTTTTTTGTTTTCATTCCAGGCAAGTTCCTTAATCTCTGTGAGCCTCAGTTTCCCCATTTATCAAGTTAATAATAGCACTTCCCTCACAGAATCAAATGAGATATACTGTGCTATAAACCTTAAGTTATTATATAAATGTTATAAATGTTATCTATAGCAATAGCATTGACTTTGTTAGTAATAACAAGATAAAGGCTTACATGAACTGATGAAAAAACAAAATAAGCAAGCAAAATAATAGACACAATGACTGAGAGAAAGGCAATGAAAAGAAAACAATAATGATATTGAATTGAAAATTAATACTGACAAGCTTATAATGACCTCAAAGAAGTAATCATAAATGCCAGTTTACCCAGCTCTTTGTATGCAGTGTCAGACTTTTTCCATATGTTGGCTACTTTTGCTGAATTGTAATGACAAATTTGGAACTAAAAATGATATCTGAGAAGATAGAGTTTTACTTCTTCATTTGACAAAAGAGAAAACTAGGGAAATGCAACAATCGCTACTCAGAAGGAACTCACATTTAAATAGGGGAGATATTAAGTGTATATAAAAATATTATGCATTTATATATGGTATGTATAGAGATAGATAATTATATAAATATATACTTACATACTTAAGTAATCACAGTAACTTTGGAAGAAGGGCCCTAGGCCCCTCTTTTCCCCCTTATTTGGAGGGACCAGGAAAGGTTTCACACAGAAGAAAGTGGTAAACTGTATTTTAAAGGAAGAGAGGGAATTTTTTCCTCACTTGGCAATTTCTTCCATTTTTAACATACCTGCCTCACTTATACTCTTCTTCCTTCCTCATTTGCCCTTCCCCTTGTTGCCAAGAATGAGCAGCCATCCTAGACCACAGCCTTCTGCTCCTGCCTCTCTGGCTCTGACACCATTTAAATTTTGGATGGCTAGTTCTATAATTGTATCTCAACATTGGATTTGGAACACAGTAATGGCTATTAGATATGAGTAAGTACAGGCAAAGAAGGAGCAAATAGTCTCTTATTGGGAAACAGTTCTGGCTAGAAACCCATACCCTTGTCCTTTACACTGAGCCTGAGCTGCTTCTGGACTATTCAGAGAGCACTTAGGCTTAATTTCATTACATAAAAGAGTCAAGGCAAGTTTCAATTAGCAATAATCATGCCTTGGATAAAGCTCATTGGTTTTGATACTGCTATCACTCAAAGCTTTGGTCAAGGCATATTTATGAAGGCCCAACATTTAACCTTTGAAAACACTGACTAATTTGATGCCTGGAATATCTAAATGAATTGGTGGTACATGTCTGTAATGACTGCTGATAGGGAAGCACAGCCTGGTAGATCTCCTGAGTCTGGGGGTCCTGAAGTGCACTAGGCTACGCCAATCAGGTGGCTGAAGGGTTCAGCATTAATATGGGGAGGTTCCAGGAATAAGAAGATACCAGATTGCTTAAGGTGGGGCAAGCAAGAGCAGATCAGAAATGGATTAGTTCAAAGTCCCCATACTGATTAGAGTGATATTGGATACAAGACTAGCCTCTATACTTTTGATATGAATGCTTTAGGGAGGTCCACATTAAAGAAGGAAGGAAGGAAGGAAGGAAGGAAGGAAGGAAGGAAGGAAGGAAGGAAGGAAGGAAGGAAGGAAGGAAGGAAGGAAGGAAGGAAGGAAGGAAGGAAGGAAGGAAGGAAGGAAGAAGGAAGGAAGAAGGAAGGAAGGAAGGAAGGAAGGAAGGAAGGAAGGAAGGAAGGAAGGAAGGAAGGAAGGAAGGAAGGAAGGAAGGAAGGAAGGAAGGAAGGAAGGAAGGAAGGAAGGAAGGAAGGAAGGAAGGAAGGAAGGAAGGAAGGAAGGAAGGAAGGGAGAGAGGAAGGAAGGAAGGAAGGAAGGAAGAAAGGAAGGAAGGAAGGAAGGAAGGAAGGAAGGAAGGAAGGAAGGAAGGAAGGAGGAAGAAGGAAGGAAGGAAGGAAGGAAGGAAGGAAGGAAGGAAGGAAGGAAGGAAGGAAGGAAGGAAGGAAGGAAGGAAGGAAGGAAGGAAGGAAGGAAGGAAGGAAGGAAGGAAGGAAGGAAGGAAGGAAGGAAGGGAGGGAGGGAGGGAGGGAGGGAGGGAGGGAGGGAGGGAGGAAAGAATTTTACAAATATTATCTCATTCAGTTCTCACAACTATGCTGAAAGGTAGGTGCTATTATTTTTTTACATTTTACAGAAGGAGAAACACAGCTGTGAATTGACTTACTCAGGATCATAAAATTAAGAAGGTCTGAGGTAAAATTTAAACTCAGGTTTCCTTGAGTCCAGTTCTAAGGCTCTATCCACTACACTACCCAGATGCCTGAATCCAGACCCTGTCAAATATACAAGTTGTGTGATTTAAAGTCACCTCCCCATTCTGGGCCAGTTTCCTCATATCAAAATGAGGTGGTTGGACTAGATGGCCTCTAAGTTCTCTTCTACCTGTAGATCTATGAGTCCTCTTCCTCATCCATCACATCTAAAACTTGGATTCTGCCCTTTCTGGCCTGTAATAGATGAGCTTTCACTTTATTTTGTCCAGAATGAGGATCCTCCTCACTTCGTGGCTATCAGCTCTCAAAAATGTTCACCACCACCACGAGTCTTTTCAGTTCTTCTTTATGTATGGTTTTCTCTTCTTATAAGTTTCTTGAGGGAAGAGCTTGTCTTACTTGCTCATGTTTGTTCAAAGAAAAGTAAGCAGAAACAAAGATAGATGTGGGAGACAGACAGGCAGACAACAGACAGAGAAATGATAGATAATATGCAATAGAGGGAAATGCATGAAGGAATATACTGTGTATTTTATTTTCATAAGTTTTTAGAGTCCATGGATCATCGAGAGTATGGTCATAAGAATTGGAAAGACAAATATTCAAAGCATTCCACACATACTTACATGAAGAGAGGATTTTCCATCTACCATGCCCTCCATTCTACAGTAAAAGTGGAGTACCCCACTCTTCCTGGGCCTGTGGCTGTCACTTTAGGAGTCCTCCCAGCTTTGTCATACATGTGTGGATAAGCTGGTGTAATGGCAACCAGCTCCAGTTAGGATTTGTGAACCATATATTTGTGTGTGTGTGTGTGTGTGTGTGTGTGTGTGTGTGTGTGTGTGGTATTCCCAGCCTAGCTACAAGGCTCAGGAATAACATATTCCAGCCACAGAAACTCTATTTTTTTTTAAATTAGTTTTCTCAATAAAAATAAGAGCAAATCGCTCAGATAGTACAGTCTATAACTCACAAAAGGAGACATATACTTTGCTTACAGAAAATAAAATAATTTTCATCACCAAATATAAGGACTAAGGCTCATGGAGCTTTGCAAAATTCTGTGACTTTATATAGAGATGAAGCGCCTATTTAAAGCTTGCCAGGCAGTGTGTTTTAAATGAGTCAGCTTTCCGATGTAAATGAAAATAGCCTATCTTTTAGAAGCATAAAATTTTAGAGCTGAAAAGGTCCTTTAAAAAATCTAATCCAATCCTTTCATTTAACAAATTAGGAAACTAAGGCCTGCAGAGATGGTATGATTTACCCAAGGTCACACAACTGGCTAATGGCAGAGAGCCAGGACAACAGTCCAGGACCACCAAGTCTAGTTTAACCCAGGCCATTTTCTGTTGCACCAAACACCTTCCCTTATGAATGATCTCAACTAGAGCTAATGTTGTAATGGATAGAATAATGGGCTTGGAGTAACAAAGACCTAAGTGTGAATCCTGCTTCAGACACTTAAATTCTAAAAACTTCAGTTTCATCATCTGTAAAATGGGGATAATGATAGCATCTAATAGGGATGAAATCAAATAAAATATAAAGTGTTCTGACAACCTTAACCACCTAAAGGTTAGTTATTTTCATTATTGTCAGTCACCCTTGCTTTGCTATGTATTTCATTTTGTTTTTTTCCATTTTATGTTCAAAACAATAAAAGAAAGACTCAGATCAGCTGGATCATTTTACTTGGTAGCAAAATTTAATCCAAGGCACATTTGAAAAGGATCCAGTGGTTTTGACCCACAATGTAAAACTTCATGGTTTGGGAATGCCTAAAAGGAAAATAATCAAAAGGATGCAAGATTGATAAGATCACTTTCTTTGGATCTGGTATCTGAGCTCCCATTCAACCTCTATATACTGACATACTGAAAGAATGACCTAAGACAAATGATTGAACTTCTCTAGATCTCAGTTCATTCGCATAAAATGGAGGGGGAAGAATAAATTTGATAGCCACTAAGGTATTTACCAGGATGATCTTATGGTCAAAAATATATGGTCTACCTCAGAGTTAATGAAGTATACCTGGCTTTGCATTTGTCCCTAAAATACTTCATATAATTTGTTTGGGGGCCTAATACGTCAGATTTTTAGAGTGGAAATTGTGTCTCCTATTTCTTTTATTTAGAATGCTCTACCTTCTTATCATTGGCTTTTTTGTATTTTCCTTCAAGGCTCAACTACAGTGTTATTCTCTGCAAAAGGTCTTCCACAAACCTCCAGTTGTGAGTAGTTTCTCCTTCCTCAGATTTTCCTTGTATGTACTATTATGAGTATATGTTTACAGTCTGTATAACCAAATACCCATTCTCCACCCAGTAGAATGTAAGATCCTTGAGAACCCAAGTAATATGTTCTTTGTGTTCACAAGCCCAACCAAGGACCAATCCCGCATTAACCTGGGGTAATTTAGATAAGAGGAATCTTTGTCTTTATTTTCTTAGTTCCTAGCATACGGTTAGTACTCAAATAGTTTTGTGATTTAAATGAAGTTGAAGTTCCTTTGTTAATACAAATCCCAACCCTTCTAAAGCCTACTCATCCTCTGTGATTCTTGTCAATCAATCAATCAATAATAATTATTAAGCTCCTACACTGTGTCAAGCACTGTAATGGGCATTGGTGATACAAATCCAAAAAGAAACAGACCTTGACCTTAAGGGAATTGGATTCTATTGGGGGGATAACATATACATATATAATTATACTGAGAATATATACATAATAAATACAAGGTCATTTTGGGGGGAAAAGACATAAATAACCATCATGAGGAATTAGGAAAGGTTTTGTTTTTTTTGTAGAGGGTAACAATGGAGTTGAGTCTTAAAGGAAACAAGGGATTCCATGAGAAAGAAGAGAAGAAGGAAAGTATTCTGTGCAGGACAGAGCCAGGGCAATAGTAAAGACATAGGAGACAGAATGTTGAGTGAGAGGAACAAGTAAGCCAGTCATGAAATTTAAATAAGAAGCAGAAAAGTTTAGATAATGATGATTCTAGAAATCATGGGGATCTAGAGAGGGAGGTAAAGAGACACACAAAGTGAAAAAGAAAGACAGAAAGAGAATGGATAGACAGAGATAACAGATAGATAAGGGAGAGAGAGAGACAAAGAGAGACAGAGACAGAAAAAGAGAGAGAGAAATGGTGATATATAGATAGCAGGATCAATGAATGGATAAATAAACTGTACTGGAGTTTATTGAAGGGGAGCAGTTGATATGATGAGTCTATGCTTTAGGAAAATCTTTTTGGCAAATACATACAGGATGAATTGGAAAGGGAAGAAGCTTGAAGTAGGGATTGCAAATAAGAAGTTATTATAAAAGTCTAAAAAGATGTATGAGTATCTGAATTAAAGAGGTAGCTACATAAATGGAGAGGAAAGGGTTTTTGTAAAATATGTTTTAAACCAAGATTGCAAAAACAGGATATGTGGGATGAGTAGGAATGAAGAATGAATGAAAACAACAAGATTTTGAACTTAGGTAACTGGGAAGGTGATGCTCTCAACTGTAGTGGGGAAATTTGAGAGAAAGATGTGTTTGGGGGGCGGGAATCTAATGTTCTATTCACACCACCATGCTAAATAAATGGAAAACATGGCAATGACATTTATTTCAAATGTTCTAGAAATTGTGATTTCAATAAATTATTTGTCAAATGTGTCTATAACTTAACTCAATAACCACTTTTAATCACCTTTGGTGTGAGAGAATTGTGCTGGGTACTGGGGAAAATATAAAATTTAGGTAAACTAATGTCCTTGACCTAATAGAGCTTATGGAAGACTCATGGAGGATCATAGAATTAGAGGTAGAAAGGAACTCAGAAATCATTCAATACAACATCTTTTTATTAATGAGGAAATGGAGTCTTGGAGAAATAAAATTACTTATCCAGACTCACTCAAATTCTAGGTAGCAATGCCAACATCACTGAATATTTAGCCGAGATTTGGGTAAAACCAACATGATGTAGTGAATAGAGAGAAGCCCTAAACGTGAGTCCTGTCTCTGATATATGTACAGACTGTATAACTCTGGACAAATCATTTATTTGACTGCTCTGTGCTCTAGGGATCTCTCTAGTAGGGGAATATAGCCCAGAGGTGACATAGTGAATAGAGTATGGATCCATTGAGCAACTACATAAACAGGGGTTCTCAAACTATGGCCTGTGGACCAGATGCGGCTGCTGAGGATGTTTATGGGCCTACCAGGTTATGGCAAATGGGCTGAGGGGCGGAGACACAGTATGAGGTTTTGTTTTTACTATAGTCTGGCCCTCCCACAGTCTGAGGGACAGTGAACTGGCCCCCTAGCTAAAAAGTTTTGAGGACCACTGACATAGACATACACATAAACAAATAATAATATTTTGTAGTTTAATAGAATTAAGGGGGCTTTCAAGTATAATAATAGAGGCTTATTCCAGAACTATATATAGTATTTTGAGTTTGAGAAAAAATCTGAATAGACTGGCTTTCATTCCATGGAATCAAAATTGAAAGAAACATTAATATAGCCTTTCAAGTAGCTAGATAGTACAATGGGTAGAGCACTGACTGGGCTTGGAATCAAGAAGTCTTATTTTCATGACTTCAAATCTGACTTCAGATATTTGTCATGTAATAGGCAAGTCACCTAGCTCTGTTTGCCTCAGTTTCCTCATCTGTAAAATGAGCTGGAAAAGGAAATGGAAAATTATCCCAGTATCTTCATCAAGAAATCCTCAAATGGGGTCATGAATATTTGTACTCATTTGGGATGACCAAACAGCAATATAAAATAATAGCTAGTGAGTACATTTGAGAGGTTCTGAGTGCTATGCAAAGTCTCAAGTAAGACAAGTGAGATAATGTGTGGGTTTTCATACATTTATGAGAGATTAGAATCATAGATTATCAGTATTAGAAGCCACTTTAGAGATCATCTCATCCATTATGCTGATTTGGCATAATAGGAAACAAGTCAAAAATGTAAAGGGATTTTCCCAAAGTCACCCAGATGATAGGTGATGGAGCCAAATCTTGAATCAAGCTCTTCTGGCTACATTTCCACCATACTTTGTCTATGACTTTGCATAAATAGTAGAATCCTCAGATGACTTCAGTGACTATGTAAAAGCTCTGTGACATCTAAAAAGCACTAAATATGATGGGGGAGGGGGGTGAGAAAGGAGAGAAGAAATAATTATAGGCTTCAGGTACTATGTATACTTTCCCCTGTTTGCAGTCATGATTATCTCTTCCATTCGTTGACATGTCATTTTATAATCTGGCAGCAATGATTATTCCTAATTACATAGGGGAAAATAAATTGTAATATGTGTTTAATAAAAATAGTCGATCATTTGGATGGTACTTTAAATGGTTAATCACATCAAATCACACAGGGGTGGTAGGAAGTAACTTTAAAAACAACTTTTTTTTCAGTCTTGACTCAAAATTTAATTTGAAGGTCAGGGGTCACTGGATCACAGCTTTAGAGCAGAAAGGAGTTTTCAAGTCATTAAGTACATTTTACAGATGAGGAAATGGAGACTCAGAAGTATGGCTACATCTTTTGTCAGAATCAGTCCACTCTATGAGCCTCTCTTGTTGGCAGTAGTACCTGCTCTTGTCATATAACTACTTTCTCTTTGTTTTATCCCCATAACTTTTTTTTTTCCTGTTTGGTTTTGTGATTGATTTCACCTAAGAATCTCCTGGTATGGAAGCTCCATGCACAGACATAGGATAGCAACTCCTCTGCATTTTGTAGTCATTTAGAGTTACTCATGTAGCTAACAGGTATCAAAGACATAATTTGAATCCAGATCTTTCTGGGTCCAAGACTGTTCCATTATTCAATATATCATGCATCCCTAGAAAATATTTTGCTTGTCCTTTTTATTGGGACAAGAAACTGGAAACTGAGTGGGAGAATGGCTGAATAAGTTATGGTTATATGAATCTCATGGAATATTATTGTTCTATAAGGAACAATCAGCAGCTAGGTTCAAAAAGCTATCAAACTGTGCATCCCTTTGACCCAGCAGTGTTTCTACTGGGATTATATCCCAAAGAGATCTTAAAGAAGGGAAAGGGATCCACATGTGCAAAAATGTTTGTGGCAGCCCTCTTTGTAGTAGCAAAAAACTGGAAATTGAGTGGGTGCCCATGAATTGGAGAATGGCTGAATAAATCGTGGTATAACAATGTTATGGAATATTATAGTTCTTTAAGAAAGAACCAGCAGCATGATTTCAGAGAGGCCTGGAAAGGCTTACATGAACTGATGCTAAATGAAGAGTGAAGTACCGGAGATCATTATATACGGCAACAAGAAGACTATACTACAATCAATTCTGATGGTCGTAGCTCTCTTCAGCAATAAGATGATTCAAACCGGTTCCAATGGTCTTGTGAGCCATCTACATCCAAAGAGAGGACTGTGGGAAATGAGTGTGGATTACAACATAATTTTTCACTTTTTTTGTTGTTGTTTGCTTGCATTTTGGTTTTTTTCTCATTTTCTTTTCCTTTTTGGTCTGATTTTTCTTGTTCAGCATGATAATTGTGGAAATGCATCTAGAGGAAGTATACATGTTTAACCTACATTGTATTACTTGCTGTCTAAGGGAGGGGGTAGAGAGAAAGAAGGGAAAAAAAATGAAACACAAAGTTTTGCAAGGGTAAATGTTGAAAATTATCTATGCGTGTGCACATGTGTCCAGTGTGAGCAGCTGCACTATCTTTATATAATCATCAGGTGATGTGGAGAGACCCAGAAAGTGGTGAATGAAAGGGACCAGACAGGTTAACTACTTGGGGGAGAGGGTTTGCTTGTATTTCTACAGATGGAGAAGGAATCTGATGGGTACCAATGAGCCATATTTGCCTTGTCCACCAGAGAGAAAAGAAGCCCCAAGAAACTTCAAATGGTTCCATCTCTGACTACATGTGCCACTGAAAAAGCATGACCATAAACATCAAAAATTATTGATGAGACTACTGCAGAACTTCAAAATCTGCAGGAATTATTGGATTCCCTGACACATGAAATAATGGACAATATATTGGTTTGGAACTATCTCTAGGACTTATGAACATGTATAATTCCTCATGTTGATTAATGTTGTTTGTTACACCACTACTAGCCTGTGTTATATTACTATGTGCTTGAGTAATACCTCTCATGCTGATGGATTTATGTATACCTTGTTTTAAGTATACTTCTCCAGAGTTCCGGGCCTCTACACATATGTTTTGAAAATAAAAGGCTTTAATAAAAAAAAAAAAAAAAGAAAGAAAGAAAAAAAGAAAGAGAAAAGAAAAAAAAAAAGAAATCTCTGTGTGTATTCATTGATTGATACATTTTTTTTTAAAGTAAGGGGAAAAAAAGAAAGAAAATAATTTTGCTCAAATCCTCATTGAGCCTTCAAGGCTCACTTTGGAACTGTCTGCATCAAGAAAGAGGACTGTGGGGACTGAATGTGATCACAACATAGTATTTTCACCTTTTTGTTGTGTTTCCTTGCTTTTTTTTTCCTTTCTCATATTTTCCTTTTAATTTGATTTTTCTTGTGCATCACGATAAATGTGGAAATATGTTTAGAAGAATTGTACATGTTTAACATATTGGATTATTAACTTCTGGGAGGGAGGAAGGGAGGGAGAAAAATCTGAAACACAAAATTTTGCGAGAGTGAATGTTGAAAATTATCTTTGCATAATTTTTAAAAAGAAAAAGTTATTATTTTTTAAATGTTCAGTTTGAGGCAAATAACTTCTTCATTGTGATGAAACTAAATTGAATAGCACATTCTTAATCTTTGCATCTTCCTTCCAAAACTACCCCCATAATTGTTTGTATTGCATTTCTCTTGTTAGATTGGGAGCTCCTGGTGAACAAGAACTGACATTGTTTTGGCATTTTTGGTGGAGGGAGAAAGGCTGCCTTTTTTATATCCCTAGTGCTTAACATATAGAAGGAGCTCAAAAAATATTAGCCGACTGATCTTTTGCCTCAGATCACAAAATTGTGGAAGAACTAGTATCTTAACACACTTTGACTCCAAAGATATATTACTATTTGTTTTGTTACTTTATGTTTAAAAAGTTTCAGAAAGGAAACAAAGTTTCAAAAACAAAGTCCCTAGTTTTGTATCTTAGCTCCTATTCTCTTTGTATGTAGAATCTGAAAATTATTGTTATTCTGCCATTTCAGTTATTTCAGACTCTTGGTGACCCCATTTGGGGTTTTCATGGCAAAAATATTAGAATGGTTTTTTACTTCCTTCTCCAGCTCATTTTTACAGATGAGGAAACTGAGGCAAACAGGGTTAAGTGACTTGCCCACGATCACACTGATATTAAGCAGAAGCCCCTATACTATCAGAAATATTTAGCTAAACCTTGAAAAGGATGCAGTGCAGTGTGATGAATAGAGTCTGCTTTGAATCCAGGAGGAGAACTTGGTTCCAGGTCCTGCTTCAGACATATACTTCCTATGTAACCCTGAAAAAATCATTTTATTTTTCTATGCTATAAGCAGTTTCTAAGACCATAAGTGATAGAGAGTGTTGACTTGTATTTGTAAAAAAGAGTTCTCTCACCCAGGAATTCCCTTCCCCAATGAAAATCACAGGTCCAGGGCTAATCGTTGATTTAGAAGGCTGATTCTTCAGGTTAGCCTTCAAAAAACACCCACTCAGTTTAATCAATTGTGATCTGTGTGTGTGTGTGTGTGTGTGTGTGTGTGTATATGTGTGTGCACACATGTACCCATGACCAGACCCATACACACACATACACACATGCACACAGCCACTCTATTCAACCATTCCCCTCCCTCAGTAAGAATGCAACATACAGGCAGTTAAATCAATGACAGATTTCTACTTAATTGTCAGGCACACACATAAAAGCAGTCACTTGCCCCGGAAGAGTGGGCATAGGGCTATTTACAAAGCTAGCTTGAATCTTGCAGCTCACCAAGTAAATGTCAGGACTATTAATAGTTTAAGAGGAATTAAAAGAAAGGAGAAGAAAAAAAAAAAAAAACCCTGGTTGTCACATACATCTGTGAACCCTCAAAATACTCTGAGATCAGTGTGAATCTACTTATTATCACATTGCACCATCTCTTGCCCTAGCAGACATTTTCCCCAAGGGCTCATGATCTTGCTCCAACAGAAATATCAGCAATTCCATCGATGAACAAGATTTCTTGATAAGAAAAAAAAAGTGTTGGAAAGGGAAAGCTCAGGAGAAAACTATGTGTCAGAATCATTAAAGTACTTAAGTGGATGAGGGAATGGTGGGAGCAGGGAATGGGAAGATTATTCACAGCCATTACATAGCTCTGTACTTTAAAAAAAAAAAAAATACAGTAGATAGCAAACTTGAAGAACTGGGTTCTCAGACACCAAATGTGTGACGCTAAGCAAGTCATCCCATTGTTCCAAGTTTCAGTATTTCCTTCCACTGTATTGTGTTGCCTCTCAGTGACTAAGTGGCTCAACGGGTAGAAGACTGGACGATTTCAAATTCATTCTCAGACACTTCATAGTTGTGTGAGCCTGTTCCAAGCATCATTATCAGCACTTGTAAAATGAGAATAATAATATCTCCTTCCATTGTACATGTTGTTTCTCAAAGGCTAAGTGGTTCAATGGGTAGAAAACTAATTGATTTCAAATCCAGCCTAAGACATATACTAGCTTGTGATTCTGGGGAAGTCATTAGCCCTATTGTCATGAGGTTCAAATGAGATAACATTTGTAAAAATATGCTTAGCGGAGTAACCCAGCATTTAGTAGGCACAATATATAAATGCTTATTCCCTCTCCCCATTTGATCCTCACCACCCTATAAAGATTTTTTTTTTCCATTTTGCAGATAAAAATCAATTCCCAGAAAGAAATAACTTGTGGGAGACTACAGAATCAACCAATGTCTGAGTTTGGATTTGAAAACAGATCTTAACTGTATAACTACGTATACATATATTGGATTTAACAGATTTAACATGTATTGGACTACCTGCCATCTAGGGGAGGGGGTCGGGAGAAGGAAGCAACATCTGGAACAGAAGATTTTGCAAGGGTCAATGTTGAAAAATTATGCATGCATATGTTTTGGAAATGAAAAACTTTAATTAAAAAAATAAATTTTAAAAATGCAAATTTTTCTCATTCTAGATCTTTCTCATTTCATCTTGTGAACTAACCACTCTGTGACTTTATGAAGCTTATAGTTCTAAGGCATTTCCACACAGGATGGAGATATCAGTGCTTCTTGGGACTAGTCATCTCCCTGTGAGGGAACCTAGAGTGAATGAGGATGGAGTTTTCATCATTATTACAATAACTGTCAGAGCTGTTCATTAGGATATAGAAAGAGATCTCAAAAAAATATTTGGAGACATCAGTTGTACAACCTGTGAAATTGTGGATTCCCCACATCTGCTCTAGGTTCCCTCCCAGAGAGATGACTAATCCCAAGAAGCACTGAACTTGGAGTCACTTGAATCAGAGGTGGTAAGTAGCCAGCAGAACTTGACCATCTATCTATTCAAGTGACTCCAGTTCAGTGCCCTTCCTATTGGGCCATCCTGTATCTGTGATATAGGAAAAAAAAGATGACTAAATTTGAAGTTGCAGGATTTGGGTTCTAATTTTGATCACTGATGTCTTGAATGTCCTTCCCCTGACCATTTCATCTCTTGGATATTCTCGTCTCCAAAATGAAAAAGCTGAACTTGATGGCCTCTAGTTCTTCTTTCCGTTCTGTTCTCATGACATTAAGAGCAAGGGAAATCTGGCAAAGACCCCTTCTGCTTAGCTTTCAGCACTTATGAGTAAGGCAGTGAAATTAATTTATTTTAACTTTATACCCAAGAAGCATATGTTTTCTTTTCTGCATGATTAATACAATACTGGATTCCCCCTGGGGAAAGAGGTCTTTTTATAGACTCTATGAAGAGAGTACCCAGTTTCCCTGTATTTCTGTATTTCTCCTTCCAGAACCCACTTAATTGTTAATCCTGTAGTGTGTTTGCCACCAATAAAAAATCTTTTTCCCCTATAAACAGACTGCCTGAAATTAGTCCTAAGGCAAGGAAAGCTGAGGGGATGGGGGTGGGGGGAGCAGATGAGTTTGCCGGTTATGAAAACATAGTTCATTTGCTATCACAGTTCATAATAAGGTTTTTGCATCCAACTTTTGCCCAAGGGACTTGGATGAGATACAGAAACTGTGCGTGCATGTACCTTCCCCAGGGAGGGTAGAACACGATCAGAGAACACAGGACAGCTCCAGCATTTAGTCCAGGCTTTGCTGCCTGGAAATGGGACTACAAGATGTCACAAGCAGTTGTCATCATACCGATTCAGAGGATGGAAAATCTGGCAGGGACTTGGGGGATCATTCATTTGATATTTACTGAGTACCTAATAATCATAACCACTGACATCCTTAGTGTCGAAGATCTGTAAAGCATTTTCCATATTTTATCTTATCTAAGTGGAAAGAACATTGTCTCTGCAGTTAGGATTTAGGTTTAAATCTCATCTCTGATATTAATCAGTATGACCTTGGACAAGTAAATTGAATCTCTTGGTCTTATTCTGGTAAAGGAGAGAGAAGACATGTATATTGAGCTCATAGAATTAAAGGTCTAAAACTAGAAGTGATTTCAGAGGTACTTCCTCCAGCTCCCTCTTTTTGCAAATGAAGAAAATTAAACCCAGGGAGGTTTATTATTTATGAAAGGAAATAAGCATCAGAGAGAGGATTTTAATACAGGTTCTCTGACTCCAGAGGCAGAACTCATTCTTCTGAATAATATTGCCTTCCTTCAAATACTGTTTTATTTTACAGTTAAGGGATATATAAATGGACCAAAAAAAAAAAAAATCAAGCAAAGGTAAGACCAGAACAGATTCTATTAGTCTAAAAACCTTTAGAGCAAAGCTTGCTAACCTTTTCTGTATCATGGATCCCTTGGCAGTGTCTAGTGAAGCCCATAACTCTTCTCAGAATCATGTTTTTTAAATGCATAAATATATAGGAATACAAAGAAGACTAGAATTCAGTTTAAAAAAAAAAAAAGTTCACAGATTCCAGATTAAGATCTCTTGCTTTGCAGTAAATCCAAAACTCAAGGGGAAAATTTTAGACAGTCTTCATACTAGTCCATAGGTCGAGAGCTTCCCGAGGACAAGAATTCTTTTTGTTTCCATCTTTGTATCTCTCCACCCAACATTTTGCATAGTGCCTAGCATATGGTAAGCATTTAATAAATGCTCAAGTTGAATTTGGACCTCCCTGTCTTCTAATACTAAGCATCAAGGCAGACAGAATTTAGGAAAAGGTGTCAGGTGGTGAGGAGGGTGTTTAGACACCCCCATCTCCTTTCAAAAGATGATTCATCCCACTCCACCCCTCACCCTATAACTGCTTTCTCAAGTCTGCTTAAGAAGAATATTGAGGTCCCTCTCTCTCTCGAAGTCAGATAATTATCCTGAAGTGGTTGCCAAGCATTATTCAAATCTTACATACCCAGCTACTTTCGAAACAGTCTGTCACCAAAACTCACCCACTCTGCATATGAGGGGGAGAATAAAAAGTAACAGGGAGCTTACTTTTTATAGAGAGAGCCACATTCACTCCTTAGTTTTGTCAGCCAGAGTTTGAAATGTGATTAATTGCCTTCAATCACCTGCTTCCTTTCAAGCCTCCTGATTTAAAATCCTCATTTTCCCATTCTTGGGCTCAATTTCTTTTTCCTCTTTAGGATTCTTTGCTCCTCTCTTATCCATGAATATATGATTTCATCAATTTGAGGAGGCAATGTGGCCCAGTGGAAAGAGTTCTGGCTCTCAAGCCAGAAAAGCTGGATTCAAAGTTCCACCTCTAATGGTTATAAATTACATAACCTCATTACCTGAGATTTAACCCTATAAAGAGAGAATGAGAGAGAGATGATAATGATAATGAGAGAGAGAAAAGAGAGAGAGAGAGAGAGAGAGAGAGAGAGAGAGAGAGAGAGAGAGAGAGAGAGAGAGAGAGAGAGAGAGAGATTATTATAATTACTCATTTAACTCTAGACATCATTTTCTTCATCATCCAAATGATGGATCATCTATCCATCATCCATTGCTTGGACTAGATCATTTCAAAAGATCTTTCTCACTCTGTATCAATAATCTTATGAGTTTCTCCAACAATCATACTACATTCTATGCAAATCTAATTTATGTCTCAATAGAGGAGAAATGATCCAATAGGAAAATGAATTTAAAGCCCTTTGTAAACCTAGATAATAATATCTAACACATAAATCTGAACTGTAGTTCTTTTAAATATTTGGACAATTTTTAGCAATCCTTTAGAAAATCATTAGAATGAGAGACAAATTTCCTTCCAGAAATGTTTTGTAGCTACAAATCATGGAATTTCACAGTCTCTGAAGAACTGGAGCTAAGTATCAGCTAGAGGGAAGTACATGGTGCCCAACTTGCTTTTGTTTTCTTTCCATTGTAAAAATACCAATGGTCTCCTTGGGGTAGTTGTTGCTCTCACTAAATTACTAATCCATTATTCTAGTCAATAACTTCTCTCATGATATCATTTATACCACTTCTACCCCCCCATTTAATTCCTAGTTTGAAATGGGTCAGAGTCAGTGTACCTTCCCCATGCTTCTCTTCATTTTCCTTTGAGTAATCCTTGACCTGAATTCTTCAGACTCTATGGAATTCAATAATTCAGTCATATACCATTTGTGGCAGAATAATTGGTCTTGCATCTTACCTTTTACCTCAAGAGCCCATATATTATAAATTGTCAACTATTAATTGTAACCATGATAATAACAATGCAGTACCTTAAAACTGGCAAAGTATCATCTTATATTTCCTATTTAATGAGATGTATTAGCTAATAATATAATTTGCCTTTGAATAATAATTTAAAGTTTGCAAAACATTTTGTATGCAAAACACAATGTTAACTCATTTGATCTTTCCAACAACCAGGGATGTCTATAATAATACACATTTTATAGATGATGTAAATAAATGAAAATGACTTGCCCAGGCTTCACTCAAAAGCATCTGAGGACTGATTTGACCTCAGGCCTTTCTAACCACAAATCCAACTTCTTCCATTGCATCACTCAGCTGCTTTTAGTTAATAAAATCATTATTGTCTTTTCACCAAGAATTGGGTTAATAATCCATGGATGATAGAGGGCATTATAGTTCCTCAGGATCAGAAAATACCAGAATGAATATCTAATCCTACCCTCTCCAATATATCCAACAAGGGTCCAGCCAGTTGTTAAAGATGCCCAGTGAGGGGAAATTCCCTACTTCCCCATGGTGGCCCCATTCTAATTTTGGATTTCAAACTCTCTCCCTTTCTCTCCTTATCTTTCTCCCCCTCTTTTCTCCCCTCTCTCCCTCTCTTTCTTTCTAACTTTGTCTCTTTCAAACTTCAATCTATTATTCCTTTTTCTGCCTTCTTAGGTCAAAGATAACAAGCCTAAAACCTCTTCTCCATAACAGAAATGAAGAAACAAAAACAAAAACAGATATCATGACCCCTGTAAGTCTTCTCTAAGCTAAATTTTTTCCAGTACCTTCAACTGATGCTAATTGGCACCAGGTTGAGGCCCTTCATCATTTTATTTGTCCACTTCTAGACACCCTCCAACTTCTCAGTGAACTTCCTAAAATATGGCACCCAAAACTTAATTCCCTCTTAATACATTATTTTTGGGGATAGTCTCACCCAGAGCAATCTATCTTGGAGAATATTGAGATTGTCAATTCCACTTAAACTAAGAAATCTTCAAATTAAAAATACTTCCTATGGTCTGTTGTAATGTTCCTATGCACATTATTATTATTAGTTATTATGAATTATTGTGATTATTATCAGTCTGTGATAAGAAAAGGTTTCTGGTATATTTATTTGGGGAGACCCTTTTTGGAAAATTTATGAGAACATGACAAGAGTACTACAAGGTAAGGAGGCATGGATAGGTCATGATTTATATTTTTGTATGGGAGTCCACTGGGTTAAAATAATGGATTTGCAGTTTATGTCAAAACTTTAGGCATTTAACCTGCCCAGATCTACCTCATATGTAAAAAAAATGCATAAATAATAAAAGGCAAATAGACTCAAAGATCTTTAAGGTTCCTCAAAGCTCTAGATTTATATCCTATATCTAGGTCATATCCTATATCTGAACAGTTTATGAGCCTAGGAGAAACATTAAGAAAAACCTAATAATTTAGACATCTCGTTCATCATGGGTACTTACTTCTCCCACCACGATTTTCTTTTTTATTTGTCTTATTTGTAACTCTTTCTTAGCTCACTCATGAAACTGCAAGCTTCTTGAGGTACTAACGCTTATATTTTTATTCACTTACTGTCTTCTCCCACAATTAACTTTCTCTGTGTTTTTCTCTCTGTCTCTGTGTCTCTCAGTCTCTCTTTCTCTTTCTCTGAACATTGTTTAATCTTTTCTTAGTCAAATCTAATTCTTTGTGACCTCTTTTGCAGATTTTCTTGGCAAAGATACTGGAGTGGTTTGTCATCTCCTTCTCCAGTTCATTTTATAGATGATGAAACTAAGGCAAACAAGGTTAAGTGACTTGCCCAAGGTCACATAGCTAGTAACTATCTGAAGCCAAATTTATACTCAGGTATTCCTGCCTCCAAGCCTGGATCTATCCACTATACCACTTCATTGCCCATACTTAGAACATAAAAGGTTATTGATAGACTGATGATTGATTGAAAGTCTAGTAGTCTAGTAGATTGAAAGCATATAACAAGCACTTCTTCAGTGCTTCATTACTTAATCACTTAATTGGTGCTTCATGTAATTATCTTAATTATACAATATTCTCCTCTCTCACTTTCTAGGATCCAACCAATTGTCCTTCTCAATTTTCCTTCCACAAAGTACTCCATCATCCATCCTCACACCTTTGCAAAGGTCACCCTCGTGCCTTGAATGCACTCTCCCCATTCTTACTCTTCCTCTGACTTCTTTCAAAATGTAGCTCAAGCACATAAAATATTCCAACTGCCAGTGTCCTCCTTCCCTAGCTATTTCGCATCGATTTTACATTTATTCTTAGTATACATATATATGTACATATATACATATTGAAAGTATGTGTGCATATACTCATGCATGTATATGAATGCATCCAAAGATTTCTGCTTATATAATTCCTGAGGAGTAGTGATTGTTTCTTTATATCGAAATTGCTAGCACTTGGCACAGTTTCGGGAGCAAAGTAAGCATCTAATAAATGCTTTCTGATCAATTTGTGAATTTTGGTTGTTTGTTTTTGAGACTTTGGTCTCAGGTAAAAGTATAGCAGCTGCTCACAGCCCTGATTACACTGTCAATCAACATGGAAGCTTTAACCTGTTCCACCTTTCTACCCTAGACCAGTTCATTCCTTGCTGCCTCACTCCTGCCACACTCTGCTCTCCCTGAGGATCCACAATATCGGCACCAGGGTTAGTGTAGAAATGCCTTCAGTCTGATTATCTATCAGCACTGCTAAACTCAAGAGATCCACTAGCCTCCACCTCCGATAGCAGGGGCTACAAACATGGTCCACTATTTGGTAGTTTATGAATGTTTAATGAGATGAAAGGAATCTGTACTTCTAAAATATTTTATTTTAAAGATACAAACCATCATTGACATAAAATCTCTTAGATGATCATCAGTCAATGAATAACTCTTGACCTCCTTTGGTCTTCTATTCTAAGACACCATGAGGAAACAGAGATCTTAATGCTTGAAAAAATAGAGAGGCTCCTGGGTGGCAAGAGGCCATCCCTGGCTTCCTTCAAATAGGGCTAAAATCTCCCTTTCTACAAGAAGCCTCTCCTATTCCCTCTTAATTCCCACCAGATTTCCTCTTTTGATTATCCGATTTATCCCATATACAATTTGTTAGTACATAGTTACTTGACATATTATCAAGAACTATCTTTCATTTCTTTTTGTATCCCCAGAACTTAGCACAGTGCTTAGCACACAGTAAGCACTTAATGCTTCTTGGTTGACTGACAGTAGATAAAATGTTGGGCCTAAATTCAGATCCATCATAAGTCACTTACTACCCAGATGAGTCAAAGTCAATCATTTAATTAGGGAGCTCTATTTTTCTTCCATAAAATGAGGGAAGGGGATGTGATGGCTTCCAATGATCCCCTTCTAACTAACTCTAAATCTGTGAGTCTAAGTTAAACCAGGATAAACCTTGCTAGTAAACTAGCTTATAAAGGGAAATGAACTTCCTTGATCTCCTTAACCACATAAATGTGGGAGAATAAGCCCCCCCTCTTCCTATTCATTTCCTAGACTGGAGAAGCCCAGTATCTGTGGGCATCATAGAGTCCCGTGGGCTGTCAATCAGTGAAGCTGTTGTTGGCAAAGGATTCTGACCCACAGGGGTATGAGGTCTATTTCTACTTCTGTTTGGTGATATAGAACCCCAATCTCCTCACAGAGACTCAGCTTCAGGTGAAAGAATGCTCCTTATTCACTTTGGAATGAACCTTTGTTTGCTCCATTCCCATGAATAACTTATGGAGCTGTGACTTCACTCAGAACAGCCCTGACGTGACTGACATGACAGTGTTGTAGCTGGATCCCGATCCCCCCCACCCAGGATACAATGGAATATTTGCTCGGTTTACATTTCACTAAGTCAGGCTCTTCAACTATTTATAAGTTGAATAGAAATTTCCACTACTTCAGCTGACACACCTGGCTATACCTAGCAACTGATAAAAGAGATCCAACAGGAGCCCTAAGGAAAAGTGTCTTTCTAAGAGCCAGGAGCACCAAGGAAGGGGAGGGAGACAGCAAGAACTGTAGGGATGTCTGCTCCAGCAGCTGCCTAAACTAACACCCTCTCTCTCTGCAACAATGTGGAGATGCAGGCTGATGGGCAAATGCTGTCACAGAAACCCATCAAATTAGCATCTTTCCAAAGCTGCTGCACCTGTAAAATGAAGGGATTGGATCAGCATTATCCCAGGGTCAAAGTGGCAGGCTTCCTTCATAATTACTGACAGAGCTACTCAAGGAAAGTATTGATTCCCAATGATCAACCATAATTCTGAAAGACTGATCATGAAAGCTGCTACCCAGCTTGAAACAGAAATGATGGACTCAGCCTGCAGAATTATATGTGTGTGTGTGTATACAGATGTGTATCTGTGTATCTGTTTATTGGTGATAGGTTGTTGAACTTGATTCTCAGGGAGGATCAAAATATCATCACTATGTTATAACTGAGTTACAGTGTGTTCAGCTATGGCTGAATCAGAACAATCCAAGCTCAGAATGCTTTGCCACAGGTCAGACGTATATAATCCCTGTGAACATTTGGGGGTTTCTCTAACATTGTGCATCTCATATTTCTTTTGAGCTAATTCAATTCTGCTTTGTTCAGCACCTTCTCTGATGAGGGCACCCCATGGTGGGCACTGCTATGTCAGTGTCTCTCATGTCATGCAATCAGTTCTAAAGTTCTTAAGAGAGACCTTGAGAGTGTCCTTATATCACTTGTTCTGACCATCTTGTGAGCTCTTACCATGTGTGAGTTCTCCATAAAATAACCATATACATACACATATATATATACATATATATATGAGTATATATCTCTATCAAGAGATACATAACATATATATTGATAGAGATGATAGATGGATATGGCCAATATTAGAATTTACTTGTCATAGATATTATAATAATTTCCTGAAGTTTTTTTTATTATTATTTTTGAGGGAGGGCAGGTTAAAAGGAAAAATATATTTCTTTAATTAAAAAAATAAAATTATAGAAGTTTTTTAAGCATTAATTAAGTAACTAACGTGTATCAGGTGATAAGGAAACAAAGCTAGAAAAGAATTTCCCTGCCCTCAAGAGAGATAACATACATAGAGAAGTAACTATAAATATATAAGCAAATTAAATAAAGGTAATTTTAGGAGGGAAACACTAGCATCTGAATGCTCAGAATGGTATCGCTTCATATATGAGTAGAGATTTTTTTTAATTTTGTTTTATTTTTCCAATTAACTAAAATCTGCATTCTTTTTTATCCTTCCTCCTTCCCTCACTGAGGGACGAAAAACTCTTAGAACAAATATATGTGGTAAAGCAAAACTAATTTGCTCATTGGTCAAATATCTATCCTCCACACTACTTCTGAGTCAGGAGATGGGTAGCTTGATCTCTCATGGTTCCTCAGGAGTTAAATTTATGTGGTTAAATTTATCAGTCCTTAAGACTTTCAAAATTGTATTTATTTTTACAAAATTGCAACTATTGTATAAATTGTTCTCCTGGCTCTCCTCATTTCACTCTACATGTCTTCCTAGGTTTCTCTGAAACTTCCCCTTCATCTTTTCTTATAAGAAAATAATATTTCTATGGCCAAAAAGTTATGAAACTGTGCATACCCTTTGATCCAGCAGTGTTACTACTGGGCTTATATCCCAAAGAGATACTAAAGAAGAGAAAGGGACCTGTATGTGCAAGAATGTTTGTGGCAGCCCTCTTTGTAGTGGCCACAAACTGGAAACTGAGTGGGTGCCCATCAATTGGAGAATGGTTGGGTAAATTGTGGTATATGAATATTATGGAATATTATTGTTCTGTAAAAAATGACCAACAGGATGATTTCAGAAAGGCCTGGAGAGACTTATATGAACTGACGCTGAGTGCAATGAGCAGGACCAGGAGATGATTATACATTTCAACAACAATACTGTATTAGAATGTATTCTGATGGAAGTGGATATCCTTGACAAAGAGAAGATCTAATTCAATTCCAATAGATCAGTGATGGACAGAATCAGCTATACTCAGAGAACACTGTGAAATGAATGTGGACTACTTGCATTTTTGTTTTTCTTCCCAGGTTATTTTTATCTTCTGAATCCAACTCTTCTTGTGCAATAAGAGAATTGTATGGTTCTGCACACAAATACTGTATCTAGAATATACTATAACATATTTAACATGTATAAGACTGCCTGCCATCTAGGGGAGGGGGTGGAGGGAGGGAAGGAAAAAGTCGGAACAGAAATGAGTGCAAGGGATAATGCTGTAAAAAAAATTACCCAGGCATATGTTCTGTCAATAAAAAGTTATATATAAAAAAGGAAAATAATATTCTTTCATATTTATGTACAATAATTTAAGACCATTCTCTGGATGATGGTCACTTCTTTAGTTTCTAGATCTTTGCCACTTTTAAAAAAGAGTTGCTATAAATGTGTTTTTAGATGTAGACCTCTTATCCATTCTTCAACCTCCTTGGGAGTATAGTCTAGTAAGGTGTTTCTGCATCAAAAAGTATGCACAGCTTAATAACATTTTGAGCATAAGTTTAAATTGCTTCCAGAAAAAAAAAAAACAATTCACAACTCAAACTAGGGATTTTAAGAGTCAGGGGTAATCAGACACAAATTCAGGGGTTATATAACTGATTAACAAGAGCTAAGGTAAAGACAAAGTAAAGGTATAGACACTGCACTGGAGTTTGAATGAACAGATGAATGAAAAAGTCTTTTTCTTTAAATTTTTCAATAGTATTTTACTTTTCCAAAAAGATAGTTTCCAAAATACATTTTGGTAAAACCTTATTTTCCAAATTTTTCTCCCTTCTTCCTTTACCTCCCCCATCCTAAAGACAGCAAGCAATCTGATATAAGTTAAATATATGCAATTCTTTTAAACATATTTTCATGTTTGTCATCTTGTGCAAAAAAAAAAAATAGATCAAAAGGGGAAAAAAACGACAATTTTTTAAGCCAACAAACAATAACTACAAAAAGGTGAAAATATTCTGCTTTTATACACATACAGTCTCTATAGTTCTTTCTCTGCATGTATTTGGCATTTTCCATCCCAAGTCTATTGAAACTGCCTTGAATCACTCCTTGGTGAAAAGAGCCAATCCATCACAGTTGATCATCACATGATCTTGTTACTGTGTACAATGTTCTCCTAGTTCTGCTCACTTCACTCGTTATCAGTCCGAAAAAGCACTTCTTAAACACTTTATTCTAGACACTGTACCAATCAAAGCACTTTGTAAGAAGCAAAGGTAGTCTCTGCCCTGAAGGAAGTTACATTCTAATAATGGAGATAAGATATATAGGGAGTGCTGGCAAAAGAGAGTACTTTGGTATCCAAAGTTACAGGCAGAATGAGTAGAGTTATAGTAGAGCAGGCTGACATGAGAAGGATAGAGAATATGCATGTAGCCATACAATTGATCAAGAGAGTCTGAAGAATACCTGAAATATCTGGCCCGTTCACGCATCAAAAACTTAGAACAATAGGAACCCCATGGAAGAAGTCCCAAAGGTTTAACACTACCAGGGTATAGTCTCTAGAACAAGTGGGAAAGAAATCAATGAGAGATGGCAAGAAAGAGAGTAGATAAAGACAAACTACTTTCCATAGTACCTCTCATCAGTTAATTATCTTCAGCTTACCCTTTTTATGTCCTGTTGTCTTACTTACATGTAGTTGTTTGCATGGATGCTTCCTCCACTAAGATCAGGAACTTTTTGCCTTTCCTTGCATATATAGTGCTTAGCATATAGTTGGTACAATCATAGTTGGTGCTTAATAAATACATATTGGCAGGCAAATAGATAGACAAATAAATAGATGAGATAGAAGGAAGCTAGATGATTCATAAATAGTAGATGACAAATAGATGATTGATGGTTAGATAGATAAATATGGCTGAAGGATGAATAAATAGAAATTGCATAGGATTTTAGAGTGAAGGGTGCCTTAGAGGTATATAAGATCAAAGGATGATTCTCAGAAAAGCATCTCAATATCAGCTATATAGCAAGCATTTTTTTTTAAACTAAAGGCTAAATTTACTCTATCATTAAGCACTTACTCTATTCAAGGTACCATTTGTGATGCAAGTATAAGGTACAATCCCACTAGTAGGAGCTTACAATGTAGCTGAGGGGAGGAGGTATCTACTTTATGGGAAGCAAGCAGTAAATGATAAATGAATGGTATAGACATACATAGGGGACTGATGGCAAAAGAGAGCCACTTTGGTGTCCAAAGTTACAGGCAGAGTGAATAGAATTATAGAAGAGCAGACTGACATGAGAAGGATGGAGAGTATGCATGTGGCCATAGAGTTGATCAAAAAGTCTGAGGAATACTTGAAATAACTGGCTATTGGAAGCATCAAAAAGTTAGAACAAGTAGGCAGTAAATTGACTATCAGTCAACCCCAAGGACTTATTAGGCCTCTGCTATGTCAGAATGTGTGAAGCACAAAGATGAAGTTGTAATATGATCCCTGCCCTGCCCTCAAAGAGTTTAATTTCTAATTGGGGGGCCCATGCATGCAAATGCAAGTACATGTAATATATATATATGCAAAAAACATCCAAAATAATTATAGGAAGGGGTCCTCTCGTACCTTGGTGGCTCAGGAAAGCCTCATTGTAGCAGTGAGGTCAAATCTAAATTGTAAAAGAAACCAGGTTTAATTTGTCCCATGGTTAGCAGCAAGTAGTTTAATGTAGGGAAAGAAAAGAAGAAGTGACCTCAGAGTCAGAAAAGAGGACGTTTGATTCCCAGTTCTGATGTTTGCTGGGCAAATTAATTGATCTTAATGATGAGTCTCAGGTATCTCATCTTTAAGGTAAAGGTTGCTAGGTAATACAGTGGAAAAATGCACCAGATGTGGAGTCAGGAAAACTCATCTTAATGAGTTCAAATCTTCATTTAGACATTCGCTGTGTGATTCTGGGCAAGTCACTTTACCTAGTTTGCCTTACTGGAAAAGGAAATGCCAAACAACTCCAGTATCTTTGTCAGGAAAACTCCAAAATGTGTTTACAAAAACTCAGATCTTCCTGAACAACAACAAAATCATGAGAAGGATTTAATTGGATCCATAACATTTTGAGGTTGAGGAACTCCCAATGTGATAACTTCCTTTACTGATACAGTTCAGCAAGTGACTATAACTTATGGCTTTAAAGAGTTGCCTTGGAGCAATGGGAAGCTAAATTCCTTGCCCAGAGTTATTCAGTTAGTATAAGTGAGAGGCAGGACTCAAGCAATTCTTCCTTATTCCAAGGTGGCCTCTACCTCTTCTCAATATACTAGTATATAGAAATGTGATGTTGTTAGTAGAGAATTCTGGACTTAGTATCAGAAGAGATCCTAGTTCAAGTGTTGTTTTTACCCTTGCTAGTTACATGACTACAAACAGGCCTTTTAATTCCTCTGAACCCCAGTTTTCCTCATCTGTCAAAAGAAGATCCTATCTCTAACATTAACTTCAGTCAATTAATGTAAGGGTCAAATGAAATGACATGCATTGAACATTTTGCAAATCTTACAATACTGTCTAAATGTCAGCAGTGTTTGCTTTGATCCCAATATTTCACATCCTCTGGGATAATTTGCCCATCACAATTAGCAAAATCCAGGCCTTGCCAAAGTGGTTCTGGTTTCATACCATGTGTGCCGAAGTGACCAATATTAATGGAGCATCTGCCTTCCGTTGCTAAATTGGAGCAACTGGGTTGGGGGGGGGGGGGAGAGAAAGGAAGGAGGGGAGGGAAGAAGCATTCTGAAAGATGTATTTGAAGCACCATGATTCATGACAAATTGGTATGACCTTCTCTTTACTTAAAGAGTAGCCGAAAAGGCAGATGGTGAGTGACCTACCTAGAAAATGGAATCAGATGAATGTGTGGTGAGGAAATATATTTTCTCCTTTGAACTATAGGCCCTAGTTATCCCAGCAGTAACTGAAAGATACATGTTCCATCTGTGCCCCAGCAGGAAAGGTAGCATTTCACTGGGAAGTGGTTTCTTTTTATTGTTATTTGGAGAAGGGGGATATTTCAAGATACATCATTAGGACATATTCTGGATTGTTTTGAGAGATAAAGAAACTTTACATTCATGTTCTATTTCTGATACTTGGACAAGGCAGCTTCTCTTTACCTCAGTTTCCCCATCTGTAATTTGAGTAAGGTGGGCTTTATGGTCTCTATGATCTCATCTTGTTCTAAATCTATGATCCTATGTCAGACTTATTAGCTGGATGAACATATGAACATAACCTCCACGAACCTCAGTGTTCCCATATATGAAAAGAAGAATACTTGTACACTCTACTTTGCAGTATTGTTATGAAGTTTAAATGAGATAACATGTAACCCTTCTTTATAACTAGTAAAAGTTACATAAATGTCAATTATATTGCTTTGGAGAATATTTTTCCCCATATGCAGTTACATAGAATCTCAGGTTTAGCACCTCACAGGATTTCTAGCCCACCAGCAGTGGAATGAGAATAATTGTGCCTGACAAGTCACCTAGCCTTTTCTTGAAAATTTCTAGTGGGAAGTGACTCATTATTGCTGGACAGCTCTAATTGTTAAAAAGTTGTTTTGTTCCATTTTCCCTTACTACAAGCCTAAATATGACTGCAACTTTCATCCACTGATCCTAATTCTTCCTTCTGGGGCCAAGCAAAATAAATATAATCCATCTGAAATAGAACCTTTAAATATTTGAAAATAGCTAACAAGCCCTCATCCCAAATCTGTTCCAGTCTAAACAGTTCTCATTCCTTGAACCAATCCCCTTGAAGCACAGTCTCAAACTTCACCATCCTAGTTGTTTTTACCTGGATAGACTCAGTTTTTTAAATGTCCTTTTTAAATGTCCACCCTAAAATATGGCACACAAAACTGAAAATAATTCTCCTAGTGTGGTCTGAAGATATCAAGATATAGTCATTTCCTTTATACTGGACAAGAATTTCTTCTGAAGTTCACTCATATGAATTCCCACCTCCAGATGTCCCCCCAAAAAATTCTGCAGTATGATTCAAGGTGCATTTGTCAAATTCTTTATCTTCCCACATGTATATCTATAATTTTATGTTTATAAGAGGATCCTCAAACTAAATCCATAAATTAACACATATTTTAACATATTTAACATGTATTGGACTACCTGTCATCTAGGGGAGGGAGTGGGGGAAAGGACTGGATAATTTGGAACAGAAGGTTTTGTAAGTTGAAAAATTACCCATGCATATGTTTTATAAATAAAAAGCTTTAATAAAAATGTATATACAAAAAAGAATAAATCCATAGATGCTGGATTTAATGTCATATATTTACATATACTTACATGTGTGTGTATGTATGTGGGTGTATGACTTGAGTCTTTAAATCTGAGCTCAATCATTGATTACTTTATGGAACTGGGGTCAGAAGATTGACCTCTCTTACCATAACTTCTCTTTAAGTTTCCTTAAATGTAAAAGGAATGACTAAATGGTTTCTAATATCTCTTCAAACTCTAAATCTGTGATCCTACTACTGAACATCTGTTTAAGTGCCTTTGACTTGATAGCTTTAATCCAGGTTCAAGAAGGAATGAAGCAGATGCCAAAATGCCATTAAATTGTATTGATTTTGAAAACTGGACTCATTTTTGAAGAGACATAGAAAACTAAAGGTCAAATAATCTTTCCAAATGAAATGTACAAATGCCTTCAAGAAGTATGTGATGGATTTGAGTTAAAATTATTGTAGAGAGGGTGAAGAGACAGAGAGAGAAAGTAAGAGGGAGAGAAGAAGAAAAAGTCAATTAAACCCTTCCCCAAAGATGCTTGATTTGAGAGGATACTTACTCAGAGTAATGTCACTCTCTGTCCCTCTCTAGACAACCACCATGAGATTTTACCTCAGATATGTGTTTCAGTGCAAACTGATTCATGTATTATGGCTTTGCATTTCATTCAGTTATAACAGTGAATGGCAGTATTTAAAATAGCTCCAGAACTTGTAACTTATGGAATCAGAATTTTTTTTTGCTGTTTATCAGTGTATACATGTATATATATATATATATATATATATATATATATATATATATATATATATATATATATATATATATATATATATATATATATATGTCTTTTTATTTACAAGATATATGCATGGGTAATTTTTCAGCATTGACAATTGTAAAACCTTTTATTCCAATTTTTCCCCTCCTTCCTCCCACCCCCTCCCCAAGATGGCAGGTTGACCAATACATGTTAAATATGAATATAAGTTAAATACAATATATGTGTACACGTCCATACAGTTATTTTGCTGTAAAAAAGAATCAGACTTCGAAATAATGTATAATTAACCTGTGAAGGAAATAAAAAATGCAGGCAGACAAAAATAGAGGGATTGTGAATTCCATGTAGTGGTTCATAGTCATTTCCCAGAGTTCTTTTGCTGGGTGTAGCTGATTCAATTCATTACTGCTCTGTTGGAACTGATTTGGCTCATTTCATTGTTGAAAATGGCCAAGTCCATCAGAATTGATCATCATATAGTGTTGTTGTTAAAGTATATAATGATCTCCTGGTCCTGCTCATTTCACTCAGCATCAGTTCATGTAAGTCTCTCCAGGCCTTTCTGAAATCATCCTGTTGGTCATTTCTTACAGAACAATAATTCAAACCAGAATTTCCAAGTTCCTCATCATTGAGGTCTTCAAATAGATGGGATGACTATTTTTCAGTTATATATTATAATGGATCTGTGACACCAGAAGAAGAACCAAAGGAAAAAAGAGGACAAAAGTCAAGAAACCTAGAAGGAGGAGTTCTGAAGAAAGAGAATCACTGGTAAATTTGAAGAAAGCAATTTCAATTAAGTGAGAAGGTTAGAAGCTAAAATACAAAGAAAGAGTTGAGGAGAGAAGAGGAAGTAGAAATGTTCAGACAACTCTAAGTTTGGCTAGCGAAAGGAGATGAGATAAAGGAAGTGTTAAAGTGGACTGAGCACTAAACATACAACATTTGGGATTTAATTCTGCCTCAGAGACCTAGCAGCTGTTTTTCCTTGGAGGAATTTAACATTTAACATTTCTGTGATTCAATCTCATTATTTATAGCATAAGAGAAATAAACTCATTGACCCTAAAGGTCTCTTCCAGCTATAAATCTGAGATCCTATATATGTATATGAGATCGTATATAACCCACACTGATGGTAAGATCAAATCCAGGTTTCTTTTTTTGTTTTTAAAGGATAAAGGAATATGTTTATCTGATAAAGGGGAAGATAGGTGGAATCTCTCTTACATTGTGTAGTATGAGATTTCTCAGCAGCCCAGAGTTTCTGATGAGAGAAGATTGTAAGATCACTGATCTAGAGATGGAAAGAATCTATGAGGCTGTCTTGCACAACATGCATATTTTTAGGATGAGGAAAAAAAAGTCCCAGAGAGCTAGAGTGATTCACCTAAAAATCTTACAATAGTCATCGATAAAGGTAGTATTTAAGACTCCTGAGACACTGTTATTTCCTCCTTATCTAGTGATAAAGTCACTCACAACATTCATTTTTACTTGAACTAGAGCCCCAGAAACCAAATGAGTGCCTCAAAGAGACATCAAGCTTTCATGCAATCCCCAGTTGCAAGAGGGAAAACTGGGAGCCAATGGGAAAATTTTCTTTGTTCTAAAGGATATGTTAGACTAAACACTTCAGATCAATGAAAAAAAAACTCTTTCAGAAAGCATACATTTCTTCAAGCCAAAGATTTCCACAGAAGTGGAAATGCCTGTTGAAGTTTCCATGCCTGTTGAAACTTTAAGAAATCAGTGAGATTAGCAGAATCTCCACATCTCTGTTGACATTTTTAAATAAAATAAGTTTATTTTTCTATCAGTATTCTACCTTCCCAAAACAAACTATCCCATCTGAAAAAAAATCCAAAAAGCAACAAACAAACAAATTTAAAAAACATGTTCCAGTGGCCAATTTGACAGTGTACTGCTCTAATAATCCTCCTCATTTTCACTATGGAAAGGGAGCTATGTTTCACCGTTCCCACAGCACATTTTAGTGAGAGACTGCCTTATCCTTAGACATGAGTGAAGGGTAATTGACAGCTCCCCTGGAAAGCCTGGCAGTCCTAAAGTCCTTTGTCTAAAGTACAGATTCCAACATATCTTTCAAAATGAAGGTAATTTTTACAATGGTTGCCAGTCTTCCTCTGGCCAACTGGTGATTGTTTGATAGCTTGGTATCACTGTGAGACACTCATTTGGTCTTTAAAAGGGAATTCAGCCTCTCAGAGGAAATTAAAACAAGTCAGTGAAATGTAAAAGCAGGGACCTTTTTTGCTTTAAGATGATCAATTAGCTTAAAAGGAAAAATAAGAGCTTCCCTTTGGAGTCTGTACCATATAATTCCATTTAGAGCAATGCAAAAATGGCAAAGACAACATCTAAAGAGGTCAAAGATAGCATAACAGGGAAGAACTTTTAGTTACAAATGGGAACTATAAAAAAATTCCTTATTAAAATTTTTGCTTTATTTTTTAAAGTAGCTTAGGGGTAGGACTGAAACAAGCTTTCTCCAGCTTCCCTTTGCATTTCTAGTATTTCAGGTGATCTAGGTGGCTCAATGGATAGAATGCTAAACTTGGAATCAGTAAAACTTAATTTCAAGTTTAACTCATGCTTTGTAAGCATGTGATGCTAAGTATCTCTCTCAGCCTCAGTTTTCTCATCTGTAAATTGATGGGTTTCTACTCAATGTGCACTGGGATTCATTTTAGCTCTAAGATTTTTATTCTATAATGATAGTTGAAGGTGATAATAATGTTAAGTTGAAGTTTTTGTTGTTGTTATTTTTTAATGATGAAGCTTGAGAACTGATGAAATAAGAGGAAAGTGACATTATCAAAGATCTTGTTAGACAACCAAATATTCTAAAAGTAGAGGGATAAAGAGAGGATATTCCAGATATGGGGGATCACTTTGCAATGGTGGGAATCTGAATATCCCCCACCTTAACATATAGGATATCTTACATGGGATAGATACTTAAAATATAAACTCTGATAACAGGGACTGTGTTTTTTGCCTTTACTTGTATTCCAAGTAACTGAGTACCTGGCTCAAAAGCCAAATCCTGACTTTAAATCCTGCTGCAAACACTTTTTCATTATGTGATTCTGGGCCACAGTTTTCAACTATAAAATGGGTTTGATCATAGTCCCTACCCCACAGAGTTGTAAGGAGAATTGAATGAAATAACATAAGTAGAACAATTCATAAACCTGAAGTGCTAAATAAATGTTGATCAGCACATTTTATATGACTCATAAAGACTGGCTAGTAGTCAATCTGATAAAAGATCATCATAGTTAGATCATCCCCATACATTTGATTTTTTAAAAATAATAATAGTATTTTATTTTTCAAAATACATGCAAAGGTAGTTTTCTGCATTAACCCTTGCAAAACCTTGTGTTCCATATTTTCCTCCTTTACCCTCCCTTTTCTGTCCCCTATACAAAAAGTAAGCCAATATTGGTTAAACATGGGCAATTCTTCTGAATGTTATTTCCACATCTTCAAACAAACCTAGGTGCTTGGAAATGTGCTTTTCTTTCTGCTTATCTTTTCTGTTTGATTCCTTTTAAAGTCTTAACAGGGAAGCTGGTTTTCTGTGAGCACCAAATTCAGAAACACAATGGCTGGGCAGTATCATTTTCAGGCTAATTCATCTACATAAGTGGCAAGCATGTGGAGAACAGTAAGTATCTCTGAACTTCCCCCATAAAATCCAGACAAGTCAAAAGTTCTGTTTTTAGTTTTAATTGAGAACCTTTGCAAAAGGAATTAAAAGATTAAAGGTCAGTTAGTTTATCCTTAGAAATCCCTGGGGATTAATGAAGTTAGTCAGACACCCAAGCAAAGGCATCATCTCACTAATATATTCCAATATAAAAGGAAAAACTTCACTAATTGAGGAATTGCTTGAACCAACTTGTCAATTCTTTGCACTAGCATGCATTGAGTTATTCCATAATTATGACTTAGGGTAACCAATCAATCAACAAACATTTATGAAGCGCTCATGATGTGGTAGGCGTATGCTTTGTACTGGGACTAGAAATAAAAAGAATTAAGCTTTCTCAAGAATTAAACAATTTTCAAGGAGCTTATACTGGAATGGGACCAAGCATTCATTGTGGCTCAAGATTTATGGAAATCTTGGCACAATTCTTCAAAACTGATAGATCTTCTGGCTGACTTTGTGGAATAAAAGATTGACTTCTGGCCTTGGAGCTAGATGAATTTGGGATCAAAACCTGCCTCTGACATTGATTAACTATGTAGTCCTGTGCAAATTATTTCAACTCAGTCTCAATAAACTCATCTGTAAAATGGGAATTATAAAAGAAAGTCAGCCTATGATAGTGGTTAGGGAGCTGGCTTTGAAAGCCAGAAACCTTTAGGTTCAAATATGGCCTTCTTCTCCCATTGCTTACAGGATACTGGACAAGTCATTTAACCTTTCAATATCCTAGGCAACTACCTGAGACTATAAGTCACAGGTGCTAACCTGCATCAGTACAGGAACTCACTCCCTCATCAAGTTGATTTTCATATCAGTGAAATTATGGATCCAATTTCTAGTTCTAACCCCAGGACCTCCCTCACAGTTATGATATGTAATTAGATATATATGGAGAAAGATTAGCTATATAGAGAAATAAATATATGTATAGAAATATTAACATAAACACATACAATCAGGAAAAGGTACAATTGATCTGTGTTAAAGAAAGTAGGAATCCAAAAAGCAGAAATGAGGTAAGGAAGTGTGTTTCATGCAGGGGGAATACCCAGTGCAAAGGTATAGTGATAGGAAATGGACACAAAATCATTAGTTTGGCAAGTGTGTAGAATAAGGGAATAAAGTATAATTTTTAAAAGGTTGTAAAGAGATCCAAATGCCAAAGAGAGAATATTTCATGCTAAAAATTATTAAAGAACAACTAAAGTTTATTGAGTGTCATGGTCTGATGGATGCTTTAGAATCACGTTGGTAGTTCTGAGGAAGACAGAACAGAATAGGGAAAGAATTAAGTAGTAATTAGAAGTAATTAAGTGAGTAATTAGGAGGCTATTGCAATGCCCCAGCTAAGTGAATTCTGTGGTGACAGTGATGGTGGCGATAAAGTGATAGGTACAAGATATGGAGCAGAGGCAAAATTGAAAAGATTTGACAATTGATTGAGCACATGGGGTGAGTGATACTGAGGAATCAAGGATGATACCAAAATTATGAATCTTGGTAACCCAAAATGTGATGGGGCTCTTCCTTAAATAAGGAAATTCAGAGGATGAGTACCTTTGGGGGAAAGATAGAATCTTAGATGGTTTTAGATGACTACTTAGCCAGTTAATAAGCTTTTATTAAATTTATTTATTAAACACCTCCCATCTTATTTGATATGTCCAATAGGCATCAGGAACTCAGGAAAGATATTAGAGATAGATAGATCTGGGAATCATCTGCATGTAGATAATCATCGAATCCAAGAGAATAGATGTTGTCAGCATGAGAGAGAAATATAGAAAGAGAAAAGAAGATGATTTAGGACAGAAAATTGGGGCACAAAACAAGGTAACAATTATAAAGTGTATTGTAAAGTATTATTTAAATATTGGGAAAGACAATGAAGAAAGAAGGGTATTTGAGAAAGCTCTGAGAAACATGAAAATTGTTAGAAATGGATAATGAATGACCATCTACTGTGAAATGTCTAAACAAGTTGTGATATATTATTGTGATATAATATTTTTGCACTCTAGGACATGACAAGTAGGATGGTTTTACACACCTGGGAAGAGTTATATGAACTGATGCAAAGCAAAGTAAACCATAGCTACTCTAATAAAAATAATGATCCAAGACAATTACAAAGGACCAAGAATGAAAAAAAAAAAATGTTTACCTTCATAGAAAGACCAGATAGATACTAAGTGCAGATTAAAATATCTTTTTTTTAACATTTTAATTCTTTTTTCTTTTCATATTGCTGGGGGTTTTTGGTATGTGGTTTGGGTTTTGTTGTTTTTTGTTTGTTTTGCAGCATATTGTAAAGGGCTAGAACTGAGCAAATGCACTTGGATAATGGAGCACATGAGACTAATTGCCAATTGGACAGTTCTCTATTAACTTGTTTGAAGGTTGACCCTCCCCAGCTGTTCTGTGCTGACTTGATTGGTGGGACAAAGAGGGGGAAGTGACGTGCGTAGGGAGAGTAGGAGGAGGAAATTGAGGCATTCTCTCTCATGGCGGTTGAGAGAAGAAGGTGGTATGGAGATTACCAGATCTAATCCCCTGATAATGACCAAAAATAAAGACTTTTGGTGATTCTGACTCCGGCTGATTTCTGGGAAGACAGAGTTCCAACAGCATAATTAATATGAAGGGGGAAAAAATGAACACAAAGAAACCAAAGTAAGATGGACACCAGATGGCCATTTGAGAGGATAAAAGGAAAACCAAGTACAAAGTCAAATAGGAAAAGAATATCATAGAAGGAAATTAATGTAGATATAAAAGAAAAGAAAAAACAAACAAACAAACACATTGGCCTAGTTATAACATTAGTCAGTGTATTCCTTGCTTTGCAATGGATCCTAATGAAATATCCCAAACGTAAAGCATCAATCTACAATAACTAGAAGAAAACATCCCTTAAGAACAATCAATTCCCTTTCTCCATTTTCTATTTTCAGCATGTAACCTTCTAATATATAACTTGATTTTGTGAATGAACCTGCTCACCAGAATAGTCATTTATTATAATGGATTATGAATAAATAAACTGGTTTTCTGGTAAATTATTCTTATGTGAGTTTGGGTCATGTGAGTCAGTTTTCTTAGTGCTAATCATCCTAACTAAACTTCTAGGTTCCACCAGAGCAATAAGGTCAGAACCATCAAAATGCAGAAGCAAAGCCAAGGACTCCTTACTAAGCAGCCCAAAACAACAACAACAATGATAATAATAATCACCAGCATTTATGATATACTTTAAACTTGTCAAAGTACTTTTCAATAATATCTCATTTTATCCTCATGATTTCTTAAGGAAATAAATTATATTATTATATCCACTTTATAGATGAGGAATTAGGGTGGACTGAATTTAAGTAAGTTGTCCAAGACTATGGTCTCAGGTAGGAATCTAAATCAAAAACACTGCAATAAAATGCATTTTTTTATACTAGTGGAAAATGTTTTGGGGTTTAAGGAAAATGTAAGATGGAATTTTTCCATCCTATATATAATTTTAAAAATAAAAAAATAAAATAAAAAGCCACAATTCAGCCTTTTGTGACTTGACTTCTATAACTCTCAATTTTCCCATATGTACAAAGACACAAATGAATACGCCATCTTTAGGAAAATGGATGATGGTCCAACAGGGAGTGACCAAGAAGAAAAGCAAGAGGAAACTGGGCAATCACAGACTAGAAAGGAGACGCTTATACCAGAAACAGGGAACAGTAGACAAAAAAATCAAAAACAAAAGAAAAGTAAGTTGAAGAACAAAAATAAACCATTGTATTTAGAGATAAAAGAGATTCCAGGTAACTTTGGGGAAACTTGGTTTGAAAGTGTGTTGGAATTAGAGGGAAGTATCAACAGTAAATGTAAATTATTGTTTCAAGTAACAAGAAGGTGACTCCACAAAAGATTAGAACTTGGTAAAAAAAAATGGAGCAAAGAGCTAAAAGAGATAGGTTTGTATCCCAGATCTGATATGTGACCTGAACAAGTCATTTTTTTCTGAGCTTCGTCTTCATCTCTCTGATAGGTAATGTGGACTATTTAATTCCATACTTTTGTGTCTCCAGCACACAGCATGATGCTTAGTTTTGTTTTGTTTGCTTTTTTTTTTTCTTACAGAAAGATCTCCAAATACATTCCCAAGTTTCCATTTTCAACTGCTATTCTTCCCCCACTCCCTTTAAAATTTTAATCCATGCAACAGATACTTATTGAAACATATCCTATGGCAAAGCATCATTCTAGGATATTGAAGATAAAAAGATATAAGCCATCCTTGCCCTTCTAATTAACCTTTGTATTTAAATACATGACATTCTTTGATGATTCCAGAGAAATGATTGGAATTTAACTTGAATAGAAAAAAACAAAATAAGCCAAACAATAAATAATACACACAGTGACTACAATGACATATAATGTCTATCAACAAGTATTTATTAAACACTGGTTCTTTTAGATATCAAGCTATACAAGGATAAAAAAAAAAAAAGAAGCTACATTCACAATAAGAGAGTGGATTATGGATGATGATTCACCAAAGAAGATACCAAAGGATCAATTCGACATAAAGGAAAGCCAAAAGAAAATAGTGTTATAAAAACTTTAAAAGGACAGAGTACCCAAAAGAAAAAGAGTAGTCAACACTATTAAATGATGCAGAGAGGTCAAGATGGATGAGAATCAAGAAATAGCCATTATATTTATCAATTGAGAGATCCCTAGTAACTTGGGAGGGCAGTTTCAATTGAATGATGAGCCTAGAGGCCAGATTACAATTGAAACTACCTCCCAAACTATAGAAAATGCAGCAAATAAGTCTAGATCTCTCTTTTTGTTGGAGTTGGCTATGAAAGGAAAAAGAGCTTAGGAAGAATGATGGCTTAAGAGTTGTGGTCAAGTGAAGGGTTTTTATGAAAAGAAAAATAGAAGAAATTTAAGAACATACCCCCACTTCTTTGCAGATGAGGGTGGCCATGTATGGAAAGCAATACATGTAATATGTATATTTCTTATTTTTGCTGATTTTTTTCATATTTTTTTAAAAAGAAATTAAATGGGAAAGAGAAGTAGAGGAAGTATAGAATGAGAAATACAAGTGTTTTTTTAAACGCTTTAATAAAAATATATTTGGTACTCATGGGGAAACCTGAGTATGTAAACAACTAAGAATCAGTCAAATCTAGCAGAGCAGAAACACAGATAAGCAATGCAGTAATTCAGCAACTTCTTAAGGATAAGAGAGGAGAATTACGGTGAGAAAGACTAGTCTGAAAACATGTGGAGTTTTATGGGGAATGCGGGGCCATGGGCTCTATGACCTCTATTTCAAGAGAGGATTCAGAGAGCTTGTCTCCCCATTTCTCACCAGTAACACTGTTGTTATATTTCTTTGGAACTCTCCATATGCCGCTGCACTGGATACATTCCCCCCTCCCAACCCTTTTCAGCTTCCTTTTATGAATTGTCTTCCTTTATTAGATTGCAGTGGAGAAGGAAATAGCAAACCACTCCAATATCTTTGCTGAGAAAACTCCAAATGGCATCAAGAAGAATCAAATGATGGAATTGTTTCAACACTATTAGATTGTAAGCTAATATCTGTTACATAGTAAGTGATTAATAAATGTTTATTAATTGGCTGGCTACAATTTGGTATGACAACACCAAAAACGAAAACAAAATAAAAGCTATGATGATATTGGTCTATATTAAGTAATGTTGGTTTGGGGTTTTTTTTTGGTTGTTTTTTTTCTTTTTTAAATAGGAACAAGGAGATAGTCCAACTGGACTCTCCTCATCAGACCTCCTCTGAAGTATGATATACAGTTCCCCATAATAAAGAATAAAAATAATAAGAATGATAAATATAATTAACATATAGTAATATATATTAATAAATATAATTTATATTTTATATTTATATTATTTAATAAATAATGAATAAAGAATAAAAATATTGGACATGTTTAGCCAGAAGAAAAGAAGACTCAGTGGAATATAATAGTTGCCTTCAAACATTTGAAAAGTTGGGCTGTGGTGTGGAGGAAGAATTAATTTGTTATGTTTGGACTGAGGGGGAAGAACCAGGAACAATGATGGAAGTTACCAAGACGCAAATTTTGGCTTGAAGTGAGGAAAAACATCCTAGATAAGAGTGATTCTAAAATGGAATGGCCTACCTCTAGGGGTAGTGAGTTTCCCTGCCTTTGGGGGTCCTTAAGCAGAGACTGAATATCCACTCCTCAACTATATTAGAGCAATGATTCTTCTCACATGTGGGTTAGACTGGATAGCCTCAGAGGTCCCCTCCAATTGGAAATCCAATCCAACCCATTCTAAGATTAATACCACTGCAGTTACAACTTGTTCTATGAGAATCTCCTAGTTGTGAATGCTCTTTTTCTCTCTCTTATGCAAATAGTAATCCATTTACTTATATCCTTTCATATAGTACCCCCCTCCAGTAGAATGTAAACTCCTTGAAGGTGAGTATTAAATTCAAATTGATCTTTTCTCTCTCCACTGGCTAGCACAGTGCTTTGTGCATGATAGGTGCTCAATTATTGGCCTGAACTGGTTAATAATCATGTTTACCCATGAATCTTGGGAAAAGTTTTCTCAGTTTTGTCTTTTCTCTTTATCTGCATTGAAAACCCCTAAAAATAGCTCTTAGGTTAAGGATACAAAGGTGACTGATTGGGCAGTTTTTGAAAGCAATGTTATGAGAGCAGCCAATCTATGTATTTATTTATTCAACAAAGCCAAATTCTTGAATTGAGTCTTAAAGCTCTGTAATCAGTAAGGTTTGGGTTGTTTTCTTGTTGTTTTGTTAAATGGGGGGGGATTTTTTTTTTTTTTTTTTTACATAACCTGGGTTATAAAGAGATCTGCTCAGAATATAGTAATTATCAGCTGCCACCACTCCCAAATGTTACTTTCCCTCACACGTTTTTATTTTGGGAGGGGGTTGGGGGAGGGGGGTCTCAGTTGTCAGCTTGTAATCGGGAAGAAAATTACAAACACTGCTTTTTAAGGAATCCTTAAAACACAGGGAGACAGAGAGAAGATGTGAGTTTATAACAATTATTCTAAAGAGATATCCCAGGTGGTGTTCTATCTCTGGTGCATCAGTAGCAAAACTTTCCCCACCAATAAACCAGCCTCAGCCACAATAACATTTTAAATCACTGTTGGTCAGTGTGTGTTTATGTAAAGAGAAGAGAAGAGATAAAGGAGCTTTACTTAAAGTGGATTATCAAACCTTTGAAGGGCTTTTAGCTTCCATATAAGGTAAAAGAAACTCTAGCCCTGGGGTACTTAATCTTTTTCTTATGTGTCAGAGACTCTTTGGGCAGTCTAGTGAAGCCTGTGGACCCCTTTTCAGAATGAGAATTTTTAAATGCACAAAGTAAAATACTAAGAATGACAAAAGAAACCAATTTGTTGAAATGTAGTTATCTACATGTTAAATAAAATAAGGTTACAAGTCTCCAGGGTAAGAATCTGTGTTGCTTCTAGGCAAACGTTATCTATTTATAGGACTTAAAGGTAGAAAAGAACTTAGACTTCTATGTTAGTCCAAGACATCCATTTAAGGTGAAGAGTAAAAGATGATACCCTAAAAGATGAAGTAAATTTTCCAGTCACATAGGTAGGAAATAGAAGATACACATTTACAAACCCACAGATACAAGCCCAACTCCTCAGATACTCAATCTAATTCATACAAGTAAGAAGGAATACTATCCTGTCCTCCCCCTGCCTGGAATGCCCTTCCTCCTTTCCTCAGCCTCATGGAATCCTTCTCTTCTGTGAAATATAATTTAAGTACCATCTTTTGCATTAAGTCTGTCTACCCTCCCATGCTAGAGTCCCCCTTCCCACAATTTTATAAACTGTGATAATTAATTCAAGCTGAAGCTTAAATGTTTTGGCCACTTTGGAAAAGACCCTAATGTTGGGAAAGATTAAAGACAAAAGGAAAAGGGAATGGCACAGGTTGAGATGGATAGTGTCATGGAAACAATGAGCACGAATTTGGGCAGACTTTGAGAGATGTGAAGGAGAAAATAATCTGGTATGCTATCATCCATAGGGTTATGAAAAGTTGGACAAAACAAATGAACAACAACCCACACATATACACATGTATATATACACAATTTGCATACACATGTGTACATATATGTATATAGATATGTGTGTTGTGAAACATATTAAGTATATGTATTGTTAAAATAGTATTAAAATTAAAATTAAAAATTAGATTTAAAAATTAAAATTGTGCATATATATATGTATATATATAGACATAGACAGATATATAGATATATTTTACATGTCCTTATTTTTCGAGTTAGGATATAAACTCAATGTAAATAAGGATTGTTTCATTCTTTGTTCTTGTGCAGTGTTTTATATATGGTAAGCATTTAATAAATATTTGGTAACTGATTGATTCTAATTAGAGCTAAGATTCAAACCCAATTCTTCAGATGTTATATCTAGTGTTCTTTCTACTATACTAATTTGATTCTCTGTGCTAGGCTGGAAATAAGAATATCAGCCCATATTTGCATAATAACAGACTTTGCATTGTTGCATCTGATACAACAATTCTGTGAAGTCACTGCTATTATTAACTTCATTTGAAGAAGAGAAAACTAAAATTCAAATAAATTAAGTGACTTGCCCAGGATGACACAGCTAGTCAGTGTCTGAGGTGGAATCCTATGCTTAGGGCTCTATCTACTATGCCAGAATGCATCTTCAAGAGCCAGAGTAGTTCTTATATCCCAGTTTTTCTTGTCACAGCCTCTCTTCACTTTAGATATGATCCCATCTCCTCTCTGGAATTCCCCACATCTCTATTCTTTGATGGAAACTTTCAGTTTTCCTGGTGGATCTCTACCTATAAGAGGTGGAGACACTTATATCTCTATAAAACCTTCTAAATTTTTCCATTTCCCTGAGTCACACTCTCAAAAAGTCCCAACCCTCAATCCCAAGGTGAATGACAAAAACTCATTATAATGATGCATCTTCTTGCATGGTAGACTCCCCTTTGATGTGTAGGTCAGTTTTACTGAACTGCTATTATCTCCATTTCTTTTTAAACTTCTTTATTACAAAGATCTCTCTTTGGGTAGGAAAGGATGGGAAGCATATACTGGGAAATAATGGTGATAAAAAATGTATCAATTTGAATAAAAAGGAGCATTCTAGTCTGATGCAAATGTTCTGACACTCTTCATTTCTTAAATGCAAATCCCTTTTTCTCTCAGAACCTCAGTTCCCTGATCTATAAAATAATAGGCTCGTACTAAATGGTTTCTAAGGTTTCTTCCAATTTTAGAACTATGTTCCCACTATCTTTATTTTTTTTTTAATTCCCTATTAATGATCCATTGTATGATGCTAATGATAAAATATAGGGGTTTACTGTTTTTTATTTCATATGAATATAAAAGTTGTATCAACTGAAAAGTTTAATTGGCAATGTTGCCATTAACCTAAAACTTCAAGTACAAATGTTCTTGATAGGCCATCATTCTATAATTAATGACTTCTTATGCAAAGTAGAACACAACTCAAAACTGTAGCATCATCTGGCCCATAAAAGGAAAATAAAGTGCCAGTGAGAAACATAAGTAGCACTAAACAGAAAAGCACCTTTTAACCTAACAAGACCCATGTGAGCAAAAGAAGGCTTTAAACTTTATAGGAGAAAAAATGCCTAGTGTGCAAAATGAGTGAAACAGATGATGGGTTTAAAAATAAGATAAAAATAAAAAACAATCGTTGGGCAGATGATTCCCTCTGGGGGCTTTCGTTTTATTGCCTATGCCTCTTGCTGCACCTGGGGCCTAATGATTTTGGATGCCCCACTTTCTTTCCAAAGTTCTTTCCTGCTAAGGGTCAGTCTGGGCTTTTTGTTGTTGCTGCTATTTCTGTTGCTGTTACTGTTACTGTTCTCTTTCCTTCCCTCTTCCTCTCCCTCTCTCCTCTTCCTTCTATTTCTCTTCCTTCTCCCCCTCCCACCTTTCCTCCTCTTCCTTCTCTTCCTCATGCTTTAGGAAGAACAAATAAGCCAGAATGGTTATGTAGAGAATGTTTGGTGGAGAGCAAAGTATAATAATACTAGAAAAATACTAGAAAAAATAATTGCTAGAAACTTTAGAGAATTTGGGTGGGAAGGTGAAATTAGGGCCTTTCTCTTTCATTGACTGAGTTCCCAACTTGCTCCCATCCAAAGAATTCTGACCCATGTGATTTTTAGTGTTTTTTTTTTTTAATTAACAGGAATTTCCTTTCTCTCCCTCTCATTTGCTACCCTCAAGTTTCCAAAAGGAAACCCAAGGGGAGAAAGAAGATATATAATTATTGTCTTCTACTTGTAGAAGTAGAGGGATTTCATCCACACAGCTTCTGTTCCAAAGCTGCTAATGTCTCCCTACCAGAGCTCTGGTTCCTTTCTTTCTAGGTCCCTTACCTGTGTCCAAACTTCTGCTCTCCCAACTCCAAATAATTTCTTATACTAGCCTATCTTCTTTTCCAGTTCCAACTAGATTCAAGAATTCCAGATTCCTTCTAAAGTCTCCCCAGAACTGACTTTTAAAGATCATCTGTGATCAAAATTATTACAAATAACCATTGATTTGGAGGAGATCCAGAGTTCCCTTTTTCTAAAGTTCTGATTTTTAAAATTTCAGTCTTTTCAAGGATATTGCATATGCCTTTCTTATTCAAGACCCACCCAGGTGGAATAGCCATCATGTTTTTCTCTGGCTTGGGGGGGAGGGGTACATAAACTCTTTGAATAGATTGCCCAAGATTGGAGGTGGTCTCTGTGTCAAAGGGTGAGGAAGTCTCTCTTAGCTCCCCATTGTAATATCCTTTCTCTCATTAATTCTTAACTGTAGTTGTTTACCCTTTCCCTTCCAAAAGAATATATAAGCCCTGAGCTGCTGTCATGATTGTCTTTGGTCAAAGAGAGTCTGCTAAATGACCATCTTTTTATTAATAAGTGTGCTGGCCTTAATAAAATGATGCAAATACTCAGAACTATATCTTTCAAACTTTTTTATTTGCTATATCTGGAAATATGGCCTATCATCTTTAGGTTTCTGGATTTGTTTTCTTTTAGAGTCATTCAAAGTTCTCACTTATACCTCCCTCATAGGTCACCTAGTATGGTTCTAAACATTTGATTATCCTTCTTCTGTGATTAAGTCTGGGAAAAAAACATTACAAAATTATATTTAAAAATAAATAATAAATAATTTATATAAAAGAAAAGCAAAAGAAATACAGAGATATATAAGCCATACTCTGCCCTCCATTGATTCAATTCAATTGTCTACTTCATAGTCATGGTATCATATATCTAACCATGGAAGGAATCTCAGATATCACTTAACATCTCATCCATCTCCTCATTTTGCAAATTGGGAAATTGAGAACTTGCTAAATTAAGTTCTTTATCCCTCTTTTTCAAAGAAGACCAATGGCCTCATGGGGTGATTGCTTGATTTGTGCATGAATTGGATTTCAATGAGGCAGAATTGCACAAAATCATCATCAGCTCACTCTCTCTTCCAGAGTCATCAAAGTTCAATGGCAAGACAAAAGACAAAACAATTGGTGATGCCTTGGGATGCAGTGGATGACCTTGGCACCTTTAAACTTTAAACACTCCACAGAATCTACTTCAGCTGTCTTCGTGGCCATTAGAACAAATTGTTCTCATTTCCCCATTCCCCCAGGGAAGTATATATGCTTGGGGTAGACATCAAATACCCTCTCTGACACAATCTGTGTAAACATTGGTAAGTCACTTTATCTCTTTGGGTCTCAATTCCCTCATCTGTAAAATGAGATGGTTGAACTAGGTGTCTCTTGAGCCCCTTCAAGCTTTAAATCTGTATGACCCATAGTCACAGAGTAGTACTCTTAGCACAGAGGTAATTAGTGGAAGAATGAAGATTTCCCTTCAGATCCTCTGACTCGGAATCCAAAGTGTTTTCCACTATGCAACATTGTCTACAAAACATAATTTCTAGTTACTCTATATCATGTACCACATCGGCACCTTTTCTTAGTCTGAGATAAGATATTAACTCCTGTGTAGAGCCAGAAATTACTATTAACCTCTCAGGACTATTGTAGCAAAAGCACTTCAAATATTTTAAAGTGCTTCATAAATGGGATTTGCTATTATTATTATTATTATTATTATTATGTTGAGTTATTTATTACATAACCCATTTTGATCAAACCCTTCAAGGTTTTATAACCTCCCTCTGTGCAGCTAATTCCTTCAGTGATATAATTTTAAATCCTGCCTTGATTTGAAGGGTATTCAAGCACTACTATAACTTCTGGGAGTTGACTATGAACCAATCCCTCTCTTTTTGTCCGCCTGCATTTTGGATTTCCTTCACAGGCTAATTTTACACTATTTCAAAGTCCTATATTTTTTGTACAGCAAAATAACTGTTTGGACATGTATATATATTGTATTTAACTTATACTTTAACATATTTAAAATGTATTGGTCAACCTGCCATCTGGAGGAAGGGGTGGGGGGAAGGAGGGGAAAAGTTGAAACAAAAGGCTTTGCAGTTGTCAATGCTGGAAAATTACCTATGCATCACATTTTTGTAAAAATTAATTTAATTAATTAATTTTTTTAAAAAAGAATACTCTGACTGAAAACTTCCTCCCCCAGCTTCCAATCTACTGGTGAATCTCTCCAAACTTGAACTGATCCTCAAACAACCAACACATAAATCAATGTCAAGCCTATATTCAAAGCCTTCCCAATGTTAAGTCATGACAATATTATGACCATCCATTATTCTAAATAACTGGTGTTGAATATCAAATAAATGGGTGATGGATGCAGGATACAGATTCACACAGAGAAAGGCTGGTGGGGGAGGATTTGAATTAGTTTTTCATTTATTTTGCTTTTTTATGTACTTTTGTAAAGGAGTTAGTTTTTTCTAGATCTAATCAAAGAAAAAAGACAAGATAAAAAGGTATTTATTTATGGGGGAGGGGAGACGAGGAGAAAGGAGGAAAATCTATATCTGTGTATAGATGCATGAGGCCTGAGGGAATCTGTTTTGCTTAACAATAAATATATGTTAAAAGTGTTTTGTTTTTTTTTTTCTTCAATTGGAATAGAGGTATGAGGGAAAGAAAATGTATTTTTGTTTGCTGAAAACAATGAAATTGAAGTGAAAAATAAAAAGTCACGTATAAAGTCTCTGATGTTATGATAATATTGACATATAACCCTTGAGATGGATATGATGCTATCTTATTACTTTCTACCAATGGCTAAGCCTTGTTGATAATGGACCATATTAAAGTTTGAAGGACCCTTAGAGACTATGTAGTCTGACTTTCCACATTACAACTAAGGAAACTGAGGCAAATAGGGTGAAGTGACTTGCCTAGCGTCATATAGCTAGTAAATGAACTTATGAAGGAGACTCTATAGTCTATCCACTATAGTGCCACCTAACCCTTTCAACTCTAAATCTTTAGTTCCATGAATTGAAAACGAGTGGATGCAGATTTTTTTTTCAAACTCAAAATACTATGCACAATATTAAAATAAGCCTTTATTAATAAAACTTGTGAAAAATTTTTTGATATTAAAATATAAACTGTCATTATTTGTCTGTGTGTGTCTATTTATGTATGTAGTAGCACAGTACCTAGAGAGCCTGACCTCAATCAGAAAAAATCATCTTCAAATCTGGCCTCAGACACTTGCTAACTGGGTGAACCTGGGCAAGTCACTTAACTCTGTCTCATCTATAAATCATCTGTATATGATTTATATATAGATCATCTATAAAATGATCTAGAGAAGGAAATGCGAAATCATTCCAATATGGAAAGAAAGAAAAGTCCAAATGTGATCACAAAGAGTCGAACATGACTGAAAAACAACTCAACAAAATTCATATTTCTGTTATCATGATGAAGTGAAAGGAAATTATTATGTCTACAGCATACAAATTGTGACACAAAAGAATGAACAATGAGATCTCTGTGGCTTAGTATTCTCACTATGATAACACTCCTTCACAACTATCATTCTGACCTTTTTTTTCTCCTTTCTCAGCAAATATACCCTCTCGTTAACAGAGTAAGACCTAGGGAATTGGAAATGTCAAAATATATTGAGCAACAAACAGACAAGTTTTGCATAAATATTTACATCTTACACAACAACTCACAATTTGGGATATTTTAGACATCTGGGGCAATCGGAATCTCTTCAGGTTGATTTCTAGTCCTGTCTGGAAACATGTCTGAAAAAATGTTATTTTTGTTTCCTAAAGTTCCAACCGGATTGCATTAATTTTGCTGTTGGGGGCAGGGAGATTGTAGGGATTTTACTTTTATTTTTTAACGCCTGCTCTAAATCAAGAGTTGCATTCCACAGATGCCATATTTTGTCTGTCCTACTATTATCTCCTCCAAGCCCCACAGCTGTGTCACTTCCTAACACTGAATGCTGTGCTCGCCAGACAGCTGTTGCTTTTAATTGGCAGAAGTAAAAGAGACAAGCATTTAAGAACTAGTCAGAATGATGTGTTGGGCAAAGAATCTATTCTAATCCCCTTCTAAACAATATTCATCAAGACAAGACAGATTTCAGTTAGAAATACCCTGTTGTCAGCAGGTTTGTGCACAGAGGGCCTGCTTCACCAGGGAACTAAAACATATAATAATATGTATAATACGTATAATAATCCCAGGAAGATAAACTCCTGACTTTTCTAAGATCACTGAGCTATTTCCTCTTCTTTATATATTACGATTCATGAAATGCCCATTGGGAGGATTCATATCTGGAAGATAAGGGCGACAACAGTTTTCATTTCATCTATATTACTTATAGATTAACAAATTACTAATTTTTCTGGGTCTCTGTTATGTCATGTGAGGACAATGGATAAGATGGACTCTAAGGTCCCTTTCAAGGGTGACATATAAAAAGTTCAAGAGACATAGTTTCTGAGTAATTAATCATTTTATTAATCATACTAGTAATAATTAATAAAGGAAGTTAGTGATACTCTTGAGGGCCATAGATCCCTTGTGGAATCCATTCAATGCTTATTTGCTTTTGGAAGAGTGGGTGTTCCTGAGAATGGCAATCAACTTTGATTGGTTAACAATTAATGAGATGAATGAATATTATAATAAGAGGTAGATTTTATTTTAATGAATAATAAAGTACTGGGAAAGATGACTTGGAGTATGTCATTTATTTCCAAATCATTCCCATCTTTTGTCAATCTAGACAAATCTATCCCCCTGTTCAAACCTAATTTTGGTCCATTGTATTCAAACCTAATTGATGGAACACAATGGACCAAAATTCACCTCAGATTAAATTATTTATAAGGTTTTCTAGTTGGATGAGACAATAACTTCATTTAGATAAGATAGTCTAGGTGGAGTAAACTTTGGGAAAAGGTCAGGGATCTCTTCAATATTTGTTATTTAATAATCATTTTTTTAGTATCCAGGGAGCAAATGATGGGGACTGAATGTGGATCACAATATAGTGTTTTCACCTTTTGTTGTTGTTGTTTGCTTGCTTGTTTTTTTTTCTCATTTTTCCCCTTTTTGATCTAATTTTTCCTGTGCAGCATGATAAATGTAGAAATATGTTTAGAAGAATTGCATATGTTTAACTTATATTGATTACTTAATGTCTAGGGGAGGGGAGAGGTAGGGAGAGAGGAAGAAAAATCTGGAATACAAGGTATTGCAAGGATGAATGCTGAAAACTATTTTTGTATGTATTTTTAAAAATTTATTTGAAATTTTATTTGAAAAATAAAAGGCTCAATATCATCATCATCATTGTTTTCAAAAGTAAAAATCTATTAGGTTATTCACATTATTTTATGTTGAAGTGCTGGCTTCTCTAAATCTCTACAATTTCCCAAAATCTTTTCTATCTCTCTGTTCCCAGAATCCCCCCCAAAAAGTATGAGATCATGCAAGTCTCTCTCAAAACATAAACTGGATTATCTCTCTTCTCCAAAGCTCTCACACCAATTCTCAATAGCATCCACAAAATAACCCGTCCTTGAAACCTGTTTACATTTCTATAAGCCTCTAGTGAAATATTCTATGATTCATTGATAATTATTTGGTTTCATATTTGAAGGATTTGTGATTTCTTCAGTGGGATACTTTCTCCTCTGATAAAAATTATCATTCTCTTAATTAAACTTTTAATAGAGGGCCTTTGTAAGTTTTTTAAACCAAAATTTGCAATCTAGTGATAAACCTCTCAAGAGGCAGCTTTGCAGAAAAGATGATTGAATCTAGAGTCAGGAAGACCTGAGTTCAAATTAATCCTCAGAAACTTACTACCTATGTGTCTCTGAACAGTGCAATTAATCTCTATATTGTCTCAATGTTTTGTTTGGGTTTTTTTTTTTTCCTGCAAAATCTGGATAATCATAGCACCTATCTCTCAGGTGCTATCTTTGTGAGGATAAAATGAAATATTTTTTATTAAGTCACCATCTGTCCCCCTTTTCAGATTCTTTTTGTGTGTTGTCTTTTTCGATTGGACTATAAACAACTTGAGATTAAGAACTATTTTTCTTTCTTTATATAATATATATGTGTTTGTATACATATATATTTCTATCCCCAGCACTCAGCACAGTACCCGATACATACTAGATGCTTTATTAAATGTTTTTTTACTATGATTAGTGGATTTTGCTAACCTTAAGCCACCAGATAAATGCTTGCTATTATCTGAACTCAACTGCTATTGATTTCAGTTGATAGGGACATAAACTGCCACAGAACTGGGTCTTCCATGCCTTTCCTGCCTACTGTAGCATCCACCTGAATGATATTATATTATATATATGTGTGTGTATAAGTCTATTTATAGGAAAACTAGAGAAGGTCAGGTCTTAAATTGATTTTGTGTTGGATATCACTGCTAACCACTGTCCAGATCTGTTCTATACACACACACAAAAAAAAACCCAATTATTTAATATTGACTATTTAAATATGTTCAAGTTTTAAAAGACAATGTTAAATGATGAGTAACTGACAATAGCATCATGTAAGCACTTTCAGTTACCTCAGGGTGCTCTCTGACACACACAAATACAAAAATATTTTTAAACACCAATATTTCCCCAGTGTGGCTGTATTGCCGGAGTTTGTATAATATTGCAATGTGAAACATGATGGAAAGACACATGGTGGGTGTAAGTAGGTTACAGAATATTGCCAACAATTACTTGCATGTAAGAAACAGCAGAAAAGGTATTACCCAGAAAATACATGATTAGAAAAGGAGATAGGCCAGTCATGCATTAAAATTCTCAAATAACAGATGGAAACGTGCTAAAAGACCTAAAGGATAGACTCCTCAAATTGGCCAATATAAATCAAAGCAGCTGTTCTGGTGGGGTTGCAGAGAAACAGGTGCCCTCATTCATCAAAGATGGAAAATGCAATCTGGTGGATGGAATCTTTTGAGAAAGCCATAGGGCTGAACAAAGCAATTGTTACAAAACCAATCGTGTCTCTGGTACCCAAAAGTATAAGAAAAGCAAATAATTTTTTTAAAAAGTCATGTGTTCAAAGATTTTCCTAACAGCATTATGTCATTGCAAATATATATGTGTGTGTGTGTGTGTGTGTGTGTGTGTGTGTGTGTGTGTGTGTGTGTGTGTGTAACCTAAATGTCCAAAGTCAGGGACTAGTGTAAATTTGTTCTCAATACATTAGTCCATTGGAAAACTGTTATGCAATTAAGAACAGTGAAGTAAGAGGAAAGATGATACAAAATAAATAGGAACAGGAAATCACTGTACCTGTGATTTCATTGGTAGAAGGAACTCCAGGTGAGGAATTCCCTCTACCAATGCAAACTGGCATCTTTGTTGCAATTTATTTTTTGGAGTATTGCCTGCAACACTGAATTGATGAAATTTTAAGTGATTTGCTCTAGGTCACATCACCAGTTTGTTTCAGAGGTAGAACATATTATGAAATATTAAAAAAAAAAAAAACAGAACAGAATACACACTAACAGAAACCATTTGAGGAACATCATAAAATAAATGAAAACATAATACTGTTGGAAACATGGAGAAAGCTACCAAGTTTTAGAAATTTTTTATATTGATATTAACATATTAAAAGGTAATTAGTTAATAGATTTGTTTGTATTAGTGTACTATGTTCAGTTTTTATTTTGTTTTTGTTTTTGTTTTCTGTCTTTTGTTTAGTCCAAGGCTGTGATTTCATTTACTACAGCTGAATTGCTCATTAGGAAGCTCCCTCTATCAACACAGATTAATAATTGTTCTGCAAGAACTCTTCTCATGAAGAATTGTCTGTAACATGACCAAGATGGAAATAGATTTTGCTTAACTGTGTAATTCAAAGATTCTTTTCTTTTTTTCTTTTCTTTTCTCCTTTTTTCTTTCATCTTTCTCTTCCTCTCTCAATCTTCCTTCCTTTCTCATCATTCCTTCCTTTTCTTTCTCTCTTTAATTTCCTTCATTCTTTGTTCCTTCCTTTTTTTCATCTTTCTGTTCTTTTCTTCCTTTTTGCTTCTTTCTTTAATTTCTTTCATTCTTTCTTTTCTTTTTTTAAAAAAGTTAATTTGTGTGTGAGGCAATTAGGATTAAATGACTTGTCCTAGGGTCATACAGTTAAATGTCTGAGGTCAAATTTGAACTCAGGTCCTCCTGACTTCAGATCGATGCTCTATCCAGTCCTCTATCCACTATGCTATCCAGCTTCCCCCTTTCTTTTACATTTCAACCTTCCTTCCTGTCTTTCTCTCTATTCTTTCTTTTTCTTTTTTCTTTCTTTAATTTCCTTCATTATTACCTTTTTCCTTGTATCTATCTTTTCTTCCTTTTCTTCCTTTCTCTTCATTCCTTCCTTTTCTTTCTTTTTCTCTTTCCTTACTTTTATTTCAACATCTCTTTTTCTCCTTCCTTTTTCCTTCTTTCTTTCTTTTAACTTTCTTCCTTTCTTCTTTCTTTAAGTGGGCAGGAAAATATGGGAGAAAAAAGCTGATTGTTTTCTTAGAATAATAATAATATTTTTTTAAAAATAAAGATTTGCCAGTGATACTCAAAATTTAAGCTTCTTTGTGTCAGAAGCTGAATCTTGAATCCAGATCTTCCCAACTCTGTCTCCAAGGTCATTTCTCTATTTGTTATTTCACACAATAAGTTGAATTTTCAATAAATTTTTAATATTTTGTTTGTTTTTAAAACCCTTGACCCAGGCTTCTAGTCTCTTAGTTTGGTTACATTCTCTATGAAAAATTTTTGCAAGAATATAGACACAAATCACCTAGCATATAATGTTAATGACTTATAATTTCCCCAAAAGGGAGAAAAAACTCCATTGGTGAGGTCATAGATTTGATGATATATTGCTCTACTGACAAATGCATATTTGACTTTAAACTAATGAAGACTTTCTAGATTTTAAAATGAAACAATCTAAAGTGGATACAAAAGTTTCTGATTTTTACCTTGTATTTTAAGGAAAGGGCTCCATTGTCTCGAGGATGGAATGAGGCCTTAACCTTAGTCTTTGTTCTTCTTAGTTTTAGGTTTTTAATAAAATAAATTTAATGGATCCACAATGAGTTTAAATCTATGGTTTATGTTTCTCCCCCACACTCTTCTTTTTTCCCTTTAAAAAAAAATGTGAAGCAACTAATATCTCAAAACTGGATTTCTTCTGGCTTTTTCCAAGTTTAGCACATCTCTCTAAGCCACATACATTCTTGGCTTTCTGTGCATTGCATTTTGCAACTTCCAATGTTATCTCACTGAATAGCAATTTCAGAAAGTCAGATTGCAACCTCCAGGCCTTGATGTAGGAGTTCTATAAAGAAGTGACAAGTTTCACAGAAAAGGATATTGGGAAAAACATAGGCCCAGGAATCAGAATTGGATCAGACCAAGTCTGCCACTAACTTATTGTGGGAATTAGCCAATCACTTCAGATTTGAGGTACCAGTTTCTCCATCTGTAAAAAGAGATTTGGAGGTAGATGGGAATTCAAAAGTTATGCAACCCAACCTTTTTCATTTTACAGGTAAAGAAACTGAAGCCCAGAAAAGTTGCCCAAGACCCCATACAAAAGAGCCAGGATTCAATCCCAGCTCCTTGGACCCTAGATTCAGTATCCTTGTTGTTGTACCACATTATATCTGACCACAAAGATCTCTATCAGCTTTTATTTCTGTGATCCCTATACCTTCTTTATAAAAAGAGATATTTATTAAAACTCTCTGCCTTTACAAAGTGAATAGTCATCGTAATAATTGGGATGATTGTTTTCTTTAATTATTTATCTATATTTTATGGAAGAATGACATAAGGAAAAAAGATACCAGCATTGAATGAGCTTTTCTTTCAGAAAAAAGGAAACTGTGACCAAAAAAAAAAAAAAAAAGCTGTTTATAATTTAAATGGCACGCTACTAGTTGACACACACAAAAAGATCATCTCCTAATTGGCATCATAAAATTTCCTTCTTTTTTTATCCATGGAAAAACATTTCTCTCTTTGGTTTTCAGGTAACCAGATATTTGTTTTCACTCAATTAATGTCATTATTTCTATTCAGGAGTCAAAGGACCTGGGATGAACTTGCTCCTAGAGCACTTAGTATCTTTAAAATGTAACATTGAATGACTGATTTAAAGTCTTTGGGACTTGGTTTCCTCTTCTGTTAAATCAAGGAGTTGTACTACAGGCCATCTGAAGTCATTTGCTGCTCCAGCTGGATCTATAACTTAAAAACTTTTCCTCTTTGTTCAAAAATGTTCTTTCTAAACAGGGAGTTCTTCCACAGCAAGGACTGAATTTATTTAATTTTTAAATTTTGATTTAATTTTTATTTTATTTTACATTTTAGCATATTTAGCATCCCCAGCACTTAGTGCAGTGCTTAATACATAGTAGGTGATCCATAAATGCTTGTTGATGTACAAAAACCCCCCATGTTTATGTCTTTCACCCTCCTTTAAGAACCAACGCAAATGCCATATTCTCTATGAATTATCCTCAATTATCCCAATTATCAAACCAAGCATCATAGTTGTTATTGTAATTCTTTCAGTCCTAATGGGGCTTCTTTAGCAAAGATACTGGAGTGGTCTGACATTTTCTTCTCCACCTCTTTTTACAGATGAGGAAACTGAGTTAAACAGAGTTAAGTGACTTGTCCAGGATCACACAGCTAGTAAATATCTGATATGGCAGCATCCAAGACTATTCCTTTCTTCTTGGTATAGGAAACACCCTATTTTGCAGAGCTAAGACCAGACATAGTAACAAACCTTTGCAATCACCTTTTGGATCAATTTTACTATGATTAAATCACAAAGGTGATGGTTCCTGAATACAGGCAAGTACCAATAGCCCCAGACATAAGGCCTGCTAGAAATGGAGTTCTTGTCACTGGACAACCTTGTCTCACTCTTGCTATAATACCTCACCACTGTTTGATTCTTTGTCTAGCCACAAACATATAAATCAAGGCCCCTGACACATGTATCTAATTTCTTTCCCCCAGTGGAATAAAGAAAGCTTTTTTTGCTTTAAATCTGTGTGAACTCTTTGGCATTTTGGTATATTTGGTATTTGGCTATATATATATATATATATATGTGTGTGTGTGTGTGTGTGTGTGTGTGTGTGTGTGTGTGTGTGTATGTGTATGTGTATATGTATAAATATATATATATATGTTTATATATATATATATTTGACATTTTGGTCATTTGTTATCAAAGTGGACAGAGGCCACATCTTCCTAGCTTTAGTCCTAGTCCTCCATTTATTGAACCACAGAGATACTCTTGAATGAAACCATAATAGTATATTGAGAACAGGGACTTTGACATTTTTCACTGTTGTCTTTAATCATTATAGGGTTATATGTTTAAACTCTCCATGACCTTATTTGGGGTTTTCTTGGCAGACATACTGGAATGGTTTGCCATTTCCTTTTCCAGTTCACTTTACAAATGGGTAAACTGAGGCAAACAGGATTAAATGATTTATTCAGTGTCACACAGCTAGTGTCTGAGATTAGATTTGAACTCAGGTCTTCCTAACTCCGGATTTGGTGCTTTAGTCACTGTGCTACCTTGCTGCTACAGTGTTACAGTGTTACAGTGTTACAGTGAGAACCTAGTAAATATTTCCTGAAAAAGAAAATGAATATTCCATTTCTAATAAATGACTAATAATAAAAATTAATTTTAAAAAATTCTATTTTTAAAAAATATGTATATTTTTTAAATTCTATAATAGTTAAAAATCAATTTTTTGAAAATTTTCTTAAAAATGTGACCACAGAATATACTATTTGGCCTTTGAGTAATGGAAGAGCATAAGAAAGGCATCATGAGATAATAGATGAAGTACTGATCTTGGAATAAGGAACTCCTGGATTCAAATCCTACCTGGAACTTACTAGTTGTGTGATCCTGGGTAAGTCACTTAATCCTAAAGACGTTCATTTTCTTCATCTATAAAATGAGGGATCCAACAGCCTCTATGATCTCTTCTAGCTCTAAATCTATAATCTTGATCCTACAATCCCTTTAAAGATGTATAGCTGCCCTGAATGTCATAGACTTTCAGATAAATGCCTCAACTGCAGTTTAAATGTCTATATTCTGGAATATTTTATATTCAGAGCAGTCTGTATTCTATAAGAATAGTATATGTATACATATGTATATGTAAATATACAATATACATTTTATATGTGCATATGTATTTGTGCATATGTATTTGTGTGTGTGTGTGTGTGTGTATATATATATATATATATATATATATATATATATATATATATATATATATATATATATATATATACACTAGAGCTTGCATGTGCTTTATCTAGAAGTGAACATTTACAGAGATTTTGAGTGTATTTCATCTTTCTCACAAATGAGCCATGTAAAGGAATGGCATTTCCTTCCCTGGCCTGAGTCCAAATTTGTAAGTATTGACACTCTAAACTGATACCTTTCTTTGCTTCTAAAACTGAACCTTATGAAAGTGCTAAGAAAAGTATCCATGGAAGAAGCAAACAGGCTGTTAGAGAATTTTAAAATGTCAGCCTATCTTATCTGGGTGTAGGCAGCTAAGCTAAGAAATAAAGCTTATTGTTTTGTAAACCTTTGTCCCAGAGTGATTCTCAGACATCTTAATTGGCCTATAGAAGCATTTTGCTCTTTACTATGGAAAAAAATCTGTTTCCACTGACATTTGCAACTTTAAAGGTCTACCATATGAAATAGTTTTTATTGGTGTAGATAAAGCTGCTTTATTGCTTATCCAGGACTAGGTCAGTTGGACAAAAAAGTAGGGATTTGTAAATCTAAACTGTAGGAATGTTTACAAACTGTGTTTCTCCTTTGAGATTGGCGGCTTCACATTCAGAGGATTTTAAGAGGTTCCACCCCAGGGAAAAAATAAAATTTGGGAGAAGTGCCAGCCTTTCCCCTATCAGCCCACTCACTCTTTAGTCAAGAAGTCTTTGCCCATTCCTTCTCACCACATTCCCCTATTTCCCTGTGTTGAAATTCTGCATCCCAATGGGGTATGTATCATTTAGCATGTATTACAAGCCTTTGGAGCACATGGTGCTCCATGGTGAAACATATGGACAATTCTTTTAAATGCATAAAATAAAAAATATATAAAATTAAAAAGTATGCCAGTTACATTAAAATTTAATTATTAATATATTTTAAATAGATTTATGAACCTCAAATTAATAACTCCTGCCCTATCTTCTATCTTTCTGTTTTATGAAAAGCCTATGGATCTCCCAGAACTTTCTCAGAAAATCAGGCTAAGAACACAAAAGCTGGCTGTGGAATACATATGAATGAATTATTTAACCTCAGTTCACAGATTGTGGCTAAATTTTCTGTTTTTGTTTTGTTAAAAACAAACAAACAAACAAACAAACAAAAAAAAAAAAAACAGGTAAAATCAGGAAGGGGAAAGACATAAAAATGATTTCAAGGAGATTAGAAATATTGGACCTAAACCAATAATGTTATATTTAATTCAAATTTGAAAAAAAAAATCAGTTATCTTCTGGAAATCATCTAAATCACCTTTTTCAGAGAGCAGAAGACTGGAAAGGGAAAAAAATTGTAAAAGAAGTCTACTTGGCAATAAATTTTCTCTGGCTTGAAATGAGATGTAGCAATCAAAAGAGTGAAGTGTTTGGCTGTACATATAAAGAAACTGTTTAGAAACAGGATGGAAAAAAACTTGTTTTCTACTGCACTGAGACTGAATTTATAATGTTGAGTTTAGCATAAAGGGGAATTATTAATAGCTAAATGTTAAAGGAGTCAGATTTAGTTAGAAGAGTTAGAAATGAGGAGACTGTCTGAATCTGGGAGAAATGGTGTCAAAAACTCTCTAGATCAGTACAAAAGAAAATGTACACAATTAGACCATGTCACTACAGTCATGTGGCACTACAGTTGCAGATACCATTACTAGGATTACAGAATAAAAATATTTCAGAAATTGGTGGAATGTCATCCCTACCACCTAGTGATACTTTAATTAAGTCAGAGAGACTGCCTAATGATGTTGGCAAAGGTAAATTGTGGAAGACAAAGTGGATAGGGCACTGAAGTGGGAGGCAGGAAGACTGGAGTTCAAATTTCACTTTAGATTATTATTTGCTATATGAATTGTAAGGTAGTTCAGTGGATAGAGCACTGTGAATGCACTTGGAAAGATATGAGTGATTTCAGATCCAGTCTCAGATACTTACTACTACTTATGGAACCATGGGATTAAACTTTTGATTATTTCAGTTTCCTCAAGTGAAACAAAAAATCCTCAACTTACATCCCAAGGCTGTCATAAGGATCAAATGAAATATTGATAAATTTTCCCCAAAATTGTTTGTCTAAATTAGAGACAGAAATGATAAACCACTGCTGTCTTTGCCAAGAAAATTCCATGGGCAATATTGCTGTGCTGTGGTTTATGGGGTCACAAAGAATCGAACAACAAATATGACTTGGGCTGTGGTACTCAATATCATTCTACCTCCATTTCTTCATCTATGAAATATAAATAATAATAGTCCCTATTATTCTCTAAAGATCTCTAAGGATCAAATAAAATAATGTATGTAAAGGTTTTTTGTAAACCTTAAAGAACTATGTAAATTTTTGCCATTATAATTATTATCATTAAGTCCTACATTTTGATCTTGTCAATGATTTGAGTATAGTAGATGAAGAAAAAAAAAAAGAATAACAAGAATATGTGTTGCCAAGATGTTTGCCTTTCATATATGCCTGCAATTTCTTGTCCTAAGAAATAAACCACAGAAGAGATTGCAATCAGCATTAGTGGAAGAAATTTTCGCTCCAACATAAACATAAAAACTGAAGTACAATTGTACATCCTTTCTTAAAATGTTCATGAGTAAAATATAGTTCAATAAAAAAGCGGGCTGGCTCAGGAATAAAAGTGATGTGATTCATCTTTTTCAACCATGATCACGCATGTTGAATGATGTCTATAGTTACTACAAATTATGAACTTTGGAGTTCAGATTTCACAAGATAAATGATTAACAGAGAAAATTTTAGCTAAACCTATAAATTCCTCTGCTGATTACAAGTAAAAGGCTAAAATTATTACTGTTCTAGTTTTTTAAATGAATATCAATATTGCCACATTGCTTCAGAACACTGGTAAAACAAGAACAAATAATAAAGTAGGTTTATTGATTTGGGGACCATTTTAATTGATACTAAATGCCCAAAATGTAGAACTTTTACCAAAGATTTGTCCATTTTCAAGTGAAATGGGGAATTGAAGAGACCTTTGAAATACCTACTGCATCTAATAATGGTCCCTGAGTGATATATACCAAAGTGTGTGAGAACTTCATCTAAACCTACTTTAAAGCATTCTGTGCAATTAAGTTGTTACAGCATAATTCTATCACCTAACTGTTGGGTCTGTTTTCTTGACCTCATGAAATGCCTAGAAAATAAATTAAACCTCTTTTCTAAGTTCATAATAATACTTGAAAGGACTATATACAAGTAAGCTCATATTGTAAAAGGGTAACTTGAAACTTATATGCTTATAGCAAACTGATGTTCCAAATATGTTGTTTTGTAGTAGCTCTTAATGGTTTTATGTGTTAAAGCATTAAAAGGGATTTAGCATCCTAAAAGAGTTAACTATAATATGAAGGAGAAAGAAAGGAGAGACACCATGGGGCATGGAGAAGCTGTAAGAGATAAGACACAAGAGTCAGAGTGCCTTGGCAAGTTATAACCCCAAAATAGATTCAGCAAAGATGGCATGAGCCATATAGGGGAAAATTAACCTCAGGGATTTGACATAACTTCTGGCTGGACACAGCAAGGGGGGCTACCCACAATCTCCACAGAAGGTGGGATTACAAGATTGAACTGATCCCCATCAGTGCCCTTCCCTGCTTGCCTCCAAGAGTAATTTTATCAGCCTTTCTTTGTCAACCCCACCTAGTTACTCAGGACCTCTTCAAAGGACTCAGGTTCAAATTCCATCTCTGACTTTCAACCTCTATGACCTTGGGAAATCCTTAGTGATGCCCTAGCTCTTACTTTTTTCATCTATAAAATGGGAGGGTACCATAAAACAAGGGAATTGAACCAGATAGTCTCTTACATCTCTAAATCAACGCTCTTATTATCTCCCTCTAGAATGACCTTGAACAAGTTATCTTTTAAAGACTCAGTTTGCTCAGCTGTAGAAAGAGGGGGTTGCCTTTAAGACCCCTATCAGCTCTCCAGTCAAGATTTTAAAAGAACAACATGAGAAAATGTCTGCTTCACAACTCTATTTACAGAAGTTCTTTCTCCAAGGTCAAGATTCTTTATTAGCTTGTATAACTTTGCTTGGCTGCTCTGAATAAAGACATTTATAAGTTTTTCTAGTTATCTTTAGAATAGTTGAAATTGCTCTCCGGCATTTATATAATCAGCAAAAGATAATCGGATGATCTTTTTGTTTAAACAAAGACCTATTTCCTGTTCATTGCGCCCATTATGTTTATTTATGGCATAAATTTCATTTCTCCCACCGAAGGTCACCTGTGGGTTGGTACAGGGTTATTTTTCACTTTTTTACAACCCATTTTTGTTGTATTTGTAAAAAAATAAATTCATTGCAGCTATGATTCAGTTCAATCTAATTCAAATAAATTCAGCAAACATTTAATAAATGCTTACCACGTGTGGGAGTACTTTGCCAGGCCTGGGGACACCAAAACAAAAATAAAACATGCTCTGCCCTCAAGGAATTTCATTCTACTGTCTAGATATGACATGGACCCAGGAAACTAAATGCAAAATATAGTCAAAGAAATTTCAAAAGGGAGAAGGTACTAAGAATTAGGGGAAACTTATAAAGTCATCTAGTTCAAAGCTTTTTAAACTGTGGATAGCAACCCATAAGATCACATAATTGAATGTGGAGGTTAGGAAAAAAGGTACAAAAGTAAAAGGTATCAAATATTCCACCAAGATTTAATTCTTTATATAAAAAGAAACAAGCACATTCATCTCATTGCAAATTTGCTTTTGTCTTTAATAACTCATAAAATTATATGTATAACAAATAATTGTTTTAAAACAAATTTCTTTTTAATTTATTATTGGCAAATATTGATTTATATAGCTATTTTATATATCTCTATATCCTGGATCATGTAAAAATTTCTGGAGTGAAAAGAAAAATAGAAAAAGCTTTTAAGAAGCCCTGATCTAGTTCAGCCATCTCATTAAAAAACTGAGGATGAAAGATTCCTGACTGGTCCACATAGTAAATTTCAAAGCCAGGATTCATACTTGGATCTGGTTACACACTTTCCATTGGACCACACTGATATTTAGGACAACTCCTTGTAGGATTTGTCACCTGCTTTGTGCTTTGGTTTAAGATAGGACTTCCCTAAGATCCGGGTCAGGGGAGAATGCATTCCAGTCTTGGAGGATCTCTTGGGAACAAATGGAATGTTATTTATAGAGAACAGCTAACAGGCCAATTTGACTAAAATGTGTGAAGAGTAATCATCTGAAATGAGACTGGGAATGTAGATGGGAAACAAATTAAGAGGACTTTAAATTCCAGCTTGAGGATTTTGTATTTTATATTGGAGGTAAGAGGGAGGTATTGAAAAGTTTTGAGTGGTGGTGGTAGATGTTCTGATCTGTGTTTTAGAAATAAGAGTTTGGCCATTTTGTAGAGGATGGGTCTTAATAATTTCTAAAAGGAATTTAAACCTATGGCTACTTTACTAAGCAATTTTATTATTCATGTCCCAGTAAAAATATCATAAATGTCACTAAAATTGCATAGTTAATATTCTTATATGTTTATTATGTTATTTGTTGATATATTATGAAATATATAGTATTTCATACATATTCACTCCTACTTTCCTATTCAGATTTAATGGTAATTATGTAATAATCAATTCTGATGTATGTGGCTCCTTTCAACAGCAAGGTGATTCAGGCCAGTGCCAATAGACTTGTGATGGAGAGCCATGTGAATGGCTAGGAGGGACTGAATATGGACCACAACATAGTACTTTCACCTTTTTTGCTATTGTTTACTTGCATTTTGTTTTCTTTCTCATTTTTTCCCTTTTTTTTTCTTGTGCAACATGATATTTGTGGAAATATGTGTACAATGTTTAATATATATTGTAATATATTATATTTATATATATATATATAATTATTATAATATATTTAATATATATTGTAATATATTATAATATACTTGCCATCTAGGGGAAGGGGTGGGAAATTTGGAACACAGAGTTTTGCAAGGGTGAATATTAAAAACTATGCATAGGTCTTGAAATGAAAAAGTTTTTTAAAAAATAACAACTCTGAAACTCATACCTCCTCAGTTTCCCCTGCTCTGAAGCCTTTCCCTCCTGCTAGGTCACTCTTTCATTTTCCAACTGGTTGCAAATAAACCTTGCTCCCCTCACTTTGTAATTTTTATTTATATGTTTTCTTTACCCATTGAACCATGAGTTCCTTGAAAATATAGATAGATGTTTTATCTTTGTATCTCTAATGCTTACTTAGAACAGTGTCTGGCACATCTAGCAAATAATAAGCATTTAGTAAATATTTAATTACATATATAGACTGAATTAAAAAATCACATGACTAAATCAACTGATATAAAAAAGACTTAGGACAAAATGCAATAACCATTTCACTTATTTTAAAATTTATCATTTTATTACATTTGTAACATATTTTTGAGAGGTATTTGGGGTTGTGACCTGCCCAGGATCACACAATTAGTAAATGTTGTGTTTGAGGCTGAATTTTATTTTAATGAAAGCTTTTTTATTTTCAAAATATATGCATGGATAGTTTTCAACATTCACCTTTACAAAACCTTGTGTTCTAATTTTTCCCCTCCCTTCACCCTACCCCTCCCCTACATAGCAAATGATCCAATATATGTTAAATATGTGCAGTTCTTCTGTACATATTTCCATAAATATCATTCTGCACAAGAAAAATCAGATCAAAAAAGAAAAAAAATGGAAAAGAAAACAAAATACAAGCAAACCAACAACAAAAAAATGAAAATACAATGTTGTGGCCCACATTCAGTTCCCACTTCTCTCTCTCTGGGTGCAGATGTCTCTCTTAATCACAAAACCATTGAAACTGTGAGGCCGGATTTTAACTCAATTCTTCCTAACTCCAGAGCCAGTGCTCTATCCACTGCATAATCTAGCTGCTCCTATTTGTAATATTATCAAAAAATTTTAAAGAATAGGAATCATCAAACAGTTCCTTAATGCGATAAATAGTATCAAAAACTAAGAAGTACCATTTTGAAAGAAATATGGTAGTAGCCTTTTCAGTAAGATTAGACATAAAACAAAGATATCCTTTATCTTCATCATTATTTGATATAATTCTAGAAATGCTAATTATAAAAATAAGATAAGAAAAAGAAATCAAGGGAATATACAAAGATTAAATAAGGAAGTAAAATTAATACGTTTTTATAGATTACATCTTGGTTTACTTAGAAAACCCTGAATAGTTAACTAAAATTAATTGAAGCAATTAAGAACTTCAGCGAAGTGGTAAGTTATATAATGCGGGAGAAACTGAGATAGAGGTTAGAGAGTTATAATTTAATTTATTGGAGAGTAAATCAGTTTACTGGATCAGACTCTCATCTCCAAGTATCTAGTCTCGAATGTGGGGTATAAAGATTCTTTATGGGGAGTCAGAAACAATGACATAATGGGGAGTGGGTGAGGATGAGGTGATGGAGAGATACCGGAAGATTATCTGATATTCTGATGGGGAAAGGCATCTGATATTCTAATGGATTGGAATGAGGAGCAGCATCTGATATTCTAATGGATTGGGATGGGAGCAGCATCTGATATTCTAATATATAAGATATTTTATCCTTATCAATTATTCTGATGATCCAGAGGGAAGGGTGGTACGATAGCCTGAAGTTTGGGGCAGAATAACTGAGGTAGGGCAGTTCAAGGAGACTGAATAAATATTGATATGTGAACCTAATGAATGTTATTATGCTAAAAAAACAAACAAACAAATAAAAACAGATTCAAAGAAACCTAGAGGATTTTTAGCAACTGATAAAGAGTAAAGGAGAATGATTTATATGAGCACAACAGTATTTAGGAAAACAACTGTGAAAGAATTAAAGAGATGAAGAAGGAAAAATCACAGAAGATTGACAATGACATGAGGTTCCTACTCATAATAGATATGTGCAGATATAGAGATGTAGAATAAGACATATTTTCAGATAAGATCACTGTGTGGATTTGTTTTACATGACTATGCTTATTTGTCTCAAAGGACGGTCAACAACAGTGATATGAAAGAAAGAGAGAAAAAGAAAATGAATCAAACAGAACTAAGTAGAAGAGGGATCAGAATCAGAAAAAGAGAAATAAGGAAATCCTGGAACTTATATGATAAAACTGAAATGTCCCCCAAATTAATATGTACAATTATGTTAAATTATGTTATATTATGTTAAAGTAGCTTTACAATTAATTATTTGTACACATCCATGATTTAATACACAATCCTCTTTTTGTTTTTTCTTTATGCAGTGAAATGTTCACATTAATTTTTTGTCAAGTTTATAATATTAAAAAGAAAATTGATTTAAAAAGAAAAAAGCATTAACAGATTTCACATTACTTTTCTTCATCCACTGCATTTCAGCTATATTATTAGACTATACTCTTTCCTAAATGTTTCATCCTATATCCTGCCTCCCCATCTCAAACAAATTCCCGGGGATGAGGGAGAAAAGCTATGAATGCTTACTGCCTCCTGGTCTGATCCTTTGATTCACAGCTCAACCCACTAGAGTCTTTGATTTCATCATTCTACTGATACCATTCTCTCTTAAGATATCAATGACCCAATAGATTTTCCTCAGTTTCATTGATCATTCATACATACATACATACATACATACATACATACATATATATATATGTATGTGTGAATGATTTGTAGATATATCTCTGCACATATAATATACATACATATATATACATGTGTCATGTATGTATATATATGTACACATATTCTGCATGTTCACATATAAATCCCGGTTTTCTCATTAGACTATAAGCATCTTGAAAGCAGTGATTTGTTTTATTCATTGTATTTGTGTTCCCCAGGATGTACACAAAGCCTAGTACATAATAGGCACTTAATACATGCCTCTTAATTGAATGATCAATTTCTATTCCCTATAAATGATATTACATCTCCCATTTTGGAGCCTATATTAGAAATGATCCCTCTCCTTACCCCCACTTCTTAAATATCTCCCAGGCTTAAGTCTATTCCCTACCTCAAAATTACTTTTATTTCACTTTTTGTGATTCCCTTTATTAATTCATATGTGTACATATCAGCATTGGTTGAAAAAATGCAAGTCCTTTGAGAGTAGGAATTCTCTTTCCAATTTTACCTTTTTATTCCTAATACCTCACACAGTTTCTTAGGCTTAGTGGGCATTTAATAAAACTTAAATGCATTTTGAAAGAATTAATTTATGAACAAATGAAATGAACCTGAATTCTGCATAACCTCCAGGAATAGCACCTTTGTAATTTATACTTGTATGTCCATGAGAAAGTCACTTCTTATTTACAGATCTATAAAACTAAGAGATTATACTAAAAAGATTCCCTTCTGGTTCTAAGTCTATTATCTTAGAATCAGTTATCTCATTAGAATAACAGATGAGAAATCATTAAAATGACTAAAACCTATCTCATATTTATCAGAGTAAATGCTTAATAAATGCTTGTTAATGGAATGATTGATTAAGTATTGTTAAAATCAAAATTTTTAAATGCTTTTGGGGGTTTTGTTCTGGGCATGAGTCAAACTCCCACTACAAATGTATATGAAATACTTTTGTAAGCCCCATCTAGGTGTTATTTGTTATTCATTACTTTGAAGGAAGTTGAGGAAGGTGGTCCCTTGGAGTGAAAAGCAAGGTATTATTATTATACTTCTCACTTGCCTGAGTGTTAAAGTAATCATACTTGATTACAAGCTATTATATCCCTACACTTTTACTCAAATGATATTTCACTTGATACCATTTGAAGTCAAAGCCAGACAAGAAGAATTCAATCACAGATTTTATTAAAGCAGTTTTGAATTTTCTGTTTTCTATAAAACACCTTCTTTTCCTTTTTATTGTCCTTAAGTGTTTACAGACTAATTATAACAATAGCTCAATCACCTCCTACAAAAAAAGCAGGTCAACATTCTGCATCTCACTGTTTCAAATCCTCACCCAAAATGGGGGAAATGGCTGTGGTGGATCAGCAGTGAGAGTTTGCACAACTACTGCTCAGTCATGGGCATCCTTGCATGAGTCACTTTGGAAAGATGACCACTGTGAAAAGGAGGCAGCTGCAGGATAATGGGGTGAACTTTCCACCTGAAATCAGAAAATAGAACTTTGAATCCTTTATTCATTATTTACCATTTCTCTGATCATATGAATTATTCTCTTGATTTCTCTGAATCTGGGTTTCCTTAACCATGCAATGAAGGAGCAGGTACAGTTAGATATCATTGCCACCCATCACAGTCATCACCATCACCACCACAATAGCTGGTAATGCACTTCCTAACCTCCACCTCTGTAGAATCCTTAATTTAGCATTACAAGAGTGAACTCATAATGGCAGAGAAAAGCCAGGAAGTTGCCTGAACTCTCCCCAATTTCCCTCAAGAAAAGCAAAACAAAACAAAACATTAAATCAATTCTCTATACAGATTCTGAAGTGACAGAATCTAGGAAAAGACAAAGTGAAACCATTTCCTGGCTTAAGATAACTTAGAAAGACTCCATAAAAGTCTGTCTCATTTGGGTAAAAAGGGAACATTGCCCAGCATGGAAAGTGTCTGACCAAATCTGCAGGAGGCTTTTGGCCGTAGTGCAGATCAGCAATCAATATCCTAAGGTCCTGGTTTAACAAGCTAGTGGAACAGCAAGCCTGCTGTGAGAACCCCAACAGAAGGCAAAACTGCCAGCCTCAGAGCTCCCACACACAAGAGACAACTAGGCCAGTCTACCCTAGAGCAGTGGACAAAGCCACCAACAGCTGAGGTCCTAGTACAGAAAGCCAGTGACCAGACGCCTGATCCCAGGACAGTGCCCCCTGTACCTTAGGAGCAAAACTCAACTTTAAAAGTCACAAAATAGACTAAAAAAGGAGTAAAAAACAGAAAAGAGCCCAAGATATTAAAAATTACTGTGGTGGTAGAGAAAATCAAAACATAAACTCAGGACAACAATGTCAAAATGCCTACCGATTAAGCCTCAAAAGGGAAGGTATTTTGAGCTCAAGCCAAAAAAAGCATTCTTAGAAGGGTTCAAAAAGAATTTCAAAAATCAAATAAGAGAGGTAGAAGGAAAATTGGGAAAAGAAATGAGAATTATGCAAGAGAGAGCCAATAGCTTGGAAAAAGAAGGACAAAAATTTACTGAAGAAAACGACCCCTTAAAAAAATATATTTGACTTGTGCTAGTTGGCACAGGAGAGTGCCAAGGAGAACCTGAATTCAAATTCAGCCTTAGACATTTAACATTTATTAGGTGTATAACTCTAGGCAAGTCACTTAACCCCAATAGCCATGCCGAAAAGAAAAAGAAAGAAGAAAAATATATTTACTAAATTGGTAGGGGGTGGCGGGGGAAGGGAATCCACTGAAGAAAAGAACTATTTTAAAGTAGAATTAACCAAAAGGAAAGGAGATACAAAAACTAACTGAAGAAAATAATTCCTTAAAAATTAGGATTGGGCAAGTAAAAGCTAATGACTATGAGACATCAAAAATCAAACAATTTTTTTTTTAATGAAAAAAATAGAACAAAGTGTAAAATTCCGCCAACCTGGAAATTAGATACAGAATAGATGATTTAAGAATTATTGGACAATCTGATCAAAAACACAGCTTACAGAATCTTTAAGAAATTTTCAGAGCCAAATGGCCCTAATATTCTAGGACCAGAGAGTAATTAAAAGAAGCCCCTGATCACTGAAAGAGATCACAAAATGATAACTCCAAGAAATATTCTAGAATAGAAAACACTATGAGAAACCAGAGAGGTATAATAAAAATATCAAGGAGCCACAGTCAGGATTACATAGAATTTTGCAGCTTCTGTATTAAAGAATTGGAAGCTTTTGAATAAGGTATTCCAGAATGCAAAGAAGTTTGAACTACAACAAAAAAATAAATAAATAAACTACTCAGTAAAATAGAGAATAATTTTTCAGGGGAAAACATGGATATTTAATGAAATAGGGGACTTTCAAACTTTCCTGTTGAAAAACCAGACCTGAACAAAAAACTCAGTCTTCAAATACAGGACTCAAGAAAAGCATAAAAAGGTTAAAAAAAAAAAAAAAAAAAAAAAAAGGAAAGAAAAAAGTATGTTATTCACCAAGGTTAAACTGTTTACATCCTTACACAGGAAGATGATACTTGTAACTCTTGAGAAGTGTTTACCTATTTAGGGTAGTTAGGAGTACACATAGACAGCATGTGTGGGTATAAATTGACATTGATGTGATGATTAAAAAAATTAAGGAGGGAAAAAAAGGGTTGTACTGGGAAAAGAGGAAAGGGGAAGGCAGAATAGGGTAAATTACATCACATGAAAAGGTACAAAGACCTATTAGGGTAGAGGGAAAGAAAGAAGGGGGTAAGCATTGTTTGAATCTTACTCTTATCAGATTTGACTTATAGAGAAACTAATATACACATTTAGTTGGGTATAGAAATTTAGTTTACTTTATAGGGAAGTAGAAGACAGAAAGAAAGAAAAGAGAAGGGGGCTGATAGAAGGGAAGGAAGATTGAGGAAGGCATCAGGGGTGAGAAGAAAACTCTGGTAAGGAGGGACAGGGTTAAAGGAAAGAGAAAAGTATAAATAGTAGAGGGAATAGATGGAAGAGAGGGGAGGAAAAGAAGCAAGGGAGGGAGGAAGAAAAGGAAAGATGGAAGAAGAGAAGAAAAAAAAGGAAAGGGGGAGAGAAACTGATTGCTCCCTAAATATAATAACCACTAGGACATCAGAGAAAAGTTTAGGAAATCTAACCTTGTCTGCATAGTAGAGATGAGGGATTGTGGATGTAGATTCCTTATATACATTCAACATTGGTAGCTAAATGGCACAAGGAATAAAAGACAGGAAGACCTGAATTTTAACTTTACCTCAAACACTTCCTAGCTGTGTGAACCCAGGAAAATGACTTAATTTCTTTGTGCCTCAATGTCTTGATTTGTAAAATGGGGATAATCACAGTATCTCCTCTCCCAGAGTTGTTGTGAGGTTCAAATGAGTTAACATATATTAACTATTTTGCTAAGTTTAAAGCATTTTATAATTGGAATTTATTTCTCTCATAGTTGTGGTTCTAGTGGACAGAATGTTGGAGCCCCAGTCAGGAAAACTTGAGTAGAAATCCTGCCTCAGTCACTTACTAGCTGTATGACTTTGGACAAGGCACTTATGCATTCTCAGCCTCCATTTCCTCATCTGTAAAATGAGGATGATAATAATAACATTTACTTCCCAGGGTTGTTGTGATCATTAAACAAGATAATATGTATAAAATACTTTGCAAACATTAAAGCATTATATAAATGCTAATTATTATTATACGTTGATTAGTTTTGCTGAACTGCTTTTTTTCTTGCTTCTTTTTAAATCTTTGCTACAAAGAATGGCTCCCTAAGGAAGATTATATTCATAAATGAAGATAATGTAGCAGCCAAAGACAGTAAGAATAGATGTGGGTTATTTTTTTTTCTTTTTTGAAAGAACTAGATCATAGATGAAGAGCTTAAAGGGACCTCAGAAACTAGCTAGTGAAACCTCATCTATTAAATGAAAAAGCTGAGGCACAATAAGTTTAGGGATTATTCCCAAGGTCACACAGATAATGAGAGCCAGAGATGAGAACAGAGAATTTGAACTCAGATCTTCCAGATGCTGGGATTAGTGCCCTTTCTAGTAGTTTGCACTGCTTTCTTCCATTTCTCGAACACAGATTGCCTTTCTAGGTCTCTCCTAAGCTCCATAATCACCAGATCCTTTGTGGTGGAGAGCATAAAATGAAAACACAATTTAAAAAACAAAACAAAACAAATATATATATATATATATATATATATAGGTCATATCAACAATGAAACAATGTCACCCTTTTCCTTTAAATCCTCAGCAACCTAGTAGACCCTTTTATCCATTCTCATTTTTGTTGACACTTTCATCCCTCTCTGTGTCATCTCTTCCTTTCTATAACCAGAATCTCAATGTCATGCACATCCATCAGAGTCCATGCCTCCAGCCTTGTTGCCAGAATCATTCCCACACACAGCAAGTTCAAATTCAATCTCAGTGTCTTTCCCGCTGGCCTTTATCTCAAAGGCTTTGGATAGTTGGGAAAACCAATAAGATTACTACCTGTATGATGCTCCCTGCTTTTATCTCAACACAGTAAATAAATAACCAAAGGCTATTGTTTTCAAATAATGAATTCTTTCTCTTTCTCTCTCTCTTCCTTCCTCCTTCCTTCCTTCCTTCCTTCCTTCCTTCCTTTCTTCCTTTCTCTCTTTCTTTCTTTCTTTTCCTTTCCTTTCTTTCTTTCTTTCTTTCTTTCTTCTGGGGCAGGAGAGGAATTATAATTACTGCTGGCTGAACTTGGGTTCCTTTTCAGAAAGAAAGAAAGAAGGGAGGAACAGAAAGAAAGAAAGAAAGAAAGAAAGAAAGAAAGAAAGAAGAAGAAAGAAAGAAAGAAAGAAAGAAAGAAAGAAAAGAAAGAAAGAAAGAAAGAAAGAAAGAAAGAAAGAAAGAAAGAAAGAAAGAGAAGAAAGAAAGAAAGAAAGAAAGAAAGAAAGAAAGAAAGAAAAGAAAGAAAGAAAGAAGAAAGAAAGAAAGAAAGAAAGAAAGAAAGAAAGAAAGAAAGAGAAGAAGAAGGAAGGAAGGAAGGAAGGAAAGGAGAAGGAAGGAAGGAAGGAAGGAAGGAAAGAAAGAAGAAGAAAGAAAGAAAGAAGAAAGAAAGAAAGAAAGAAAGAAAGAAAGAAAGAAAGAAAGAAAGAAAGAAAGAAGAGAAAGAAAGAAAGAAGAGAAAGAAAGAAAGAAAGAAAGAAAGAAAGGAAGGAAGGAAGGAAGGAAGGAAGGAAGGAAGGAAGGAAGAAAGAAAGAAGAAAGAAAGAAAGAAAGAAAGAAAGAAAGAAAGAAAGAAAGAAAGAAAGAAAGAAAGAAAGAAAGAAAGAAAGAAAGAAAGAAAGAAAGAAAGAAAGAAAGAAAGAAAGAAAGAAAGAAAGAAAGAAAGAAAGAAACAGAAAGGATTTGAGGACGATAGTAAAGACTGAAGTCTAGAATGTACCAGTGATGTCCAGAATGAAAGGAACTCTGGCTGATATTTGCTGCTCTGCTTCATTCTCTCAGCTTCATTCTGCTGAAAAGTGATGAGGAGAGTTTTGCATGGAGCTTAAGGGGTGAGTCATCTTGGAAGCCAGTAGTGTGGGTACTTCCATTCCCACCCACCCCCACTTTCCCTTCACACCACTGCCAATCCTGGTTTCCTTATGCATAGATCTACTGAGGTCACTCCTCTGCCTTAAAGTCATCAGTGAATCCCTACATGTACCAATTACATTACAGATCCGTAGAATACTAGATCCTGTTTTGAAAGGACTTCAGGGAATCTTCCTCAGAGCAGTGATTTCATGAAGGTCACGCAAATAATAAGAATCAGAGATGATATCAGAAATCCAGTTCATCTGACTCCAAACTTAGAGCTTTTCTTTGCCAGATTCCTCAGGCCTCGCACAATGAGCACCAACTTCTCTCTTTTTCTACTTCATTTAATCAGAGAAATCCTAAAAAATATACACTCTGACCTGGGAAAATTGTAAATCATTGACTGTCTTTGTTAACTCGGAGCCCCCACTCAGAAACTATGTTCTGGCAAAGTATTTCATTTTACAGACCTATCTCTTCCTTCTTGGCTTTTTCCAATTATTCCTGTCAATGCATTCAAGCAATGTTGCATACAGTTTAATAGTGTGGAGGGTCAACAGCTTAATCACATTTTCTAGCTGAAAAAAGCAAAGTAAACTTTGAAATACTCAAGGATAAGTAATTTTTTTTAAAGGAATAAATTTCCCAGTAGGAAAAGGAGAAGGGAACATCAGACTTAGATTCCCATGATCTTAGGAATGAGAAAAGGATAGAGATGATGTGAGAAATTATTGTCTCAGACTACAGGTTTCTGGAAATGAATTGTATATGTTCCAGAATTCTGCTATGTGCATGACTCACCCATACCATCTTGAATCCAGAGTCCTCCATTTCTTTATCTGTAACACAAGAAGTTTGGACCACATACCCTTTAATGTCCCTTCTAGTCTTAGATCCTACTAGGCTATAAACTGAACTAGAACTAGAATCATGTTTTATCAAAAAATATTCCAGTCATCCCTTATCTAGCACAGAACTCAGTATTTAATAATTGCACAATAAATGTTTGTTGTATGAGTGAAAGAATGGCTTAGGTATCCCTAAGCATGAAATTCAGTTGTACATGTCAAAAAAAAAATCTTACCATGACTAGGATCCCCAGTAAAAATAAAACTATAAATGTCTAGGCCCTAGCCAATGGGGTGTTTATTTAAGCAATTATCAATACCCAAAGATACACTGCAGAACAAAAATTGGACCTGGTAAAGCTGACTTTCAAGTTGGTTATAATAGGGTTTCTTTATATTCTGAGCTAAGCCCTTCCAATACTCCCAGGAAATTCAAGTAGTGTTGTATATGTTCCTGAGGGAAAACTAGATCAGTAGCTTACATTTCAAGCTAAAAGATTATGCTTTAAATCTCTATATTCTCCTGGAACATGGTCTGGCTGAGAGGAAAATATCTTATGAATAGTAAAGAGAAAAAAATGATATCTCAGCAAGCAGAATTCCTTGAATGAACTGGGGGAAATATATGCTCATTATAGAGAATGGCATCTTTCTATAGGTTGAAATCCTACATGGAGACTGTATTCTAAAGTTTGGATTGTGCATTCATTTCTGAACTGGAAAAAAGCATCCCTATCTCCTCCTATTGTAAAAGTGTAACACCCAGACTATGGACTAGACCAATGATTTCATTGGTAAAAGAAATTCCCTGGTGAAAAAATGTTGTTGTGATTGTTATTGTTATTGAGTTGTTTCAGTCTTGTGTGATTCTCTGTAACCCTATTTGAGGGTTTTTTTTTTTTTTGGCAGAGATATTAAAGTGGTTTGCCATTTCCTTTTCCAGCTCATTTTACAGATGTGGAAACTGAGGTAAACAGGGTTAAATGACTTGTTCAGCTAATAAATGTCTGAGGTCAAATTTGAAATCTGGTGTTCCTGCCTCCAAACCCAATGCTCTAGCCACTGTGCCAACAACTTACCTGGTAAGGAAATTCCCTCTATTAATTCATTCAGCACCTTAGTCTTAGAGTTGTCTAGAGCAAGGCTTTTTAAACTTCTACTCACGACCCCTTTTCATCCAAGAAATTTTAATGTGATCCAAGATATATATATAGTATATAAAGTAGACATAAAAATCAAATATTTAATTATAATAAATCAAAATTTCCTGACCCCCACAGTTCAAGAAACTTTGGCCACTGACTTCCCCATGGTCATGCAGTCCAATATGTGTCAAAGGTAATACTTGAACTCACACTCCTAGCTATGAGAACAGCTCTATGTTCACTACACAGTGCAAGAGAAGAGAGAGAATAAGAAATAGAAATGAAGAGAAAGAAAAAGCCAGAATAAATGTCATTTCCTCTGATCAAAAGACCAAAATGAAGTCACTCACATGTCTTTATAAACACTCTGACTGTACCCCTCTTCAATTATTAAGCCTCATTGGAGTCTCTAAGCCAGAGAGAAAAGGATTAAATGGGTTACTGTGTATCCCTGGGCCCCTGAAAATCCCTCCACTTCTGTGCTTGGGGGTTATAGCAGTTGAAAGCTTTGCTATAATCCAACTACTCTCCCAGTGATGGAATGGCTTTTATTTGGGTACATTCAAATGTCAAGCTCTAATCCAATGTAACTACAAAAAGAAAATGTACAATCGATATTTTAAACCCCTTCCAACCTACTTCTCCAACCCTGCCTCCCCAGCAAAAAGAAGATGGGAGATAAGGAAAGGGAATAAAAAAGAAGAGAAAAGAAAAGAAAAGAATATTATTCTTGGACCAGAAAAAAGCAAAAATGTATCCAGTAAGACAGGATTCAATGCTGAAAGTGAAATACAAGAATATCAACAGTAATCTCACTGGATTTCAGCTTCTATCTTTTCTGCTGATGAAAGCTCAATTGTGTTAAGATATCTGCACCATTGCTGATGAAATACATTTATTTCCCTTTGAACTAGAACATGAGTCTCCCCACAATGGCCTTGATTTGGAAATATTACATTTTCCCCCTGTTCTACAGCTCAATGTATTGCCACTGTGTGGGACCATAACTTTTGAATGGGCCATAGCTTGATTACATCAGGCTCAGAAAAGTAATTCCACCCTTGATCGTATGTCTCAGGGTGAAGCTCTTAATAAATAAAAAACATCTACTCCTCTCTAGGCTACCCCTGAGGGATGTCCCAATGGAAAAAGAGGCAGCCTACTTCAAGCAATCATTCCAATGGGAGGAAATGAAATCTTCCATCACTCAAAGGATGGAGAAAAGATGATGATAGGGTAGAAAAAGCAATGGCTCTCAGCTAGAGGGTCGGGGTTCGAATTCAGTTGGAGGCTATGACTCAAGTCAAAGTAGAATTCACTCAGCCTCAGAAATCCCTGTACTCTTTTTCTTGAGGGCTCTATCTCCCTTTCTGGAATTCCAAAAACCTTAGGGTAACTATAAATAATTATTTATCTAACTTTAAAGGACATTCAGAGGATTAGGGTTAGGACAAGGGCTATTCAAATTCTGATTCAGATAATCCCTTGACCCCAGGAAAATCATTTGATCTCTCTAAGCCACATTTGCTTTATCTATAAAATTTGAGTAATAATAGCTCTACTTCTTGGAGTGGTTTTGAGGATCAAATAAGGCACTATATGTAAAATGCTTGGCAAACCTCAAATTATTACACAAATGCTAATTATTATTGTTATTATATAATGATTTATACATAAAATTCAATGGTCTTTGGATATAGTAAGCCATAAAGTTATTACACTTTTTTTTTTTGGCTGAGGCAATTGGGGTTAAGTGACTTGCCCAGGGTCACACAGCTAGAAGTGTTAAGTGTTTGAGATCATATTTGAACTCAGGTCCTCCTGAACCACCTGGCTGTCTTATTATCCTCTTCTTATAGATAAAGAAATTGAAGTTCAGTTTTCTACTTTATGATCATATAATAGCTAAGTATCAAAGACAAGACTTGAACTCAAAATTTCTCTTGATCCCAAGTACAGCATGTTTTCCAGTAAGCCATACGATCTATCTATCCTTCTATCATCATTCCTAGCCATCATATATTATTTATCATCTATGATATATTATAAATCAAATATAGATGCATATACTATACATATGTGGGAGGGGAGGTTATCCAAGCAGACACCAAATATATACAAAGCATGTATAAAGTGATTTCCAGAAGGAAGGACATTGGCCACTGGAGGAATCAGAATAAGACTCTCACAAAGAAGCTGATCCTAGAGTTGAGGCTGGAAAGAAGGGCTTGATCTTTATATACTTGCATTCAGACATCCCTGATATTTCTGAGGTTGAGCTTTTCCCAATCTGACTAACAAGGAGAGGAGTAGCAACTCTGTAAACCTGTAGTCTAAAAAGTGAAAAGGCAAAATCTGCAGTAGGCAATTAATAGAAATGATGACGACTGAGACTACTGAGGTCTAAGAATTGTGGAGAAAATGAAAATTTGGGGGCATGCCATCTGCAACAGCAAGGTACATTGGATAAGGCAGTGAAAGTGAAGTTGCAAAAATCTGGGTCCAAATCCTGCCTAAGAGATTTACTAGCAATATGACATTGAATGAGTCATATAATTAATTTGGGGACCCATTTTCTCATGTAAAAGAGGGACAAAAATGATATCTATGTCCCAGGGTTGTTATGAGAATAGAATAAGAATGAAAAGGTAAGATTTGATGGTTTCTAAGATCCCTCCAGGTAATCTTTTGATATCAGTAACAAGATAATAATAAAACAGCAATAACATTTTAAGAGACTTTTTATAGTTCTCAAAATTCAACAATAAGAATTTGATTAAGCATTTATTATGTTCCAAGAACTGTGATAAGCAGAGAAAATAGAAAGAAGAGTAAAAACATGGTCTCTGTCTTCAATGAGGTCACAATCTAACAGGACAGACAACATGAAGTCAAGATACACACAGAGTAAATAGAAAGTAAACTCAGAAGGAAGAAAGAAGGGAAGTATTTTTTATTATAGTAAGCCTATGATAGAGATAGTAGAAGTATTATTATTCCCATTTTACAGAAGAACAAGTTAAGGTGCTGAATTTAAATGGCTTGCCCAGGGTTACTCAGATGTTACTTGCCACAGCTAGTAAGGATCCTAAGCTGGGATTGAACTCAGGTTTCCCAACTCTACAGATACATTTTGAAAAAATACAATAAAATAATACTTCTACTGGGCTTTACAGAAGGAGCTCATGAAAATCTAACTACCTCCTTTAGCTAAGAAATGATCTCCTTTTACATCTTGATGGAATATTTTGCCAATCAAACACTTATTGCTGTTCCCCTCAACCTTTTTTTCTTAAATGAAACTATTTCGTTTCATAGGTCCAGGGATTAAGAGACTTTTCACTTTCTGAGTTTCTTTAACAGGAATTGAATTTTTAATGAGCAGAAAATGGAAAAGTAGGGCATTGTTACATTACGGAATTCATTTTCTGATTAGTTTTAGTGGGGCTTTTTTTTTTTTAACTTTGTCTTTACTAGAGAAAAAAGATTTTAATTTCTGGGGGGAAAAGATACTGAAAATACCTGTCAACTGCCAGTTTTACAAGAAAAAGCCTCAGGGTGCAGAATGTAGATATACTTACAATGAAAAACCAAAACCGAAACGTGTCCAGTTCCTTCCCACTAAGACCCTCATTCAACTGAAAACCTAAATAATAATGGTCGAAGGGCCACAAATCTATGGCCTATTTATGGGGACCTTTCATTTCCCCAAAGAATGAAAATAATTATGCCAGCTGTGCCCAGATGTGCAGAACATGAAAATTACTTATCACTTTTTCAAACCTCTAAAGTTAATGTTTTTAAACTCATTACAAGTTTATTACATGTTGTATATCTTGTAAACTTATAAACTAAATTTCCTAACTAAACAGTAGGGGGAAATAAGGAAAATCTTTGCTTGTGACTATGACGAGGGAATGAATTGAGGAGAAAGAGAGAGGGAGAGAAGGAGGTGGGGAAGTGAGACAGAGAGATAGTGAGAGGACAAAAAAGAAGAGAAGAAAGTAGAAAAAGAGGTGTAGAGAGAAGAGAGAGAGAGGAAAAAGAAAGACAGATAGTAAAAGAAAGAAAAAAAGAGAGGAGAGACAGAAAGATATGAGGGAAAGAGAAGATGAGAGAAAAAGGAAGGCGAAGGTAAGGGAAAAGAACATCTCTGTTAGCTTAAGCTGATCATGTTAGTAAATGTGTCCAAGACAGAAATGATAACCCTATTTACCTTAATGGAAATGCTTACTTTAATCATCAATTATTATCTTTCTAATGATCTCTATATTCATTGGTTTATCTTGACTTCTTACAAGGCTTGTTTTTCATCCTTCCTCCCATAGGCATTATTCAACTGGGAAAATATTGTTGAAGTCGGAGCTTATAAATACTATAAACCCAATTCATAATTCAGGGTTCTCTCACACTTCAATATGGAGAAGAGGCCTACAAGTGTAGGCAGCCATTTCAGATGTGATCCACTTTTTTTCTCATTCCAACTCATTACCACTAGTTGAAAGAAAAAGGCCTCTGGTTCTTTCTATTATTGTTATTATTTCTAAGAAAAATAATAACAATATACCCATTGATGATAGAGCAATAGTAATGATTCTTAATTTAGAGCAAAGTTTCTTAACTTGAAGTCTATCAATTTAGTTTTTCATTTTTGCTTTTTTTTAAATAATTATATTTCAGCATAATCTATTTCGTTTCTAAATATTTTAGAATTCTAAATTCTCTCTCTATATATATACATATATATATATATATATAATAATTCTAAATATTTTATGCTATGTGCTTAAAAACATAATTCTGAGAAAGTATCCATCATCTTCATTAACTGCCCAAGGGATCCACAATAAGCATAAAGATTAAGAATCTAGAATCCCTGCATGGCCATCCCACATGCAGAAAAGGGTCAAATAGTTGTATATCTCAAGTCACTCTTTTGATTCCCACATGATACTCTCTATTGAATAGTCTTCAAATTATCTAGCATCCAAATTCAGTGTCGTTATATATTTGTGTCATATCTATGAAAGAACAGAGTGATTTCTTGTTTCCTCTTTATCACTATTTATTCTTTCTCTGAAGCTACTTGAGCATATTCTGGGCACATCTCCATGACTATGTGAACACTTATTCCCTTCTACCCTATGCAAGATGAAAAGTCATGCTAGGGAAAAAAACAAAAAACAAAAAATAGTCCTTTGGATTGATAATTAAAATAGAGAAGATAATCAGAGGTTCCATGAATATTATTTCCAGATTCAATTTCTCATCAAATCACCAATTCTCAGTTGGGAGGGAGCCTCAGAAGCCATTAAATCCAACCTTTATTGGAAAAAGCATTGTTGACTTGGCCTGTCTGGCAGATGGTCACTCATCCTTCACTTAAAGATGTCAATCAATCAATCAATAAGCATTTGTTAAGCTACCTAAGTAGGTCACAATTTCTTTGTATCACCAAGTAATTCAAGGTGAGTAACAAGAGTTACTCACCTGTACTTGTGGAGTAGGATTCTATGCCCCAATTCCCTATCCCTATGAAATCACAGATCTGGATAAAAAGAAAAGTCTTTTTTTTTTTCTTTTCAAGACAAATTTAAGTATCTTTAAATAAAACAAAGCCTCTATTTTCCCCTTTCAAGACCCTTTTGCCTAACAACCAGGACAAGATTCCACTCACACAGAATGCTTCTGATAACTCTGTTTACTTTTGATGAATCACTTTCCATATCTCTCGTTGGAATAAGACAAGAGTCAGGTGACTCTCCCCTCATATTGCTTACTATTGAGTAAAGAACCAGGACTTAAATCTTTCTTGGTCAGCATTTTCCACTCTGGGTAAAGAGACCCAACAGCTGCTAGGGTGACTAATTGTGTACTTTGTCCATATATTCAGCAGCCTCCTCAGGACTGAAAGGAGATGTTGAATTGGGTGTAGGTCAGATAATATCAGGCTGCAAAACCAGGGAGAGGCTAGAGATGAAAGGCACCAAACAGTCCTTGCTTCCAAGAAACAAACAGAGGAGTGACTCTGTGGAATGCCCTGCAAATGAGTCCTTTTCATCAGTTTTAAAAGGAATGGAAAATCTTCTATCTTGCCAAGTGTAGCTGCAGAGATTTCCTCATCTTCAGTGACTTCCCAGTGAAATCCAGACATGGGAGGCGCCTCTACAGAGGCTAGGAGCTAACAAAGGTAGAATTGAATTCATGAATGGAGATGGAAAGAAATAGACAAAGAGACAAAGAGAGGGAGGGAAGAGGGAGGAAAATGTAGAAAGTTAACAAAAAATAAGTGAAATTGGGAACAAATGTCTAGCTATCTAAATAAGGATTTCATTATTTTTGTCCTTATGGAGAAAATGAGAGCCACTATTCTTTACTGCATCCTTAACTATGATATCTATAGGTTCTTTCTGAAGGTTGTGGCTTGGAAAGATTTAGATTTAGGGCTAAGAGTATTTTAAGGTCACCAAATCAAACACCTTTGTTTTACATTTGAGGAAACTGAGGTCCAAATTGAGTTACTTGCCCAGAGGTAACATAGATTTTAATATACCAAAGTACCTGCTAGTACTCTCTAACATATGTAATTATATTAGGGTTGTAGTAGTCTTGTTGTTGCTGTTGTTGTTTCAATAAACAAACATATATTCTCTCTTTTCCACTCCCAGTCCCTCATGTAAAAAAAAAAATGCAAAATGAGTTATAAAATTATGTTTTGATAGTATAGAAAAATTAATCTGGGCTCAGGAGTCAAAAAGACTGAATTCAAATCCATCTCTAAAACTAATTCGGTGATCTTAGTCAAAACACTTACATGGGCTTCAGTTGTTTTATCTGAAAAATAAGAGGGTTAGAATAGATCATCTCTGAAGGCTCTTCCAGCCCTGGATCTATAATCCTATCATCTTTGTATATGTGTGGATTCCATCCTTACTCTTCCATTAGTACTTAATGCCTTGGAAAATAGTGATTCTTCTTTGTCTTTGTGTCCTATATATACATAATATTTTTCATCTTTTTGTAGTTTGGTTGAAACTATGGTTTAAATTTCTGAAGAGAATTTCTATTATGAACACTTTTTTGCTAATGCAGATCTGAAACTTCTCTGTATCTTATAAACATTTCCCCCAAATACTGAGATATTAAGTGACTCACTCTTGGTCACCCAGGGGACAAGAATTAGAAGGAAGATTTAAACTAAGGCTCTTTGATTTTGATTTTGGAGCCATTATGCTTTTAGCAGCACTACAGAAAATCATAATTTTTATAAAGCAGTTAGCACAGTTCATGGCACATGATAGGTGTTTAATAAGTGTTTATCCTCTTCCTTCTCCTTAACTTCATGAGACAGAGATAGAGACAGAGACAGACACAGAGAGAGTACTAACAGCTATCCTTTGGAACTTGACAGGCCTTCTTAAGTGTTGACAAATGGTTGTTAAATTGAAGTGGGGTAAAAAGGAGTATAATTTTCACCTCCTTGGAGACCATATGATTCTGAATAGTATGTATGATCCTTTTTTCTATAGAGGGATCACTGATTCTAATTCAATAGTGTCAAATTCAGATAAAAGAAGGACATTTAAACATTCAGAAGAAACCCTGTCAGCTGCATATTTACTAAGAAAACCACACTAACATTATAGTCTATTATGGTTTGCTTTTTTTTTGTTCAAGATTTCCCAGTCACCTTTTAATATGTTTAGGCCACATCATTGGCCATGTATTTCTTTGACAACTTAATCCAAAATCCTCATTTTACAGGTGAAAGAACAGAGACCCAGAGAAGTTAAATGACTTCTTCAGGGTTACATGTATAAAAAAATGGGAAAATGGGAAACCAGGAACTCTGGTTTTAAATCTATTCTTCTTTCCACTGTACCATGCTACCTCTGAGGATTTCAATTAAATTGAACATGTATTTATTTGAGAAATGGAAACAACAACAAAACAAATACTAACTATCCCAAATCCTTGGACAGAGTTGAAATATCTCTTGTCCTTATGGAACTTGTATTCTACTGATATGGAGTATTTGTTTGAATGACTGTGGCTCAACCACATCCTTCCAACAGATCTCTTAGAACCAACTATTATTTGGCCAACAGTGTCAATGGGGATAAAAACAGCAAGGACAAGATTGAGGGTCATTACATTAGTGCTGTTAGAAAGAAAGAGAAATTGACCTGTTATGTTCTCGGAAAGGATGAATTTCTTTTTTTATAACAACTGAATCATACAACATCTCATATTCTAGACTTCTGGTGGAGAAAAATGTGATCCTTAGCGCTGAGGATCAAGAAAGACCAATGGGAATACCAGATACCCCAGTCTCTTCTTATTTCATTCGAAGTAAAGATTTTTTTAAAAAAAATTTTATAATTATAAAAATTTTGACAGTATATATGCATGAGTAATTTTTTTAATAACATTATCCCTTGTATTCATTTTTCCAAATTATCCCCTCCCTCCCTCTACTCCCTCCCCTAGATGACAGGCAATCCCATACATTTTACATGTGTTACAATATAACCTAGATACAATATATGTGTGTAAATTGTTGCACATTAAGTATTAGATTCCAAAGGTGTAAGTAACCTGGGTAGATAGACGGTAGTGCTAACAATTTACATTCACTTCCCAGTGTTCCTTCTCTGGGTGTAGTTGTTTCTGTCCATAATTGATCAACTGGAAGTGAGTTGGATCTTTAAAGAAAGCAGTGTTGATAAAGACGAATGAAATCCTCTTGTAAAATGTCACTTTATAGGAAAAAGATTTTGGTTGTTAAATTTCCATAGCAATACCAAAAATGCATAGCTGCATTTTAAAATTATTTTTGTGATTCCATTGGGAAGGGAAGTCCCCAGTGAAGAAACTCCCTTACTCAAAGCATCTCTACAATTATTCTGCAACTTAGAAACTTGGAGAGTGTCCTATGGCAGTGATAGGTTAAATAACTTGCCCAATGTCACATAGTTATTATGAATCATAGGTAGGATTCCAGGAGTCCTGCCTTCTACCTACTATCATTATCTCAAATGAGATAATACATTGTAAAGCACTTCGCTAATTTCAGAGCATTACATAATACTAGCTCTTATTATTCCTTGAAATCTCTCATCTGACATGCACATGGTGATTATATGTTTAAAAAACATATACATACCTATATATATATATATATATACATACATTATAAATGTATATATGTATATAAATACATATATAAATATGACTGTACATCATGCAACTAATAAGTTATAGTCCCCAGGGAAGTTAACTACAAGTCTCTTTCCATTACATTGTTTTTCTTAATAGTCCAAGATTTTTAAACCTTTTTTTATATGTCATGAATGCTGCAGGTGGTCTGGTAAAGCCTATTTATGCTTCCTCAGAATGTTTTTAAATACATAAAATAAAATAAAAGACGTGATAAAAATCTGTGATGAACAACACAAAGTTTCAAGCACAGTCTATTTATTAACAAGGCTAGCAGTAGTCAGTAGTAGAGGTCAATGGCCTCTCAATGACCAGAAACGCAGCTCACGATCAGAGCAGCTTCTTGTACAGTTTGGTGTTTACATAAGGTCCAGTGACACAAACTAAATTAAGACTCTGATTGACCTATAAGAATGGTGAAGGGTAGACTACATACCACACTACTGGCAAGAGGGGATCTCCAGGATCCACAGAAATGAGGAAAACATAGTTGTATAAGACCCTCTGAAAAAAAGTCCTGTGACTGATATCACTTAACACCAGAGAAACCCAGTAGTGAGTGGGCAGGACATGTCCTGATAAAGCTGATTCATGTACCTCTCAACTTCCTCAATAGACAGTACCAAATTATAGCATCAAATAAGATTCTACTTTTACAGATTGTGCTACTAAAGCCTATACTATTACATCCACATCTGATCTATAAATATTAGTTTCAGCAATGAAAAACTCAACAATTAATCAGTAATTAACAATATATTTCCTAATACATATGTTGTTGTTCAGTCATTTACAACTCTTCATTACATTTGGTGTTTTCTTGGCAAAGATACAGGAATGGTTCATCATTTCCTTCTCCTGGGCATTTTATAGATGAGTAAACTGAGGCAAACAGGGTAAAGTAACTTACCCTGGGTCACAAAGCTAATAAACGTCTGAAGTTGGATTTGAACTCATGAAGAAGAAGCTGCATAGGATTACAAAGAAAACCAATTGTGTTGAAATAAAAACTATTTTTTCCCATATAAATTTATGCATTCCCTGAAGCCTAAGTTAAAAACCTTTGATCTAGTGCCAAATCCTCAGTTCACAAATGAGGAACCTGAATTACTATTCAGAAGAATGATTTGCTGATCATATAATCATACAGTAATAAACCTAGAATTAGAACTCAGGGCTTTGGACTCCATATCATATTTTCTTTTTATTATACCACACTGTAACTCAGTACATTGTAAAGAAATAGAAAAAGCATTAACTCTATTCAGCACAAGAAACCAGTCTAAATGTGTATAAAGAACTAATAAGAGATAAGGCTGAAAGGTAAAGTAGGCCAGAATTATTGAAACCCAGGGTAAGGAGTTTGGACTTTATCCTATAGGCAAGAGGAAACCATTAAAGGTTTACCCAGCTAGAGAATGAGTGTTGTTATAAAAATCAGTGAAGTTTAGGACAATTTATCTGGTAATGATCCCCAGGAGGAAAGTAGGGAGGCTAGAGTCCAGAGGATTACTTAAGGAGGATATTGAAATATTCCAGGCAGGAAGTAATAAGGATTTTAACCACTAATGCTGCCGCCAACACCAACTGATTTTTTTCCATCCAATCTTTTCCCTGTTTTTACTTTTACATCATTCTAACTACCTAGAAAAAGCTCTTTTTCAATTTCTGAATATCCCATTCTTCTCCACATAGGAGTCCATTCATTCATTCTTTTATTCATTCAACAAACCAGCACAGACTTTGGCAGCAAAATGATTCAGAGACTAATTGTTTGCCATTGTCCATCTCCCCAAGAGTCTTTCTCATTCTTGTTCAGTGTCTTTATTCAGTTCATCTCTCTCATTTATATTGTGAGTCAGCTAGGCAGGGACTTTATTTAATTCTTCTCCATTGTTTGAGTATAATAAACAATCATTTAGAGGGCTTTAAAAACCAATGGCATGAGGTCTGGTTTGGATGAGACTTCAGTGAATTGTGACTAATATGGTGATTCTTTAATTATTATTGACAACATTCAGATGGCAACAACTATATTTAGTTTTGTTAACTTAGGCAGAATTCTCCAGAGCAGTAATTCCCAATCTCCTCAGAGTTGGCACTCTATCATTCATTGTCTCATTTTGAAACAGAGATCTGGCTAATGAATATATTTACTTTTAAGATAAAGAGAATTTTTTTTCTTTAAGAAAGAGATATGTTTTTTTAGAATGATATTTTCAAGTTTTAGAAAATTACTCCTTATAACTGTTATAATAGGCAGTATTAGTGTTATTATCCCCATTTTACAGTTAGGGAAATTGAGTCTTTTATGTGATTAAATAAGTTGCCAATGACCAAAACTGTAATCTTTGATATACCCCTCCTCTAAAGTATCCCCCAGCTGGTTAGATAGAACATTATCAGCTCAAATTCATGGCTCAAAGTCCCCACCAACCAAAATCAGGCCACATCAGTGAAAATGTGAATTCAAGGGAAAAAAATAACTAATTAAATAGAATGACAAGGTAATAAGAAATTAAATCAAGCAAACACACTCTCCATTCTCAAATAGCTGCTACCATCACTACCTTCCCCCAAATGGTGATAAGAACTAACAAGGTTCTTCTTTTCTCTCGCTGATCTGATAGTCTTTGGAGAAATACCTTTAAGTATAGCAACTAAACATTGCTGTTTCTCTCTGTGTGCTCATTTTAATACCATTGTAAATAATTAGATGAAGATCCCTTGGGGGCTGAATAACTGTCTTCAACTTCCAGCATGCTTTCTACATGATCAAGAAATAAACTCCATTTCTTCCTAGCTATTCTATCTCTTCTAAGTATGTACACGCTTCTCAATGACTCCAACCCCGGAATTGTTTCACCCCCTACAAGACTTCCTTTTTTAAAATATACATTCTGAAGACTCTAACCAGAGATCCTTCTGAGTGATGTGACCATGCTGCAGAGCTCAAACACAGCCTTCTGAGAAATGTAGTCCAAAGGGAATTTTCTCTAATAAGTAAGACTCTCTTAGACCAAACCATTGTGAGAACAATACATCGCTCCTCATACATAAACCCCTTTATGCATGCAGTAAATATCCAGGGTAAAATTCAAAACCCCAAGCTCCAAACTCCAAGTCAAGAGTTCCACCCATCACACTATGCAATCTTTCAATTGTATGATTTCCCTTAAAATTTACCAAATGTTACAAATGTTATAAAAACATTACAAAAACGAGAGCTGAAAATTCTTGCTTACACTAAATAAAAGAAAACCAGGAAATGAAAATGGATCCATAATGTGCACTAGGGTCCAGTGGAGACTGAGGAGCAGAGTAAGTTGTAAATGTTCCTTTTTTTTCCATTTAGCTATTTCCTTTAGATGACCAAAGTGCCTTTTAAAAGCTCTTTTATTTGGAAAGCTCATTTCAGTAACTCCAGCAACATGTGCTTTTGTTTTGGGTCTTTAATTTATTGTGAATGCTTAACATCACTTAACATCAGCCATAAGTTTCTGTCTTTATTGAAAGGGTACCCTTTCTGTTTTAAAAAGTCCTTTTTAAGATATCAAATGTCTTAACTATCTGAACACCTGCTTCATCAAAATCAAACAGAGAATGAATTTTTTTTCAGTTCCACAAGAATTCCAAAGACATATTAGTTTTTATCAAAAATTTTTTAACCTTATCTTTTTTGGCTAGAAAATCACCCTTCCAACTGAATTTTGTCATAAGTGGCCCAAACTGAAGCTTGAGGACTAATAGCTAGAGGCATATCCTTTGAAAACTTAAATTTTTAAACTTTTCCCTTCTTGTTCAATCAATCCTAGGACCACATTGGACTGAATAAAAAAATAATGGCAGTAGTCAAAAGGGAATTTATTTTTTACACATACACACACTTATGTAGTATGTATGTATGTATGTAAATAAATATATGATTTTTCTTTCTTAGTTGACTATCACCAACTAGAGCCCCTTGGTTGAACTAACAGGATCTCCTATGGGTGGGAAGGAGGAGGACAGATGCTAATAGGGTAGGGCTCTGCCTGACAAAAGTACCACTAGAACCTATGAAGAGTGCTTCAGAAAGACTAATCAGATAAGGATTTGGGTCTTCAGATGACCACGTAGCTTAAGATTCTCTTTCTTGCATAGATGCACCACACTGGAAATGATTGGAAAATTCAGGCAAGAAGTAAGTAGGAGCAGTAGCAAATTTAAAGTTGGGATTAAGGCTAGGGCTACAACTATTAAGGTTTTGCAGAGATTAAGAAATATTCTGATAGGCTGTGAGTTATGGACAACCCCTGTAGCATTAAAGCGCTACCCTGCACTCTCCTCCTACCCCCAATTTGAATAGATGCTATTTTTTGTTGCTGTTGTTGCTACCTGCTTCCTTATTGTCAAGTGATTTCAGTAGTGTCTGACTCTTCAAGATTCCATTTGAGGAATAAATTTGATAAAGATGATGGAATAATTTGTTATTTCTTTCTCACTTTGCAGATGAGGAAACTGAGACAAGTAAGGTTAAGTGATTTGCCCAGAGTCACACAGTTGATAAGTATCTGATTTGAACTCACTAAAATTCCAAGTGTGGTATTCTAACTACTGCACTATGTAGCTACCTTTTACAATAAAATGCCATAAAGTTTCTACCATTTCTTGCATAATGCCTATTGATGGCTAAACCTATGTTCCTTAGGGATAACCCTTCTGTATTTTCTAGTAACAATGTCCCATTCCTGGGTTCCATCACAAAACCCTTTATTTTGACAAATTAATCCTCCTGACTTTAATATTTTATTTTGTCATTTCTCTTCCTCCATGATGAAATCTGAATTAATGTGGATATCGCAAATGGAGGTCCTCTTGAATCTTCCCATGGGTTTTTCCTATTTCATGTGCTCCTTTTAAATATAAAGCACTTTTTACTTGCAATTAACAAATTCAATGAAATGCAGCTTTTGTTTGTTTTGTTTATTGTTCCTTGAAATGATATTTGTTTAATACAAAGTTGTTTCTGTGGATTTTTTAAAAAGAACTTATTTATGGTATGCTCCAAAAACATTCATCAATCCTGTTACTACTTTTTGGCAAGTAAATATTAACATTTCTATAGTTGTCATTAGTTTTTTTGGAACCTTGTTTTATTAATATTGTAGAGTTTTATACCAGAATGCTTTCCAAGTCTGTTACTGTCCATTTTACTATTCTGGAATGATATATTAAAATTGATATTATATAGGCATTAATTGCTTTAGACATATTTTCCCTCCTGAAATTTGATTTCAGGATCCAATAAGTCTCACAATATTTAGTATCAGCTTTCTCCCTGATAGCTTTACACTCAATGTATCTTGACAGAAGGTGACAAGGTATTTATCAGGATTACCTCCATTCATTAACTTAATTTGACCTCTGAACTCAAGCTTAAAGCTTTCAATCTCCATCGTTCTTTGGAATTTATGAAAGATTTTGCATTTATCAATTCCACATGACATTTTGATACTAGTAGAGAAAGATTCCACAAGACAAAGCATATTGTCTTGAATTGAATATTTCTGAATGCAATCATTATATCCATCTACATCAAGAAATTAATAAAATATGTAATTTAACTATCTTAGTTAGAAATAGTATTTAGTTCAATCTATGAAAGATAATAATGAAAGCAGAACCAATGAGCTTAAACTGTATCCTTGAAAATAAAATGTTATGTTATATTAATTGCTGTTGTATTTTAAATAATAATTTTCCACTTCAACATTATAATTCTTCCTATCTGATGTTAATGTAATAAGCCTTTTTTACATGAGATCAATCGGTAGTTCTGAGTTTTTAAATGGGGTATTTCAAGGTATAAAGGAGTGAAAAATGGATCATGGTGGAATTTGATGGCAGAAGGCCAAGGAATATACAATTCTCTCTTCAGATGGGAGTTAATGCTCCTTCAGTTGCTCTCAGAGATTAACCCAGCATACCCTGTCCCAGGAAGAACTCAGTGTTAATCCCCTCACCAGAAGTACATTTCAGTCTGACATTTCACAGGCTAATCTGGTATATCTATCTATCTATCTATCTATCTATCTATCTATCTATCTATCTATCTATCCATCTATCTTATTTATATATGCAGGTATATATATTTTATATCCATGTCTGTATACATATATGTATATGCATGTATGTCATGAATAGATAGATAGATAAATAGATAGATGGATGTGTGTATAATTGCATTTTGTTCTGAAAAAATAAGGCAGTAGCACATGGGAAACTTGGAGGGATTCAACATGACACCTAAGCATTCCCTTGCTCTGTACTTTCACAATTATAGCGCTTGAGAACTGGAGGGAGGGTGGTGAGAGCAAAACATCTTAATAGCTGCTTTTTCATCAACTTTGCTTTTGAAAAAGTGTTGCCATTGGAGACAGAATACATCCCTCTCCCCATGAAAGGCTGCTATAAAAATGTTAAAAGAGACTTTTTCCCTATATAATAGTTTCATCTTAAAAAAAAAATCAATGATTAGCTCTCTCTGTTCCCCTGAAACTATTCTAAATGTTTCCAAAACCATTTAATAATCATGTCAAAGGGATGGAGGCCAGGTTTAAGATTTGGAGCTAGGTTTTATCACTGACATTTCTTGCTATTTTTGTTCTTTCATTTGCCTAAGCAGAAGTGTCAGTGGAGGGAAGTCCTCTTCATTTTATCACATTACTGAAGCAAAATGGATGGCCATGGTTATGAGAATCACAAAAATCACAAAATCTCAGAATTAGAAAGAACCTCAGGGAACACCTAGTCCTACCCATGCCTGAACTTAAATAAAAATCCCTGACACATAGCCAAGAAAGCTCCATTTAAAGATCTCCATGGTTGTCAGCCCATTCCATTTGTGGACATTTTAAATTTCTCCACTCCTCTCTAAGCAGCCTCATCCATTTTGGAAAATCCTCTAATTGTTAGGAAGGTATTTTGCTCACATTAAGCCTAAATCTGTCTCACTGTGACCTGCCCATTGCCTCTACTTCTGCTATTTAGGGCCAAGAAAACCAAGCCTTATGCCTCTTGCCAATGAAAGCCTTTCAGATACTTGAAGTCAACTAATACGTCTCTTTTAAATCTTTTTTCCTCCAGGGAAACATCCCAATTTTCTCTAACTACTTCTCTTATGTCATACTTATAAGTTCCTTCACTTATTTGCACTTGGTCTAGTTCACTCATGTCCTGAAACTGTGACACCCAAAATTATACATCATACTCCAGATGTGGCCCAATCAAGTCAAAATATGAGGCACTCCTTCATCTTCTTTAGCTTGGATGCCATATTATTATTACCCAAATAATACAGTAATGGAGCCTAGCTTCAGTTTGGCTTTTTTTACTATCATGTCACATTATTACCTTATACTCAATCTATTAAAAATTCTAGTTTTTGCATGAATTAGGAATTGCCACCATATCTCAACTACCTTCTCCATCTAACCCTACATCACCTTTCTTTCATTGAAGTCTCCATTTTAAGGAATGACTCAGCCATCTTTAACATTCTGGACTCAACTTTCCCCTTTCTTCCTGCAACACCCTTTTTCCACCAGCAAGTTCCTCTCAGAAATCTCCATTTTGAGGAGGAGGAAGGTCCCAGACCATCCATTTTTCATTCTCTCCCATGCAGGTAGCTCCCCTATCATTTCAGCATTCATTTAAGCATTGTTTTCCCCTATTAGGATGTAAGCACCTTGAGAACAGGAACTACATTTTTTTAATATAGCCCTTAACAGATTTATTGCTTAATAAGTGCTTAATGACTTGACATGATTCAGCAGTTTGTAATTATTCTGTATTCTAAACAAAATATTATCTCAGGATCACACAGAATTGCAGAATTTTAAAGTTAGAAGGTACCTTAGCTTATCTGAGCCAACCTACAAGAGTTTCCCTTGCACCAAATGGAGCAGCATTCAAATTCTTAGACAAGAAATTAACTCAGTTACAAGAAGAAATATAATAGTGAGGGACCTCAATCTCTCCCTCTCCAAATTAAATCATTGTAAGCACAAAATAAATAAGAAAGAAATTAGAGAAGTTAATAGAATCTTAGAAAAGCTAGATATGATAGACTTGTGGAGAAAATTGAATGGAGGTAGAAAAGAATATACCTTTTTCTCAGAGGTAGATGGAATCTACACAAGAATTGACCATGTATTATGGCATAAAAATCTCATAATCAAATGCAGAAAAGCAGAAATAGTAAATGCATCCTTTCAGATCACGATGCAATAAAAATTATATGCAATAAAGAACCAGCCAAAGATAGACTAAAAATTCATTAGAAATTAAATAATCTAATCTTAAAGAATAAGTGGGTCAAATAACAAATCAAAGAAACAATAATTTCATTCAAGAGAATGAAATTAGGAGATAACATACCAAAACATATGGAATACAATCAAAGCAATTCTTAGGGGAAATTTTATTTCTCTAAAAGCTTATTAGAATAAAACAGAAACAAAGGTGATGATCAATGAATTGGGCACACAAAAGAATCTTCCCTAGCATATTCTCCCCCCAAAATATGATCCTGCAGTTTCTGCTTAAATGCCACCACTGAAGGAAATCTCCTAATCCACAAACAGCCCACTTGGTTTGGGAAAGTTAGATAAATCTTCCTGACAATTCAACTTTTCAGCTTCTACTTTTTATAAAAGTATAATCTTTAAAAAGATAATTGTATATGAAACTGCAAATCTATTGTGCAGAATTGTTATTCCTTTTAAATATATAATAGTTATCATGTAGATTTCTATTTTCCCTTTTTTTCACTTGCTTCTAAATCAGCCCCTGAAACAAAATGGAACAAACACAACTTCTCTTCTATGTTGCCATGTTTCATATACATGAACACAGTTACATTGTGCCTTTCTTCCCTATCTCCAATTCGGTCTTCTTTTCTCCAAATTAAATCTTCCCATTTCTTTCAACTATTCTTCATAATTCAAGGAATAAAGTCCTTCACAATCCAGGCTGCTCCATCTCTAGGGAGCAGCCCAGAAATTATAGGCAAATAAAGGAGCAACAATAAAAGAAAATGTTATCTCAGTGGGGATGCAGGAGAAGAAAGTCCCATAATGGATTGAAAGCTAGAAAGAACTTTAAAACATAATTTAGTTCAACATCCTCTTTTTGCAAATAAATAAATTTAGTCTTAGAGAAATGTAGGATATGCAGGTCATAACAAAGGTAGCTTCATTAACAAGAGCCCTCAACAGCAAATCCACCCCATTTGTGCCCTTCCTCAGGATATTCAGAGTTCTAATTATCAGATGCCCAACAATGCAGATGCACCATTGTGGTATTCTGACCTTCTGGATGGAAGTTTTAACCAAATAAAGTTTTGTAGCGGGAGGGGGGGTTATCCCCAGCATCTACCTAGTACACAGTAGGTGCCTAATAAATATTTATCAATTAATTACATATTGATGGAAATCTAGCACATTAAGATCAATTTCATGACCTCAAAAACTCTATTTTTTTTTTTTGCAAAGATGCCCTTTCTGGACTTCCTTTGTTTCCTACCAATTCAAGTTATCTACTAATAACTTACTTATTAATAATAGCTATTTAAGATTTATAAATTATTTCCTTATGATAATCTTGGGACATAGGTAATCTAAGAATTATGGCCCCTATTTTATGATGGAAAAAAATAAGTTTCAAAACAGATTAAGTGACCTGCTCAAAGTCACATAACTAGTAAATGTCAGAGAGAGTTCGAACCCCAGTTTTACTGACTCCAAATTCAGCATTCTTTCCACTGCCTCTCCCCAGTGCTAATTCTTCTGATGTGTTTTACAACACATATTAACCTTTTGCTCAGGCTTTTTCCTTGAAAACTTCAGGAAGTTGAAATTGTTAGGTCTTTAAAATTAAAACCATTGCATTTTGAAAACCAGGAAAGTGAAACTAGAAACAAGAAATAACTTGGGGAAAGTTGCACATTTCATAAATGGCCAAAGGAAGATCTGAAATGAGGTCTTCTCTTCCTATGCCAGTGTATTCTCTGCTATCCCATGCCAATATTGTAAATGCATGGGAGCTGAGTGGCATTTTGGAGACCACATCCAACTTCTATAGTTATTGTCATTAGGACTGAACTAGGTTTAGTGTTCTAACTTTGTGTTTAGTTGGGTTCATGCAGGGATATTTTTTAAGTTTTCTGGGACTGCTGAAGAAAATACAGAGGAGAAAACTGGGAGAAACTATCAAAAACTGATATTTTTACATAGCGCATTTTCAATTAAGAATCCTTACAAAGTGTCACATCAAATTCTTAATGTCTAGTAATACAATTATGCAAAATATTGAACCCAAATAAGTTTTATATGGACAATACAAATGGCTTCATCATTTCATTGAACTCAAAGTGTTTACTGATTTGTACCTGTTCACTGGTGACAAAGATGTGGTGATAGAAATGCGGGACATTTTGTAACAGGGTCAGAACACAGAAAGAATTTATTTATAATCATAAGATCATAGATTTAAAAGTGAAAGATTCTGAGATCCTATATGCAAACCAGTAGACAGATAAGAAAAATGAGGCCCCAGAGAGGTTAAGTTGAGAAGGGTATTGTCTTCAAAATCAAAACAGATATAACAAGGGCAGATTGTGACTTTGACAAGTTTGTTCAAAAGCAACAATTACAAGTGGCTTATCAAGTGAAACTAATTATTGAGTATATCCTTTCTCTGATAGAACTAATATTTATACCCTTAGTGATGCTTGGGTTAAGTTCTCATGTTGATTCCCTGAAAAGACTCTGAGAAATGGCATTTAAGTTTATACAGAATTGATATCAATGGAGAATGAACTTAGGGTCTAAATTGTCTTCTCCTTTTCACCATCTTTTCATGCCCCATCTATACCATCAGAGTCATTATAGATGACTTCTATTTTTCTTTTCCTGTTATGAAATATAGGTTTGTGAAATTCCACTTAGTCAGCAAGAAAAAAAAATCATTCTTTCATGCACCTAGATTGACTTGCTTTTTCCAAATTGTTTCTGCTTGCCTGCATATTACTGCTATTATAGCTTTCCTCTAGTCATCTATCTTTAGGTACTCTATTACAAAAAGATGAGAGATGATAAGATTTATTTACTTGCTTACCTGATGGGTAAAGCAATAGACCTGAATTGGTAGCTCCCAGGAAAGTAAAATAATCATCCACTTCTCAAAAATCTATGCCTTCCATCTATGTGAATTGAGCTACTGTGCTGTCCAATGCTGAAAATTTAATATTAAAAATATATCTAAATACAGAAGACTACCTTCGAAATTCTATTAATAATCAAACTATCTTTAATATATTACATAAAAAAACATTTCTGTGGTTTCAATTCTTGCAGTTCAGCCTTCCTAAAGAATTATCCCCTACCTGTACTTTATAGAAAACTGGAAATACATACTATTTTAATGGCAGTTAAGAGATTTCCATCAAGATTATGTTGCATTCAGAGATGAGCTGGGGGTGTCAAAGATTTTTCCACAATCTCTAGACAATACCATTAAGCTAGAAAAAACGAAAATATAGGCCTGATGATGAGTTATATGCTAACTGTTTGAGAATATATTCAAAGAGACACATCACCAGAACAAACATTAGATGATGACTTTTCATATCAAAGGACTATTGAAAGTCACCTACTAAGTTTCAAAGAGAATCCAATCTGCATTCACAGAGAAAAAACTCCCACTGTAAAAGCTACTTATCCAAATATCCAGAAGTATTGGGGGGAAGAAAGAATGAAGAAATTTGGTTAGTTCTTTATTTAAACAAATGAATATTTTTGAAGAAGAAGAAAAAAGGAAGAAAAGAAAGGAAGAAAGATAGGAAAGAAAGAAAGAAAGAAAGAAAGAAAGAAAGAAAGAAAGAAAGAAAGAAAGAAAGAAAGAAAGAAAGAAAGAAAGAAAGAAAGAAAGAAAGAAAGAAAGAAAGAAAGAAAGAAAGAAAGAAAGAAAGAAAGAAAGAAAGAAAGAAAGAAAGAAAGAAAGAAAGAAAGAAAGAAAGAAAGAAAGAAAGAAAGAAAGAAAGAAAGAAAGAAAGAAAGAAAGAAAGGAAGGAAGGAAGGAAGGAAGGAAGGAAGGAAGGAAGGAAGGAAGGAAGGAAGGAAGGAAGGAAGGAAGGAAGGGAACAAAGGAAGGAAGGAGGGAAGGGAAAGAAGGAAGGAGGGAAGGGAGGAAGGAAGGAAGGAGAAAAAAATTGCATTCATGAATAAAAGAAAAGATGAAGTAATCTGAAGATTGGTGAATCTTTGGACTAGACCACCATGTCAAGAGGAACCCAGGCTATTTCCTATCTTCCCTTTCTATGTTATTTTCTATGATTAGATTACAAACTCCTTGAGGGTAGGGGTTTTCTGATTTGCCAGTGCTCAGCACAATGCCTGGAGCACAAGAAGTGCCTGACAAATGCTTTGTTTATTTTTACTATTTGTCTACCATTTTCTTCATTTTCTGATTTCTCATACATTCTAGGTCATTTGTGAAAGCTTATTTAATCCCTCCCTCATTAACAATCTTCCTTTCTTAGACTTCAGGAAACATGTTCTGCACTTCTCAGATGTATTTTCCTAAGATACTTTTCATGTAAGAATATCACACAACTCTTGTGTTCCCCAAGCAAAGTCTCTGGTAGGATGCCCAAAAAATCCATTCTTACCTCTCTGCCATGCAACATTTTTATCACTGATTTATATGAAGTCCTGGATAACATAGCAAATTTACAGAAAAGACAAAGCAAGGAGGGGCAGGTAATCTGCTTAGTGATGGAGTCAGGGTTCAGGAAGTTATTGACGTACCAGAACCTGGGTCAAATTTAACAAAATGAATCTAATGGGGATAAATGTTAAAGCCTTCCATCTGCATTTAAAAAAAGAAGAAGAAAAAGAAGAAGAATCCACTGTACAAGAACAAGATATGGAATACATAGCTGAGTCAACAATGTAACATGACATCCAGAAAGCTATTGCAATCCTAGGCTGCTTTTTACTGAGAAATAAAATAGAAGCTTCCTAGATAGAGGAAGGAAGAAAATATGTGGGGAAATGAAGATAATATAAACACTAAAAATTATAAAAAAATATGAATTAAAGAATGAGTGAATAAATTGATATATAAATTCACATATTAATAAAATAAGAATATACTATCCAGAATAAGGGTAGTTATAGGCCAGCTTGGGTCAGACAACATCTAGAAAATGATGTGGAGTTCTATGTACTCTATGTTAGGAAAGACTTGAGTATCTTTATAGGGAGGTGGCCAGAATGGTGAAAGATTTCAAGTTCAAATACTCCCAATTTTCTTTTTTGGTCCAGGTTCATGATTTCTTTTATATGGAGAATTCCCACTATAGACAATCTTTCCACTTATACAAGTCTGTAACTTAAGGTCATTAAGGCCAATAAAAATAAAAACACCTTCCCAATGACAAATAACCCATTTTTTTGCAGATATAAAATTTGAAGGTAAATCTAGAATCCAAGGGCTCTATCCACCATGTTATGCTGCTTTTCACGTGTGTCTTTTTTTTGAGGCAGTGGGATTAAGTGATTGCCCAGGGTCACAGAAGTAGTCTAATCAACAAGCATTTATTAAACTTTTTCATATGTCAAGTACTGTGCTGAACTGTGGGCATATAAATATGTCTTGCTTTCAAAGATCTTACATTCTATAGAAACAGTGTATGAAGCACATAGTAAGCAGTTAATAAATTCTAATTGAACTTAACTGAAGTGAATGATATAAAGGAAAGGTCACTAGCTTTGGAACTGGATTCAAATTCTACCAGTCACTTACTCTTACTATATGTATAACCTTGAGCAAGTCATTTAATTTCTCTGGATCTCAGTTTCCTTATCTGTAAAAGGAAGTTGTTGGGTTCAATGGCCTCTAAGATCTTCATCAGCTCTATGATCCTATAATAAAATTGTTGCCTTTAAATATCAAATATGGACAACCTCCTCTGAAATTTCCCCTTGCTACCACTTCTTGAGTGATGGAAAACCTGCTGATTATTCAATTTAGTGTCTTCTCCATTCATTCAAGAGAAGACAAAGGTTATTTGTGATACACTAGATACACTTTTCTAGAGAAAAGGAATATAGTTTCCAGAGGTCCATCTGAAATGTTTCTTCTTTTAGTGGGGTTAAAGGAAGCAGTTACAAGGCATTAGGAAAGCTGCCCAGTCTATCTAGGTAAATTTACTGGATGAGTTGGGATGTGATCTGGATTCAAACAGATATAGTTGTTTAGATAAATTCCATACTCCATTGTATATGTACAGGAAACAAGGAATGAATGAAATAATAAACAAGCATTTATTAATCAAAGTAATTATTAAAAATATTATTTTTAATCTATTTCAAATATTCCTCTATTTAGTTTTATTGGAAGTCCCTAAGATCATACTAAATTACTTCATGAGACCTACTTAAATATTAGAGTATATTTTCTATTTCTCTATTGACCTATCTCTAAATAGATGGATAGATAGATATAAGAGAGAGAGAGAGAGAGAGAGAGAGAGAGAGAGAGAGAGAGAGAGAGAGAAAGAGGTTTCTTTTTCTCAGTAGAAAACAGATGGAATCAGGAATTTTTCATTGTTGATTTTGTTGTTTATTGTTTACCATGTGAAAAAATAATAGCTGTTATATAATGTTGTATAAATGTTATTTTATTCTCACAATCCTGGGAAGTGGGTGTAATTATTGTTCCTCATTTTACAGAGGAGGAAACTGTAAGTAAGATGACTAGCCCATTATCACATACCTAGTAAGGGGCAGAGACAGGATTTTACTCCAGGCTTTCTGATTACAAATTCAGTGTGGTTGGTTTTTCTCACAATGCTCCTGGACTTTTATCTCTGGCTTATTAAAAGAACCCTGAATCATGAAAAGCAACATTTCCCACACAAGGGTTAATTAATGTTCCTGAATCAGAGAAAGAATTTTGTGAAGTGAAGATAGCTGCAGTAATGAATAATGAATTAGTCTTGAAACCATCACAACATGGAGTCCTAATGTCCTATCTCTGACATAGGCAAGACATTTAATCTCTTGGTATCCCAACTCTTTTTAAGACTATGAGATGTAAAGAAGTTGCTGACTCTCATTAATAGAAAGATATCTCTTACCCAGGAGCTCCCCATGTCAATGAAGTCACAGGTTCAATCTTTATCCCCTACAGCTTATAAGTAGTTCTTTAAACTTTTTCTTACATAGTTGGTTTATTAGCTACCTGCCCAGTCATAAAGAAAGGCTCGTGATAAGGAATGGGATTTCTACTTTAACATTCTAGTTAAAAAGAAACTTTTATACATATATATATAGTAAAGAGTTAAAAAGTTAAGGCAATGTATTTTCACAAGAGTGATTCTAGAGGGAAGGTAAACAAAGCATTCTAGATCTATCTATCAACTGAAAGAAATAGTATTCTGACAAGACTCCTTCATAGATGAGTTAGGGTCCAAAGGTTGATGATTCATTACATTTAGGTTGTAAAAGACTCTCTATATTCAAACTGTATGTAGTACCATAAGGTTTAATTTTTCAATTCTTCTCAGGCTTCCAAAGGAAGCAGAGATAAGGTTAAAACATCAACCATTAAAACATCTCCATTTAGGTCCCTATTTCCATGTGCTTTTGAGATAGCATAGGTGTTTGACTACCTTGTCCTTGTGAACAGAGTATTGAGAAAAAGGGAGAGGGGAGAGGATACCTAGAGGTAAAGATGAATGGTTTGGTGTTTCTATTTCTGTTTTATTTTATCTGTGATCTTATCAGCAGAGGACCTCCTGATGTGGAAAATCCTTCCACTCTCACAGACAATCATGTCAGAATCTTGGAAAGTTCCCTAGGGTATTGAGAGATTGAGAAACTTGCCCAAATTGTCTTAATTACAAGGCTGAATCTAGATCATCTCCAGGAATCCCTCCTAGTTCTGAAATTTTCCGATTTTCTTTTTTTTTTCTGGAAGGTCAAGCACTAGTCAGAGTCAAGCTTGTGATTTCTTTAATATAAGTGGTCTTATCAAACACAGTCAGAAACATTGTACTTTGTCCCTAAAATAATAATGTGATTCTGGTCCTCTTCCAGTACAAAGGACAACAAACAAACAACATGCCAGATGATGAATTCTTTACCTCTTCCTCTCTTTTGCCCTCTTTCTCTCCCTCTTTCTATTCTTCTCTCCCTTTCCCTCTTCTCTATTTCTCTCTCATTCTCACTCTCCTCTTTGTCTCTCTCTGTCTTTCTCACTCTCGCTTTCTTTTTGTCTCTCTAATTATCTCTGAATCTCTATCTATGTCTCTCTCTCACTCCTTTCTCTCTGTCTCTCTCTCACTCTCTCTTACTCTCTTTCTGTCTCTCTGTCTCTGTCTCTACCTTCCTCTCTCTGTCTCTCTCTGTTTCTCAATTCTTTCCTTCCCTGTCTCTGTCTCTGTCTCATTTCTCTCACTCTCTTTCTGTCTCTCCTTTCCCTCTCTCTGTCTGTGTCTTTGTCTCTCTGTCTCTGTCTCTCAATCCTTTTACTCCCTGTCTCTCTGTGCATCTATCTTTCTCTCTATCTCTCCTTTTCCTCTCTCTCTTTCTCTTTGTCTTTTTGTCTTTTTCACTCTCTCTATCTCAGATGACTATGTGTATATATGTATGTGTATATGCATGTATATATTATGTACGTATTTACACATGGAACATAACAAGTGTTTAATAAATGCTTTTTCATTTATTCTGATCTCATATTAACTTGACTCTATTAGGTAAGGACCTAGATTAAGGTAGGAACACACCTGTGCTTTCATTTGCCAATAGAAGGAATTCTTGAGTGAGGAAACTCTAACAGTATAATCTAGTGCTTTTTTCGGTATACCCTAGAGAATTGTCCAAGATACTGAAAAGTTAAGTGATGTGTCATGACCAAAGTGTGCCAAAAGTAGGACTTAAATCCAGATCTTTTGTTTTCCAGGCTGCTTCTCATACACCAGAGGAAAACACATAGATGGTCCCTTGTATGTGGGTCTCAGTTCCCTTTTCTATAAAATGAAGAAGTTGGATTAAATGATCTCTAAAATCCCCTCCAGCTCCAATTCCATGATACTGTGATAAGATCCAAGAATTCTCTTTTCTATCTCAGACTCCACTAATCCAAAGGTAGCCTCAAACCATTTAAACCATAAATTTTGGAATGAGGATTAGCAAAGTCCAAGCCATGGAACCTGATTAGATCATTCCCTTCACAGAGAAGAGACTCAATGGGATAAAGAATTGGAAAGGATATTAGAAGCCATCTAAAACAACCAAGACCCCCCCCAAAAAATCTCTCTTCTTTTTAATCATTCAACTTCTGCTAGGTGGTGCAGTGGATAGAGCACCAGCCCTGAATACAGGAGGACCCGAGTTCAAATCTGATCTCAGCACTTAACACTTCCTAGCTGTGTGACCCTGGGCAAGTCACTTAACCCCAGCCTCAGAAAAAAATAAAAATAAAATAAAATAAAGGACATATGAAGAGAGATATTATCAACATCCAGAGAATAATTGATAAATAGAAGTGTGTGTATAAATATTTAAGTACATATGTATAGAGAGATAGTGTATGTGAATAAATTTCTAGTGTATCTATATCTGTATATACAATATATGTACATATATACACATGCACATATATATTTATATAATACATACCTATATATATATATATATATATATATATATATATATATATATATATATATATATATATATATATATATATATATATATATAAACCTCTCTGTATCTAATATTAGCTAACTGGGAGAAGGGAAGAAAGAAAAAAGGGGAAAAAGAAATTTCCATAATAACTTGGGTGTATATTTGGAGAGAATAGCAAATTGCACATGCTAGATTTGCAGTTTCATGTTCAATCACATTTTTATTGCACTGTATCATAAAAATGCTTGTTTTGTTTCCTGAATTGAATATAAAATATTTTTAACTAATTTGGTATGGATTGCTTTTGTTTTTACACAGTCTGAATTTCTTTCTGTATCCCTCTCTTCTGCCCCCAGAGCGATGTTCTCTGACCATCTAGCAATTTTAACACCACTGTCTCCAAGAAATTTCTAAGAAGAATTACTGGGCAAAAGTCTATCAGAGATTCCACAATAACCGCACTGTAATTAGCCCAAGAAAGAAACATTGATTGTGGCATATTAGAATGAGCAATAGCCCAAGAATGAGCAGAGATGTGCTCATATCCTGAGTCTGATACCTGTTAACTGTATGACCCTGGGCAATTCAATAATTGCTCCAAATTAGAGTTTCCCCATCATAAAATGGACGTGATAATATTTATACCATAAAGTTACTCACAAGGTTAATGTGAGGAAGGTGCTTTGTAAAAAAAAAAAAAATAGGAATAAAAGCTGTTATTCTTTAGAATAACAAAGAATATATGGAAACAAAATGGCTACCCATTGGAGAAGGATTGAACAAATCATGGTACAAGAACCCGATAAAAGATGATTGCACCATAAGAAACAATATATGGAAGGAACTCAAAGAAAGAGGGGAAGACTTGTAGGGGAAGACAGAGCAAAGAAGAATGAAGAGAATAATATACAACAATAAAATGATACTGATTAGTGGGTGGTAGAGATCTATTGATTGATTCATTGATTTTTGGTCACCTGTGCTCAGAAAGAGAAAAAGGAAATTGGAGAAATAGATATGTCCAGTCTCAGGTTCTGTCTTAATGTAATACAATGCTAGTTGGTGATAGAACTATCTGGGAGGCACCAGAGGAGGAGCTAATCCCTCTGTAACACAGGAAGGCTGAGATAGACAAATAGACAGACAGAGACAAACAGAGAGAATCAGAGAAAGAGACGGAGAAATAAAAAGAGAAACAGACAAGGCAGAGGTGGATAGAGACAGAGATAGAGAAAGATACAGAGGAGAGACAAAGATGGAGACAGAGACTGAGGAAGAGAATCCGAGACAGAGACAGACAGAGAGAAACAGAGACAGGTGGAAAAGAGACAGAGTCTGATACAGACAGAAATACAGAGACACAGAGACAGAGGCTCATATACAGAGACAGAGGCTCACAGACTTCACTTTCCTCAAGAAGGAAGAATGGCAGGAAACAATAGACAAGCACTATGTGAAACATTTTATAAATATTAAAACATTCAATCCTCAAAACAACCATGGGAGGTAAGAGTTGTTATTTTCCCTGTTTCATAGTTGAGGAAACTGAGGAAATCAGAGGTTATTTTGCCCAGGGTCAGACAGCTTGTAAAGATCTAAAGTTGGATTTAAAATCAGGTCTTAACTGACTCCCGACCAATATTCTGTGTATTGTTCTAACCAGTTGGGAAGAAAGAGCCTCAGTAGTTAGGTTCATTCTCAACGTTGCATTTGGATAAAAGGATAGACTTGGATGCATATCCTTACTAAGCATTAGATCCTAGGTGAGTCTTTCGACTCTGTAAAAGAAGGATGAACTAGGTGGGCTCTAAAATCAACTTTGGCTTTAAATCTATTATCCTTTGAAGTTCTTCTGGGTGGGCTGATGTTTTAGGCTTAATGAGATGCCATACATCTTTGACACAGGCTTCAACCCCTATTGCGATCATGGGGACCAAGGGACAAATAAGATGATGACTTCATCATCCCAAAATACAATTCAGTGTACATAAAATGCATTCAGTGCTAAACTGCACATGGTGCCAAAAGTTTCCATGGATAGTCAGCTCAATTCTACTCCAAAGCCCATTTTAAATATCCAAAGTGGCTATAATAATGTAATCAATAATACCAAAATACAGTTATACTCCAACTAATTGTAAGAAGCCCATTCCTTAGATGTAATCAATCCCATTCCTTTATTCCTTATTATGGATAATGAAATCCATATCCTTCCTCTCAATAGAAAACTATAGTTGAGCTGTTTTTTGTTTTTTTTTTTTTCTTTTCTGGCTTTGCTTAAATTCTGTTCCTCTTTATAAGCAAGGTCTCAATCTGAAGGAGAGAAGATAAGGGAAAATAACTCTTGAGATAAAAATAAAAGACAACAACTGGGTACAGTGACTATTTCTTGTGATCCTAGCTAGCAGAAAGACTAAGGCTGATGGTCCTTTTTGGGCCAGGAGTTTAGAGTTGCAATGGGATGCACTATTAGGTGTCTGAAATATGTCTGGTATCATTTTCATTGACCCCCAAAACAGGATCAATAGGTTGCCTAAGAGGAGAAAACTGGTCAAAATCAGAAATCATGTAAGTCAGTTTCCATGCCCAACAGTAATCAGATCAGAACTGTGAGAGCCCCTGAGCTTCCCATCTCATCAAAAGAGAAACTGTCATTTTTTTAAAAAATACGACAAAACTTTTCAATAAAATTAAAAAATAAATCTGAGTTATTCCTTGAATTGCTTTTCTGAAAATATTATTTGAAAGTTTGCTTATGAAACAGGGAGGCTGACTTAGATTGATTCTAGACCCCAATATTTCTTATGAGAAAGATTTGTACAAATGCCGAGGGGAAAAAAAAGATACCAGTGAAATGTAATGAAGAGATTGACCTAGAACCCTGAAGACTGATGAAGCTAGCCAAACTCTGGGGACTCAGCCCACGGGTTTGAGCGTGGGCTGGGAGAGTAAGCCCAGCATATTTGATAAAGAAGTTACCTTTATGTAAGTGATAACAACTAGAGCTGTCATTCTACTGGCATAGTAATCTAATTCATTCACTTATCTAGAGCGAGAAGAGGTCTCTGAAACATGTAATCCAACCACCCCATTCTACAGTTGAGGAAACTGAGGTCCAAGGAGGCTAATTGATCTGCCCAAGATCAGTTAGGCATGCTTCAAATTTGGCTTGAGGAAATGATGATGATGATGATAGTATTTATGTGTTGCTTAAAGGGTTACAGAGCATTTTACTTGTTATCTCACTTGTCCCTGCAATAAATCTGGGAGTTTCCATTATTATCTTCATTTTAGAGAGAAGGAAACAGTAGGTCATCACAGCCTCCAAGTTTTATAATTTTAAAGAGATATCCAGGACATTAAGAAATTAAGTGACTTATAGTCCATATAGATCTTCAATCTAGAATAGAAGAACTTAAACTTTTTTGTATCATGGATTCTTTTGGCAGTTGGATGAAATCCAAAGAGTTCTTCTCAGAAACACATTAAATCCATGAACTTATAAATATAAGAAAAAGCAGTTATATTAACAAAATATTTTAAAATATATGAAATTATATTTAATATTAATGAAATTTAATAAAAATATTAAGAAAAATTAAAATATTCTTAAAACACAAGTGAATTATTTAAAACCTCATAGGGCTAAATCCCCCTACCTATGTCTTCCTGACTCTGAAGCCAGCTTTCTATTCATGAAACCAACCAACAGTATTTTTAAATTAGACATTAAGTTGCTGCTTTAATACTCTAACTAATTTTTCTCCCCCTTCCTCTCAAAATAATAATGCTTAAACTGAATTATTAGTGTTGGTTCCTAAAGAAAGAAGCCCAGACCAAATCAGTCTATCTACAAAATATGATGGATTTTTCATTACTCTGTTTTTTATATTACATTGTGCTGACACTATGGAAGATACAGAAAATTTGACTTTGTTTTCAAGAAGTTTATAATCCAACTGAGAGAACTAGACTAAAGAAGATAGTGGAATCATGTAAAGAATACTGGATTTGGGGTCAAAAGATATGAGTTCATATCTATCATTTCTTGCTGTGTGGTCATAGATAAGTCATCTAGCTTCACTAGATTTTAGTTTCCTCATTGTAAAGTTGGTTGGATGAATCGATCCCCTCCCAGTTCTAAAATGGTGTGGCTAATTCCTAGAAAATAATTAAACATATAAGTAGAAGTGAGTATAGAATTATTTTACATATATTTTTATATAAATATAAACATATAGATAGATACCTATATTGTGTATACACACATACAAATATGTCTAATGGTAGCCATTTCTAGGGAAGAGATTGGAGAGAAAGAAAAAAACTGAAAAAGAAAATAAATTTACATGATACCTTTATCATATATTTTAAAAGAACAATAAGTTGTACATAATGGATTTGTGGTTTCACATGCATTTTTATTATACTGTTATAGAAATGCTTGTTTTATTCCACAAATTTAAATTTAAAAAATAAATATCAATATAAAATAAAACTTCTTCAGTCCCTTGTTAGTGGGCAGATTTTATGCCCCACTTGGATTTTCAACAATAAACAGATCAGCACATTGATGGGATTCATGCTGACCCTGCAAGCTAAACACAGCATTGCTTTCTAAGGAAAGAGAGACTCAAGTCCTTAGCCACACACCCTGAAGGAACAGAAAATGTTCTTGACCTGTTCCTCTGCTCTTGAACTATGATTTCAACTTACCAGTATGTAAACTATTCACATGAATTTCACCAATGTAATTACAAGCAAAGAAATCATGGACTTGGTCCAGTGGCTATAAAATTTTATAGCAGAGCATGTTATCACTCAAAATGCTTCTCAAGAGTTAACATTTTACTCTACTTCTGAAAGAAAGTTTTTCCAGTTGAAGAAAGAGAACTTATGAGAACTAATAACTGCTACATGCTGCGTATGTGTTTTTAAAATTAGACAAGGGACTGATCAGCCAGCTGACCAAAGTTTACAGTCCTAAGTCAAGTGGAGGTTAATGGCAAAACACTGAACTTTCCAAATGTATGTATTGTTTAAATCTCATAAGGGGATCGTTCCCTGGAAACTGGAGCCTTCAGTTAGAAAGGCTTTGTGGAATAGTAGATATCATCATAAACATGTAGCAAAATATACTTTGTTCTGAAAAGGGCCATAAAAGTTATCAAATCCAACCCCTTCCTTTTACAGATGAGGAAACTGAGAAGGGAAGTGATAGTTTTCTAGAATAATAGATATGATTATAGAGCTAGAGTAGAAGGGATCTGAAAGTATATCCAATCTAGCTTTTTTGAATCTAATTTGTAAGCAAATAATTTCAATTATTTTGTTTATTTTTATAAATAAATAATATTAATTATTCATTTATTCGTTCTTTTTATTTATAGCTAAAGAACTAGTGTTTGAACCCAGAGCGACTAACTTCAAATTCAGTGTTCCTTGTATAATATATCTGTGTATTTGTGTTGCTCATGCAGCTTATGTGTATCCACATGGTTCTGCTTAGATGTGGTTCACAGGGAGGAATGAATACATATCTCTAGAGTTTCTTCTACCCATCCTTCTCCAAAGGAGACAAGGGAAACTTATGGTACCACAAGACTAACTGCTCTGTTCTCCTCAGAGAAATAGTACTGGGTTAGAAGTCTATCAATCCACCCATCCCTAAATAGTTAGCCTTGGAAAATATTTTGTAGGTTCAAATAGTGTTTCTGACCATTCTCCCTTAAAGAATAAAGTGCCCCAAGCTAGATGTCTAAGGCTTAACTCCTTTCCCACTAAATGCTAGTCATGGAAAGACCATATGTACTAACTAGAAAATAAACTCATTTATCTAAGTCAATAGTGAAAGAAAGGGAGAGGGAAGAAAGAAAGAAAGAAAGAAAGAAAGAAAGAAAGAAAGAAAGAAAGAAAGAAAGAAAGAAAGAAAGAAAGAAAGAAAGAAAGAAAGAAAGAAAGAAAGAAGGAAAGAAGGAAGGAAGGAAGGAAGGAAGGAAGGAAGGAAGGAAGGAAGGAAGGAAGGAAGGAGGAAGGAAGAAGGAAGGAAGGAAGGAAGGAAGGAAGGAAGGAAGGAAGGAAGGAAGGAAGGAAGGAAGGAAGGAAGGAAGGAAGGAAGGAAGGAAAGAAAGAAAGAAAGAAAGAAAGAAAGAAAGAAAGAAAGAAAGAAAGAAAGAAAGAAAGAAAGAAAGAAAGAAAGAAAGAAAGAAAGAAAGAAAGAAAGAAAGAAAAGAAAAAGAAAGAAACTTCTCTAACCAGTACATGATAGGTACTTTTAAAATATGACACACTGCTATGTTTTTGGTTTTGGTCCCATCCTTTCCCTCCCTCCCACTCTTCCCCACACACATACAGAACAGAGTCTTGCCCAAGGTATTCCAAATCCTGCCCCAGGCATTTACCAGCAGGCAGACACTGGACAAACCACTTAACCACTCTCAGACTATTTCCTCATCTGAAAAAATTGGAACCAACCTCAAGGGTTTTTGTGAGAATCAAATAAAATTTTATACATATATATATATATATGCATATATATATATATATATGTAAAGTGTTTTTGTTCAATCATGTCTGATTCTTCATAACCCTGTGGATGATACTGTCCGTGGAGTTTTTTTGGCAAACATATTGGAGTTTCTTTTTTCACCATTTCTTTTTTCACCAGATTAATGCAAACACAGGTCTAAGGGATTTGTCCAGGACACATCTAGTAAGTGTCTGAGGATACATTTGAATGCAAGTCTTCCTGATTCCAGGCACAGCATTCTATCCTCTGAGCTGCCCCAGTAAAGTGCTTCACAAACCTTAAAGCCCTATATGAATGCCAAGTATTTTTATTATTATTAGCAAAAATATTAAACTGGATATCATCGTAAACATGCAGCAAAATATACTTTATTCTGAAAAGGATCATAAAAGTTATTGAGTCCAACCCTTTCCTTTTACAGATGAGGAAACTGAGGTTACAGAAGGGAAGTGACCAGTTCCTAGAATAATGGATATGATTATAGAGCTAGAGTAGAAGTGATAATTATAGCTAACAGTTATTATTATAGCTGGTGAATACTTAATAATAAATAAATAAATAATAGCTAGCAAGCATTTAGTAATAAATAAATAATACCTAGCAAGCACTTAAATAATAAATGTTTGTTGACTGACTGACCTGTCTCGAATCAATAAGAGTAGATGAGATTGCTTCTGAGCAAGCAAGAAAGCTGTGGAAGCTAGGGATTCAGTTTATTTTCTACACAAAAAGAAAAGCTACCTTTACATAATAGAAAAGTAACACAGTTCCATGTTTAATCCTCTTTTTTTCTTCTGTTACATATATAGAAATGTCTCCATTTTGTTTTGGTGTTTATGTCCAGAATACAAATAAATAATTTCTTTTTTAAAAGAGTTGATTCTATCATTTTCTCAAAGAGTTTCATTGTATCATTCATTATTTGTTTCAATATATACATATGTCTTATTACTTAAGAGGGTTCCCTTCTAGAAAGCTAACTTAGTCAAGAACCATAATAACTCCAATTTGGAATCTCAGTCGTTACAAGTGCCCTACCACACTTAGAGTGACACATAGTATCTAGTGATACTTTGGCAGACTTTCTTTTGGGGGAAAGGATGGAACAATGGTAGCGCATGGAGGTGGGAAAAGGAATACTTTAGCCTCCAGTTCTAATGTTATAGTTTAAGATCAAGGTGTGAAATCCCTGGCCCTGGATCCCTTCTGCAGGATGTTCCTCCGCCTAGAAATAAAATCAATATAGGTCCTTAAATTACTGAGTAGAGCTTAGGGCAAGAATAAGAAAAGGAGCCATACCAAGGTAGAGATAGCTTTATACTTACTTGGTGACCCTTCTTTCTCCTGGAATGGAAGGTAAAAGCAACCAGAATGTGAAGGAATGGTAGGAAATGACATATGGATAGGCTGATTTGCCTTCCTAGGTCAAGTAGACAGAGAGGAATACTTCTTTCTTAAAGTGTCATTAAAATGCATTTGCATTTGAGGACACCTTCAAGCAAAACAAATTCTCCCATTAGTGGGAATTTGTTTTGCCTGACTATGCATATGAATGAGAGTAAGACTACTACATCTTCCCCTCAGAGTATTAGGGATATCCCTGAGGGGTTATAATACCTTTCTCTACAGCTATAATAGCTCAGGCCAATAGCAGAGAAGTGTTTCCCCATCACCATATTTGAGCCAGGGACTAAAGTCCTAGTTCCATTTAATCAATTAACATAGATTAGCATAAATAGAACATATAGAAAAAAACAAGAAATACAAACATTTCCCTCCAATAGTTCAAGGTCAAACTCTCTCTTCTATCACCTCAGATTTTAATAATAGTAGATTAGACTTCCATGAGGTAAACAGATATACATTTATTTAGTGCCTATTATATATCAGGCATGGTGCACTGGGGATACAAAAAGAGGAAGAAAATGGTCTCTGCCCTCAAGGAGCTTACAATCTAATTGGGAAGACTTAATACAAATAAGTATATACAAAATAAGACAGGATAGGTAGAGAAATAAATATAGATAGGCATTTAGATAAGAATTTATCTATAGGGATAACTCTAGATAGAGGTAGATAGATATTTATAGGGAGGAAGAACATTTATGAGGGAGAGCTAGAGAGAACATCTAGAGCCAGAAAAGGAGTATTTTATTTATGGAACAACAAAGAAGCCAGCATTACTGGATCTAGGAATATGCAGGGGGAATAAGGTATAATTATTCTAGAAAGAGAAGGGGAATTATAGAGATTTTATAAAGGGTTTTGCATCCTTTTCAACTAGCAAAGATCCCAAGTGCACAAAAAAAAAAAAAAAATGTGACATTGCTACCGGTTCTGAAGGGAGCTTTCGGGGATTATTCGAGTTGGTTATGAAACCTGACAGGGTCTGAACTCCCAGATTCCCATACTTCCAAATCCTAAATGACTCATCCTCTTGACATTTCAAAACTCACTAGGTCATAATCTCTATCCTCTTAACTTAAAATTAATGAACAAACACTGAGGCAGACAAAGAATCAAAGTTAAGAATCATGGGTTAAAAATGTCCTCAAAGGCAGGTGGGTGTTCCAGTAGATAAAGCTTTAGTCCTGAAGTCATGAAAACTTATCTTCCTGAATTCAAATCTGACCTCAGATGCTTCCTAGGTGTGTGACCTGAACAAGTCACTTAAACCTTTTCACCTCAGTTTGTTCTTTTGTAAAAGGAACTGCAAAAGAAAATGGCAAACCACTCTAGTATAGTTGCCTCAAAAACCTTAAATGAGGTCACAAATGGTACATGACTGAAAAATGACCAGACAACAAAAACATTATCCTCAGAGATAATCTCTTCCCTTAGTGTATTACCTCTTACCAAATTCAACCAAGAAAACGTCATACAGAGAGGAATCAAACAAAGACAGAAGACCAAACCACTAGCAGATCAAACCAAGAGAGAAAGGCAAGAATGTCTCTATAATCAATTAAAGAGCCCCCTATCCCCTTACCAGAACCAGTTACAGAATACCCACTCACTAAAATCTCTTTAAAGAACTCCCATTACATATCATCGCAGTTCAAAATTAGGCTTCACCACCTGTTCCCCATGGAGAACTGCCTCTACTCAGGCTCGTAATGTCTGACTTTATGGGTTATTCTTCCATTACACATATCTGTTACAAGGATTTTCTTTTTCTTTTTTTTTTTCCTTTTAAATAGGGAAGGGAGGAGTGAGACAAAGACAGAGACAGATGCAGAGACAGAGACAACAGTCATAGACAGAGACATAATCAGAGACACAAAATGGCAAACTGACAGAGACAGAGACAAAGACAGAAAAACACACACACACACATACACAAAGAGAGAGAAAGAGAAAGAAAGGCTTCTTAGTTGAAAAATAAAAATTAAATGGAAAAAATTAAAAATGCATACTAATATTTACAAAGACTCAAAAAAGGGAATTTTTCATTTTTCAAGGTACAAATTATTCTTAATAGGCAATATAAATATTTACTCCTTTGGCATTTAAAGCATCTCTCAACACTCCTATCTACTTTTCCATTTCATGAGTTTTATAACCCACTTTCCAGGTATAAGCAATACTAATCTATTTGCAATTTCTCCCTTGGAAACCACACCACATTTCCCATAGCCTTAGGAATAACTCCCAATCCCACACCACCACCAAGATCTTCCTTTTCACCTCCATTTCCTAACTTTCCCAACATCCTTCAAGACTTACCTACTACAGGAGAGCCTTTCTTGATTGTTCATCTGAGAGTTCCTTTCCTTTCCACAATTATCGTTGAGTCATTTCAGCCATGTCCAACTCTTCATGATCCCATTTGGGGTTTTCTTGACAAAGATTCTGGAATGGCTTGCATTTCTTTCTCCAGCTCATTTTCCAGATGAGGAAACTGAGGCAGACAGATTTAAGTGACTTGGCTAGAGTCATGCAGCTAGTGCCTGAGGGCAAATTTGAATTTAGGATTTTCTAATTCCAGACCCAGTGTTCCAACCACTGCACCACTTAGCTGCCTCTTGTTCCTATACTGCTCTTCATCTAATTGATATACACCTTATATGTTCCTGGTAATTTCCATATCATATCCCTGATTAAACTGTGAACTTCTTAAGGGTAGAAATTGTTTCTGTCTTTTTTTGTGTGTGTGTCCCCAAAGTTCACCACAATGCCTGGAACATGATAAGTATTTGATAAAAAGTCATGTGTTCTTATGAATAGAATAGTCAGTCAAAAAGCATTTATTAAGTGCCTACTATTTATCTGACACTGATAGCAGTCTGCCTAAGACAATATTAAGAACTTAATTTTTTTTCCAAGAAAAGGGCAAGTAGAATTTTGATTTTATTCTATTCCTTTTTTATTATTTATATAAAGTCTCAAAGGGAATTTTATATTTTCAATAACAGTTTTATACTTTTAAAGCACTTTCAAGAGCCTTTTATTATTTTATATCTCTTTCATACTAAGATGGAGGGAAAGATCAAAATAGGTAAAAGAATCTGGTTCTTGTAAATAAAAAAAACTAAAAACTAGAAAGTTGAAGTCAGGGACCTTGGAGGTCACAGAACAAATTAACAACAAAACCAGAAATAAAATAAGAGCTTCTTGGCCTTCTCACCAAAGAACAAGGCTAATTTTATAGGAACACGAAAACGTGCTCCCCTTCACACTGATCCACTTTTTATACCTTCAAGGCATTTTTCCTCATAGCATGTGTTCCAAAAAGATCTTTTTGTTCTTTTTTTAAAGCAACACTTCTCAAAGAAATATTCGGTTGTATCAAATCCTTGTGCATTTATCCATTTTTTTCTCACACTAAAGTTTCTCATTTTGAAAAATCAAGGCGTACAAGACTGATTCCAGAGAAGTGATGTTAGATTTTGATGGGGAAAAAGTAATATTCTATCAAGTGTAGATCTGTTCTACTTGACTATACTTTTTGAGGGTAGGGAATGAAAGATGACATTAAAGTTTTTTAAAAGTCACTAAGACATTTCTTTAACAGGCATGGTAAGATGGAGAAGCTATAAATCTAAGTGAAGCAGTCAGGGATTTTCAAGGTAATGATATCTGGAGGGCACTTCTCTGTCCCCACAGTGATCTGGAGATCACCATCTCTAGATTTCAAGATGTTCCATAAGCCAATGGAGTAAATGGAGGATGGAGGTCATGTAAGGGAGTAAATTCACTATTCACAGAGGTTAGAGAAAAAAACAAATTGCCTCTCTCTCCCTCACCTGCCACCAAGATCAGACTCTTTATAAACCTATCCTTCTACTTTTGAAACCTTTCCTCTATACTCTCAGCCTTCTATAGTCCCTTCCTCCATTCTACTTTCTGGAAATTTTTCCTACTATTAACCAAATTCCTTTTATTACAGACTTCTTTCTCTTGGCATTCCTTCCAACTTCTGGTGATTGTTTAAATATAGCTTAAGATATCACTTCTCTTGGCACTCTCTCCAAGATTGGGTCTTCTTTCTTTCATAATATAATGATATCTACAATCTATGTCTCTATTCTACTTTGTAGAAATAGTTATATTTGGAAGAACATCATACTTATCCCCTCAAGTGAATTTGGAATTCTGAGTTATAACTATTGACCAGAGATCAGGCTCTTCTACCCTCAACTGAGTCTTGAATAAAGCAAGAAATTCCCTGGGCAATTCTTTGGCAAATTATGAATTCAAATTGACCAGAGATCTTATTCCATTGACATGGTCCACTGAAGAAGTCCCACAACTAAGACATTGCTGAAGGAGAAGGAACACTGGGAAGTAAATGTAAATTATTAGCACTACTGTCTATCTACCCATGTTACTTATACCTTCGGAATCTAATACTTAATGTGCAACAAGAAAATTGGATTTACACACTGTTAGGATTACTAAGTGAGAACTCGGGTTGTCTGGATAGTGACAAGGTGAGAATTCAGGTTGGACAATTACAAGGTGAGAACTCAGGTTGACTTGATGGAAGGAGCAGGCTCATTGGCTGAGGTGGTTCTTCCCAGAAGCCCTTGCATTATCCCACACCCATTCTCTGGGAGAATAAAAGAGAGGACTCCCAGAGATAAAAAAAAGACTGCACTACATCTGGTTTGACGCAACTCTCTGCAGGAAGGGAAGTCACTTCTCTGGACAAGAGTTAACAGCAACTGCCTGGACACAACGGCTCACTACAGGAAGAAGAATCTGTCCAAGAGATTTGAGTATACACAGCAGATCTCTTCCCAGAGAGCGATCCAGCAGCTTCGGTAGACGACAGCTCGCTACAACACACATATATTGTATCTATTGTATACTGTAACACATGTAAAATGTATGGGATTGCCTGATATCTAGGGGAGGGAGTAGAGAGAGGGAGGGGAAAATTTGGAAAAATGGATACAAGGGATAATGTTATTAAAAAAAACTACTTATGCATATGTACTGTCAAAAAAAATTTTATAATTATAAAATAAAAAAAAAAAAAAGACATTGCTGAAGCAGGGAGGATCAGTGAATTGACTCTACATTTATCCAGTTCATTCATTTCAGATAAACCTTTAAAAACAAATAGAACACTTGCCAAAGGAAGATATAAAAGAGAAAGAACAGCAGTTACAACTGCCCTAAAAGAGCAAAGAGAGAAAAAAAAAGACCACCTCCTCGAGTGTGAAAAGATAGAAAAGGAAAGGTTAATAGTGGGGGAGAAGGGCAGATCACAGCCTAGATATAGGGAGAAGCCTGCACATGTGTAAGAGGCTGCTCCCATCCCTCACAGAAAAGAGCAGAAGCTTCAAGGTAGAATAATTTGGATCTATTTTTTCACTGATACTGTGAGCAATGTGGGTAATATAGATCTTTGGGGAAGGTAAAAACATAAGAGCAGAAACTCAAGATTTGTAGATTCAAATACTTTGGCAAAGCCTTTGGCCCCTTGTGAGAATAAAAATTTAAATGCACATGATAAAATACCTAGGATTATAAAGAAAACTTATTGTATTAAAATAGCTATAATTTTTTTAAAGCTCAGGAACCTGTGGTAAAGAATCCCTATGCTAGAGAAAAGGAGTAGTTCCAGTTAACTAAGTTTGGGGCTTAAATATGAAACTTTTGTATTTTTTAATCTGAGTCAGTCATAGCTAGGGGAAGAGACATCTTTCAATAAGATAGGTCATTTAGAGGGTGACAACAGCACTCTTCTGGGGATCTGGAGTGGCAATAATCACTCTCCTCATCCACCGTTGCTCTTCCTTTCCCTTCCCTCCCAAGCCCAATTCTGCCTATATCATCTCTATTCTGCCTCATTAGGCTCTCATAAACTAATACTTTTGCACTCTTTGCCCAGTTCCAACTCTAGCAGGGAGGTATTTCCTCCCCAACCTCCCACACCATTAGCCTTGCCCAAAGGCTGTCTTGCAAAAAGATCACTTTTCTTTCCTGTTTGGCTCTGTTCCCTGTCAAAGAAGCATCATGTTCTTCTTCCTGGCAAAAATGGGAGCCAAAAGTAGTGGCTTGGAGTAAATTCCAAGGATCAAGAAGAGAACAGGTAGCCAACACAAAGCAGGAGACCCACCTGGTTGTATCTCTAATGAATGGCTCAGAGGATGGGCAACAGCTTCAGGGGACAAGCTATGAACGGAGGAGGTTACCCCTCCATTTGGGAGTGCTGTTAATGTTATGAAGGCAACTAGGGTGACAGCCAACTTTAAGCTATATGATTCAAATGACTTCACTGAGTAAAGAAAGGACAGAAAGAAAGGAGGGAGGAAGGGAGGGAGAAAGGAAATGTGGGAGGAAGAGAAGGATGGAAAGAAGAAAAGGAAGGAAGGAAGGAGGGAAGGAAGGAAGGAAGGAAGGAAGGAAGGAAGGAAGGAAGGAAGGAAGGAAGGAAGGAAGGAAGGAAGGAAGGAAGGAAGGAAGGAAGGAAGGAAGGAAGGAAGGAAGGAAGGAAGGAAGGAATGGAGAGAGAGAGGGAGGGAGGGAGGAAACTTATTCATGGTATGAAGATAAAACCTGTAACCAATGGCTATTATTCAAGCTAATGGATGTCTAAATGATGCCAGTCTAAAGCTAGATGGTTGAAAAAGTAGTTTCCAAAATTATAGAAGATTCAATAGTGTGACCCTTATTGTGGTGCATAACCCTGTTTATCAAGCCAAAAAGTATTTAGGGAGGAAAAAAAGAAAGAATGAAGGAGGGAAGGAAAGAAAGAAAACAAGTTAATGAAAGAGCATCAAAATTGGAAGCAAATATGCAGGATTTGAATCCATTACTCTGCCCACTACCTCAGAGGCAACCAGCAAGCCAAGTCCAGCCTACTACCTTTGTTTTTGTAGAAATAATAAACTAAAAATGGTTTTTACACTTCTAAATAAAATTGCCAACCAGAGTTTACTGACAATGTTCTTTCTCTTTATTATTGAAATAAATTATTAATCAAATTTCTCTTTGGCCCAACTCAGTGATTTTCCTGAAAAATTTTAAAGGGTTAATGGATATTCACAGATGGTGTGAATGGTTCTCTTGTTCCAATGTGCCGCATTCGTGACTTTTCCAGCATGTGGTAATGAGTTCCTGGGGACAAGGGGGTGGTAACCAGCTTCTAGACTGCTTTCATATATACTACCATTCATATTTTGACATTTCAGATCTTGGAATCTCAAACCGTCTCTGAATTACAAGTAGTCTATAACATAGATTCCCTGAGTCACTAGCAGTTAGTATTCTTGACTTTCACTGTCACATCCTTAGTTCCTTTTCCAGCCAGACAGAAATTCTTTTGAGAGGCAAAATGGAGTAGGAGAAAAAGTCTTGTTTTCAGAGCACAGGTTTAAATCCTGATTTACCGTTTGCCCCAAGGTGATCTTGGGTAAGCCAAGGTCTCAGATTAAACAACTATAAAATGAAGGGTTTCAAATAGATTATCTCTAATATCCATTCCAATTATAACATCTCTCTTATATGACCCCTCCTAGCCTTAGTTCAAATCCTCTTTTACTTCTTGATTACATTATTGCAACAGTCTCTAATTGAAATCCCTCCCTTAAACATATCCTCAACCCAATCCACCTTACACAGTACTAAAAAAGTGATTCTCTTAAAAAATAATCTGACTACTGATTCAACCATTCTGGAGAGCAGTTTGGAACTATGGCCAAAGGGCTATCAAACTGTGCATACCCTTTGATCCAGCAGTGTCTCTTCTGAGCCTGTATACCAAAGAGAACTGAAAGGAGAGAAAGGGACCCACATGTGCAAAAATGTTTGTGGCAGCCCTTTTGTAGTGGCAAGAAACTGAGTGAATACCCATCAGTTGATGGCTGAATAACTTGTGGTATATAAATATTATGGAATATTATTGTTCTGTAAGAAATGACCAGCAGGATGATTTCAGAAAGGCTGGAAGAGACTTACACTAACTGATGCTGAGTGAAATGAGCAGAACCAGGAGATCATTGTACATGGCAACAATAATATTGTACAATGATCAATTCTGACAGACGTGGCTCTCTTCAGCAATGAGATGATTGATGCCAGTTCTAATGATCTTGTGATGAAGAGCCAAGTACACCCAGAGAGAGGACAGTGGGAACTGAAGATGGCTCACAATATAACATTCTCACTTTTTTTGTTGTTGTTTGCTTGCGTTTTGTTTTCTTTCTCACTCATTTTCCTTTTTGATCTGATTTTTCTTGTGCAGCAAGATAATTGTATAAATATGTATATGTATATTAGATTTAACATATATTTTTAATATGTTTAACATATATTGGATTAATTACCACCTAGGTGAGAGAGGAGGGGGAGGGGAGAAATTTGGATGAGGTTTTGCAAGGGTCAATGTTGAAATATTATCCATAGGGGGCAGCTAGGTGGCCTAGTGGGTAGAGCACCAGCCCTGAAGTCAGGAGGACCTGAGTTCAAATTTGACCTCAGACACTTAACATTTCCTAGCTGTATGACCCTGGGCAAGTAACTTAACCATAATTGCCTCAGCAAAAAAGAAAAATTATCCATGCATGTTTTTGAAAATAAAAAGTTTTAATAAAAAAAAATAAATTAAAGACATAATCTGACTATGTCATTCCCCTACTCAATCAAGTTTAATGCTTCCCTATAGCTTGTAGTATAAATTTGAAATCCCTGTTTAGGTTATAAAACTCTTTCCTGCACCAACCTATCTTTCCAGTTTCACTGGACATTTCTCTATTTGCTAAACTCTGGAATCCAGACAAAATGACCTTTTCTCTCTGTTCCTCAAGCAATATTCCATCTCCTATCTTTATGCCTTTGGGGATTGTTTCCTCATACCTAGAATGCACTCCATCCTCACCTACAATTTACAAAATTCTTCTCTTCCTTTAATATGCAACTTAAGCATCACTTTCCTAATCCCCTTAATTATTTGTATCCTCCCTCAAAAATTCCCTTGAATGGAAATACTTTATGTTTTACAATAGCCTGCTAATTTGTCTGCCCCAAGGCTCTCTCCATTCTAGTCCATCAACCACTCAGTTGTCAAATACCTCTTTTTTAAAGTATTATTATCATAGCTTTTTATTGACAAAACATATGCATGGGTACTTTTCAACATTGATCCTTGTAAAATTTCTGTTCCAACCTTTCCCCTCCTTCCCTCCACTCCCTCCCCTAGATGGCAGGCAGTCCCATACATGTTAAACATGTGAAAGTATATGTTAAATACAATATATATACATATTTATATTTTCTTGTTACACAAGAAAAATTGGATTTAGAATGTCAAATTCCTCTTTATAAACTATAGCTCTGACCATAGTGTTCCCTACTCAAATACCTTCTTATTACCTTCAAGATCCCAAATCTTCCCTTTACTGTTCAAAGCCTTTCACAACTGCCCCCTCTAACTTTTACAATTTTTTTACACATCACAACCCCATCTCATACTCTTCAATTCAGTGACAACAGATGCTCTGAGAATAAGAAACTCCATTTCCTGTCTGAGCATTGTCACCAACTGTCTTCCATGAATGAATGTTCTCCCTCCTTATCTCTGGCTTCTCTGGTTTCAGTTCCAGGTAAAATTTTACCTTTTATATGCAACCTTTTAAAATTTCACTTAATTTGATTGTTCTCTCTGTTGATTATTTTCAATTTATCTTGCACACAGCTTATTTGTACATAGCTGTTTGTATATTGACCCCCCCCCCCCAAACTGTGATTTCCTTGGGAATCTGGACTTTGGTCTTCATATCCACATTTTGCACAGTATATGGTATGTAGAAGTTCCTTAATATTATTTGACTGATCATTTGTATTTTTTCTTTATAATTATTCTGTGTACACTATGTACTTATCTTCTCCATTAGAATGCAAGCTCTTTGAGAATTAGGATTATATCAGTCATTATGCAGTAAATAGGCTCTGGCCCATTCTTACAGAGTCAAATCCATTGTAGCCACCTTCAAGTTTCTAGTAGTCATCACTGGGATATGGTTATCTCTTCTTTACTGCCATTATCTCAAACCCCAAATAGTCTGTATCTGTGTGTGTGTGTCTCTGTCTCTGTCACACACATATACACACGTAGCCTGTGAGTGACTACCACCCCAAATCCATTTAATATTTAGCTTTTAGAAAGGGATATTTAGGGGCAGCTAGGTGATGCAGTGGATAGAGCACCAGCCCTGAATTCATGAGGACCCGTTCTGGTCTCAGACACTTAACACTTCCTAGCTATGTGACCCTGGGCAAGTCACTTAACCCCAGCCTCAGGGGGGAAAAAAAAAGAAAGAAAGAAAGGGATATTTACTTCAAAGATAATAACAAAATCAAAGTATACATATTTCCCCTCCAAAACTCAGGATCTTCATTTCACTCTCCTACTTGAAACTCTGAGGAAAAAGGGTAGAAATTGCTTGACCTGTTCAGGGCCAGATCACTAAACATAGAGATACTCCACAGCCTACATTTTTCCTCCAAAATGGGTGAAAATAACCTTCTCTGATTGACTCCATAGCCAGAACATATATAACTTTAAAACTGGTCATTTGTTCCTTTATTCCTCCTGCTCTATCCACACAGTTCACCCAATGTGAACTGAATCAGAAAAGGGGATACCTCCCCCACCCCTATAAGATCTCATCCTCAGATACCTGTCTTGTGCTATTTCATTTGTCTGGTAGAGATTTTTGGCTTCTCTACATGTTAACTTCTTCCCAGACTTTTTCTCTTCTTTCAGGGACCTGAGAAAATCTGGAACACATGTCTTTTCTCTTGAAGCTAGAAGTTCAAAGACCAGGATGTATTTTCTCAAGCTTTCACCAACTTCATCCTCCATGCAGGGGGAAAAAATTGGAAAAGAAGAATAATAACTAGCTTTTATATAACACTTTAATGTTTGCAAAGTATTTTACATACATCAATGAGAAGAGTCCCATATAAATGGGCTTTGAGGCTCAGATTACTTTTGGCTCAGAATTAACTGAGTTCCTAAATAATATTGATCCCACAAAATCCTTGTCCAAATGAGGTATGATCTACAGATGAGTCCTTATAATAGTTACCACTAACTTAGTGCCCAAAGGCCAAGCAGTGCCTGATTGAAGACCCAAATAGGGAAACCCATCACCTCTTTTGCTAAGCTATTCTACTTTTGGACATCTCTAATTATTAAGGAGTTTTTCCTGACTTTCAATTTAAACTTACCTCTTTGTAACTTTAACCCGTTACTTTCAGTTCTACACAAAAAAAACAAGTCTAATCTTTTTTTTTATGATGGTCTTTCAAATGTTTTATAACAGTTATTATGTTTCCTTGAGCTTTTTCTTATCCAGATTAAACATGTCCAATTTCTTTATCCATGTCATGAACTCTAAACTCTCCATTATCCTGGTTACCCTACTGTGGACATTTTCCAGCTTATCGGTGTCTTTCTTATACTATGGTACTCAGAAGTGAACACAGTACTCCTAATGAGGCTTAATGAGGGCAGAGTACAAATGAGTTATCACTTCCAATTCCTGGAAGCTATGCCCCCTTCTAATGCAGCCCAGATTGCATAAGCTTTTTTGATCAACATTGTACTGTTGATTTATATTGATTTTGCAACCCCACTGAAAAAAATCAATATCCTTTTTGTAATAACTTCTCTCCATCCATGCTTCCTCCATTTTATATTTGTGCAGGTGGTTTTCTGTACCCAAGGTAAGACTTTACATCTTTGCCCAATGAATTTAATTATATCAGCTCAATGCTAGCCTATAAGTATCCTTTTGTTATTTAACATGTTAGCTTTCTCTTACAGTTTTGTGTCAGCTACAAAATTTGGTAAGTAGTTTGTGCATAGAACTAAGGATAATTCCCCAAGAATCTCCCCTGGAGACTTCCTGCCTTATTAATAAAATAAAATAAAATTATTTGATTAGAGAATGAAGAAATATATAAATGGAACAAAATATTGCTGTTATCAAAATTACAAATATGATGAATACAGAGAAATATATAAAAACTTACATGATCTGATGCAGATGAAATTAAGCAGAGCCAAGAAAATATGCCCAACGTAAAAGGAAACAATAACAATATAAAACAAATGCAAATGAATGTTGCAAAAATAAAAAAAAACAAATAGCTCCAGAGGAGAGATATGAAAAGATACCTCCCATCATTTTTTTGCAGGAGTTTGGAAATTGCCAGTACTGTCAGATTTTTCAAAGCATTGATTGGTTTTGCTAGGTTTTTTATTTCTCTTCTTTCTTTTTAAAATATCTGCTGTAAAAGGCATAGCTTCCTGAAAGAAGAAGGGAAGAGGGATACAAGGAGAAATTTTTTTTGTGAAAATGGACAAAATCCATAAATATTTATTCTTTTAAAAAATTGAACCATTAAAAATAACCCTTTGAGTCTTGCCATCTAAGCAGTTCTGAATATGTCTGAATGGTACAATAGATAAAATGCTAGACCTTGAGTCAGGAAGACCTGAGTTCAAATCCTACCTTACTCAATTACCAGATATGGGATGCTGGAAAAGTTACCTTTTTGAATTAAAGCCATTTCCTCAGGCTTGCAGGGTTACACGGGGTTACACAGTCTATGTCAGAGGCCAAATTCAACTCAAGTTTGAATCTTCCAGCCTCTTTTTTTCTTTTCTTTTCTTTTCTTTTTTTTTTTTTTTTTTTTTTTTTTTTTTGAGGCTAGGGTTAAGTGACTTGCCCAGGGTCACACAGCTAGGAAGTGTTAAGTGTCTGAGATCACATTTGAACTCGGGTCCTCCTGAATTCAGAGCCGGTGCTCTATCCACTGTGTCACCTAACTGCCCCTTCCAGATTCTTTTCAAAACATAGAATATATTTGGAGCAAGTATTCATTTTTGTATTTTCTGTTCTCATTCTTAACTTTTTTTTCTCCCTAGACTTTCTTAAATACCTTGTTCTCTATGAAAACCTTTATAATTAAGCAAAAAAAGAAAATCACTCTCCAATACAAATAATTATAGTGATGGTTTTTGTTTTGTTTTGCATAGTTTTTATTATTGTTTTTTATGACCATAAACAATTGATGGTCCTTTTTTGCCATGTCGGTTCCTTCAGGCCAGGAACCACATTTTCTCCATGTTTTGCACAAATCACATGGGGGGAACAGATAATATTGGCTGAAAATTATGAATCAGTCGATACTTGTTCATTGGAGATATTTGTTCAAGATTAAAAATAAATTCACAACTAATTGAGTTATACTCATAAGTTATACTTCTGTGATTTTACAACTAATAGCATGGATGAAAATGACTGTTCTTGAGAAGAGACAATTCAGAGTGAGTACTATGAGAAAACATCCCCCCGAAATTAATTACATGGGACAGTGGACAGAGCACTAGATTTGAAGTCATAAAATCTTGATTTCAAATCCAGCACCATCTAGTCATCTATAACATCAGGTAGCTTTTTTTTATTGAAATATTACTTTGAATATGTGGCAAGAACAAAGTATAAATGTTCATTATAATGCTTTTGTTGAATAGTCTTCCCCATACTATTTCAGTCTCTGGGAAAGAAAGGCTCAATTAATCAGAGTTCCTACATTGCATTGTAACAATGGTTCATGTTGAAAGGCTCCATCACTGCTGGATGAGCTTTACCTAAACTACCACAGGGCTAAGGTCCTGAATGTTACCTCTTGCTTGTCAGGACATTTCTGACAATTCTACATTGACTGCATTGCAATATATTTTTGGATATGAGCAAAGTGGGAATTTGCTTTTCTGGACTATAATTATGTGTTGTGAGGGTCTTTTATTAATTGTTCAAAGAGAGGGGAGAAGCAGTAGAAATAATAAATAATAAAAACATATACATCCAGGAATTTTTTCATTTTTAACAGCTGAGTAGAGAATGAATTTGAATGAGTAGATATTGGAGGCATAGACATCAGTTATGGGTCTATTGTCATCATCCAAGAGAGAGATTAACAGGCTTTGAATTAGAGTGGTAGCTGCAAAAATAAAGAAAATAGGATTATAGGAGAGATATCACAAAATAGAGGAAAAAAAATCCTGGAATAGGACATTTGAGGATATACACAATAGGAAGATCCCTCAAAAAAGGAAAACAATCTATCTGTGTCAAAACAATCTTTCTTATTGACCACACCTTAAAACCATTTCACTCTTCCTCTCAGTGCTTGGCCAAAAAGCCTCACTTGGTCATTGTTTGGGCTCAGATTGACTCAGAGTGAAAGTAAAGAGCAACTGTTTCTGTTTTAGTCAGAAACTCTGAGGATCTTCTCCCATATTGAATTTTTTTGACTAAGTAAAAGAGGCCATTTTTTGCCTCAATTTTTATCTAGGCTTAATTACTGAATAGATGTTGCCTCAGTTAAAATGAGAAGAGTTAAAGACTTTAGCTTAAAAAGGCTAGGATCTCCCACTGCATCAAGAGCCTTCTCCAGCCGTCCTGTTCTATATCTGGCCACTAGACCCAGATGGTTTTGGGGGAGAGAGTGAGACTGGTGACTTTGTACAGCTTTCCCCCACTTAAATCACCTCCCTGATGTCATGATTCTCTTCAAGAATCACAACAATCCTCCAGAGCAGAGGGCCTGACCCAGGTACTTAAACGTTTATTATATTGTATTCACTTTTATATCTGTACCTTCAAAGACACACTTAGCACATAGTGCTCAGTAAATTTTCCCACTCATTCTAAGAGGGAATGGGGATAAGAGAATGCATTCCATGTGTAAGACACTACTTAGACAAAGACTCAGATGGGAAATGGAATGCTCAGAAAAGCTTTTAGGGCACAGCAAACCTACTAGTTTGTGTGAACAAGTCAAGTACATCAATATGGCCCAGGGGAGAGCACACTGGCTTTTGCAGAGAAAGGACTCTAGTGAAATCTCAGCTCTGAATAATGATTCAAATCACTTCATTTTTCTGGATCTCTGTTTCCTCAATTATACCATGAGGAAGTTGAACTTGGCTTCATTATCAATCTAGCTCTAAATCAAATGGCTTATGAGCTTTTATTCTGACAGTAAAATCATTACAAGACTTACCTACAAGGTGATGGGTTGTTTAGGCCACAGAAACCCATAAAGAAGAAAAGTGAACTATTCTTAACCAACTAATAAACACTTATTTATTAGGCACTTTCTATGTGTCAAGAAGGGACAATTAGATGTTATATGATAGAATACCAGGTCCGGAGACAGGAAAATGTGAGTTCAAATCTGACTTCAGACACTTACTGTGACACTGGGCAAATCATTTAATCTCTGTTTCACTCAGTTCCTCATCTCTAGAATGGGAACATAATGAATAAGGGAGTTCCAAGTCACTCCATTATTCTTTCCAAGAAAACCCCATGGACAAATCCATGGGATCACAAAAATTGAATAGCATTAAACCACTGAACGACATATTGAGGACACAAAGGCAAAAATGAAACAGTACGTGCCCTCTAGTAGCTTACATTCTGGGTAGGGAGATAGCATGAAACATAAATTTATTAATAGTATTTTATCATTCTTTCACTGCTTCTAAAATATTGATGCTAACTGCTTTGCCCATAAAAAGGAAGACCAGTTTTAGATCTGTTTCCTGAAAATCCCACAATTCAACCACTTTTTTAAAATTTTGATCTTGGTTTTGCTCACTTTCCTAGCAACAGAGTTTCTTTGGTTCAATAATTTCCATGGGAAATGATGTGGGCCAACAAGTCTTCTAACAAAACGTGTCAAATGAACAACAAACAGGAAAGATTAAAATGGTCTCACGTAGGTTATGAGTCAACAGGTTCATTTAGGTCACTGTATTCCAAATTACTTATGAACCTTATGAACTGCTTAGAAGAGTATAGGCCATTGTACTTAAAGGTGTAAAGACTTTATTGCTTTAATATAAAAGCTTTGTCAAATCATCTTTTATCTTGGTTCTCAAGGTTATAAAGCATTTAAAAGAGTAAGTTCCTTTAATTTTTTACCATCTTCTTTATTTGATAACTAACTTGCTTTTATTACTTCATTGGATGTCCTTCATGGAAATTGTGAGTTCGTTTCAATTGCATATAGAGCAGAGAATGGATTGTGAAACTATGTTGGGTAGTGATAATAAAGAAATGCAGACCTAGGCCATAGAAGTCTGATGTGGGTAGAAGAGTTTGAAAATATATCCAGAAATAGTAATGATTTGTACCCACCATTTATCTCTCCATTGTTTGTAATCCCAATCTCTTCAAAGATCTTGATCTGTCAGCTGAAATGAGATGTTTTTCATTTGGAATAGATTGGGACATGCTCACATCCATCATGTATTTGTCTATAATCTGGCTTCTGAGCAATGTTGAGTTTTATATCTGTGAAGATTATTTGTATCCTGTGACTTGCAGCAATATAAATATCTTATGGAACACTACAGTTTTGGAAAAAAAAGAAAGTATGGGTAACCAACCCAAAGCCTATACTGTAAAATGACCCCAAAATGATACATTTCGGGCATGGAATTGATAGGAGCTATTCTCCATCTCAAAAGTATGGCTCCAATCAACTATGCCTTCTGTGATAGTCCCAATGCCCTCATTAACTGAATGTGGTTGCCATAGATAGAATCTCATCTGAAGTGTGGACTGTTTGTATACATATACCTTAAAAATATCACCTTTTTAAAAACAAAATTTATCAATATATTTTATATTCTATAGATATTTCTCAGCCCCCAAGTAAGCCACACTACAAGACATATTTCCTAGAAACAATTAAGCAAAACTACCTAATGGTGTGTTTATATCACTTTCAACTTTTGTAGTTTGCCAGTTATTAACAGAAATAAGACTGTGCTCTTTAACCTTGTTACTATAGTGCTGACATTGTTCATTGTATTTGACCTGAGTTTTGCTGTCTTCCAGATTTGATTTTATTTATAATGTGTTGTTATTATGGATAAAGATCTTTAGCACTCTTTTCTTCCCTCTCATCACTTCATACAATCTTTACATGTTTTTTTGAATTCTCCATATTTGCCCTTCATTCCCTTATATCTACACACAGCAATTGGTTCAGCCATTTCTTAAATATTGGGCAAATATTTTATTTCCAGCTTTTTGTTGTCATATATAATGTTGCTGTGAATATTTACATACCTAGGGGTCTTTTCTTGCTTTCAGCAACCTCCATGGAATGTTGTCTTAATGGTGAACAAGGCAATGAAGTATATAAAGTGGGTAGCTAGGGGATCACAAAATCCTGCATTCAATTCCTACCTCTGACACTCTTCATCTGTGTCTGGATGAGGCATTTAACACATCTGCACCTCAGTTTCTTTATCCAAAAAATAAAATGGTTGGTTGAATTATATTCCTTTTTAGTTCTAGGTCTTACGACCTCTAAATCAAAAATTACTCATTGAATCTGGGTCAAAGTTACAATTTAATGTTTTTTTCTCTGGTAATTATAAATTGGGGGGGACAGAGATTTTAAATGCAGCAAAAGGCAATTGCACCATGACATTGAAAAGCAAAATGTTGTGGAGTAAAGCAACAATAAAAGGGAAGTATTTCTGGGTGTTCCCCATATAGCCACTGGAAAGCAGGTACTATGGCACTGAGCTCAACAACCCTCCAATTTAACCAACAAAAAAAAACTATAATCTTCCTGGGACTAGCCTAGGATTCCTAGAAAATTACATCTTAATGCAAAAGTCATAGAGACTCTAGATAGATTGCCGTTTATAGCTTTTTATCTTGTTTGAACAGATACAGTGCTTTCTTTGAAACAGTCACTTCAGGGTGAATAAGATAATTTTGACTTGGGGAGGAGGGAAGTGAGGGGGGAAGAGGAAGGGCTTTTATGCCTTTTATTAAGACTATCTCTCCAAGTCTTTCCCTTTAATTTGAATGATTTCTGTAAATATCTTGAAAATATCATTTCAGGGAAGGAGATTGTTACACGGAATAGTATCATGGATAAATCGACAATGGAATCACATTTTCTCCACTGCATTATAAAGGGTGGAGCTTAGACTCAAGAAAATGTTCAGAGATTCTGTGCTTTCCAGAAATGAAATCTAAAGATGCATTTTAGGAAATGGCTCTAAAGTGCAAGCTCTAAATCAATTTAACACTTAGGGTAGGAGAGTGCAGAACCATTGGGGGAAAAGATTGACTACAGATCCAATTACAAACTGACCACATTGTGAACAGGGCTCCAAAGAGCTGTTAAGAAAACCAGATTTAAAAGATACTCGCTGCCATTTTTTTTCTATAGACTGGATCGTGATTCTATTAACAGCTGTTTCTTTTTCTCTCATCCCAAGGGAAGAGACCGATGTGTACAATCTATATGAGGCCCAAGATTCTCAGCTTCTATTATTTCAAAATTGCCTGCCGTCCAAAAAAAAGGGAAGCATTGTTAGAAAACTAACTTAAAGATACACACTAGAAAATTGTTTTCCTTGGTGTCATGAGTTTAATTGCATCTCTTCTTAGCTCTGTCCTGTACAGGAGCTCAGTAGTTATTGATGATAGTAATGAATTTAATTGATACTTGCCTAGAGCTCCTCTCTGTAGGAGTTGAACAATCCCTTTTTCAAAGAATTACCATCTCCTCTATGGGCACAGCAGGATCTCTCCCCCACAGCTCAATAAATCAAACCCCTTGAACACTTTCCGACCTTGGAGAGTAGACTAGAAACTGAATGTAAAGGAAACCAGAGAAGGAAATTCAGATGAAGAGCAATGATTTAAAAACTGCAGAATCCCTGGGGCTTGGACACCAATCGCCCAGAGAAAAACATAGTCACTGTACAGGTAGGAAAGTTCATGTATGTGTGCATTCATTTTTTTGACAGATAGTTATTAAGCACCTGCTGTGTGCAAAGCACACAGAAGCTGGGAGATACAAAAAGTTTGGATGAGATATAACTCTCAAAGGAGCTTATAGTTAAGTATGGGAATAAAAAAATCAGTGAATCTCAAAACTGGGAGGAAATCATCTACTCCAGCCTGGTCTGGCTTCAAAATATCCACCATGGGTGGCCATCCAACTGCTTAATTGAAAAAACATTGTAGGGCAGCCCTGGACCTGAGTTCAAATTTGCCCTCAGATATTTACAGGCTTGTATATCCAGTGCTTAGAATTGTGTCTGGTGCAGAGTAGGTCTGTATGATGAAGGCTTACTGACTACCTGACAATACACTAAAACTCCCAGCTATTTGTATACACCTTTACATTTGTTAAAAAAAAAAAACCTAACCAGACTTACAGAGTTGGGGGGGTTTAACCCAAATATAAAACCATTTTGTTGTGTCATTTAAGTCATATATGATCCTCTTTGATCTCATTTGAGATTTTCTTCGCAGAGAGACTGCAGTGATTTGCCATTTCCTTCTCCAGCTCATTTCATGAATTAACATCTAATACATACATGACTATGTAACCCTAACCAAGTTACTTACTTTTAAGTATCATGTCTCTAAAACTACAAATTGATGGAAAACTGCTTAATCACATTAATAGAGATAGTTTCCTCATCTATCACTCAACAACCCTCACTGAGTATCATGTGCCAGGTACTGGGCTAAGTGCTGGGATATAAATATGACTCCAAATCTCAAGAAATTCACATTCCAACAAGAAGAAAATATGTATGTGAATAATTATATGCAGACTATATAAAAAATAAATTCAAGTCATTTTCTCTATAGCAATAAAAATAACAGTCTGGTAAACACTGGTTCTAAGAGTCTTATAAACTCTTGCTTTCTTCCAAAGTTCACACTTTGTGTTTGACTACACAGGGTTATAAGTTTAAATTCTGGTTTACAATTCAGGCCTACAAGCTAAAATAAAAGAAAGTCAGAATAGGCCTCCTACCCATTGTTAGCCACAAAATAAACAAATCTTCAGGTGGAAAGCCTGTACCAGAGTATAAAGCACATTTCAGAAGGGGGGTGGGGGTGGGAGTGGCCGGCTAGATTGGTTTTATCCTCAGAATTCTTATCTTTTCACATTTCCTCTTAGAGGCTAGAGGTCAGTCTATAAAGGCAGATGGGCAGGTTGAACTAGTACCACACCTGAGCAGAGAATGGGGATAGTGGTGGCAGTGGTCTTATCAAGACAGTCTTAAATCTCTCCCTAATGACCTGAGGCTAGTCCCTGAGATGAGATACTTTCTGAGTCAAATGAAGTGTAATTTAGCTTCCTTTGCTAATTGGGGAAAACCAGTAGCAGAAACCACCTAATTGGGACCTAAAATGTGACTGGGTTCAGTTCAATTAGCATTTCTTGAGTGCCTACCCTAATGGCCTAGCACTGTGTCAAATGTCCTTCCTTTCAGCATTCCCAAGATTGTAGGAACTGGAAGAGATCATCCATCCATTTTATAGATAAGAAAACAAAAGCCTGGGAGAGATTAAATGATTTCCCCCAGAATATCACCAAGTTAGAAACAAAGCAGCAAAATTGAGATTTTAATTCACATTATCTGCCTGGAAAGATAGTTTTCTTTCTGATCAAACATTCTATGTTGAAGTTCTAGGACTTGGTATGGGACAGTGCATATAGTAAGTGTACAGTGTCAGGAAGGAAGGAAGGAAGGAAGGAAGGAAGGAAGGAAGGAAGGAAGGAAGGAAGGAAGGAAGGAAGGAAGGAAGGAAGGAAAGAAGGAAAGGGAGGAAAAGAGGGAGATAGAATATGTGTGGAAAGGTGAAGAATTTACAGATTAAGCACATATTGATCAGAGACTGTTAGCTAAATTGATTGAAGCCTTAAGGCCTCAGTTTTGGCTTCTGGACTACAGTTCATTGTCCAAAGAAGGGATTAAAAATATATTTGGCCAAAGAAGCTGTACATCACTTTATCTACATTCCACTGACCAATAGGGGAATATAGACTTATATGACCAATCACATCAGATAGAGGGTGGAATTTTGGGGGTTCTTTATCTGAAATGTATAAAAGCTGTGAACATTTTCAAGGGAGTGGTCCTATCCTGCTGTGAAATTTGGCTCACAGACCAGGATGGGATCTGCTTCTCGAGATTCTAATAAATAATTCTGTTTTCTATGAGTGATCTCTGTAGTAATCAATTTGGGTAGGTCTTTTTGTCCCATACAAATAGCAATCTGTTCTGTATTGATCTACCTAGATAGTTAAAGTGTAAATAAGCATATACATAATAATTTGAGGAGGAAGAGGGCACTGATCTTTAGGGCACTCAGGGTGGGCATCCCATAGGAGGGGACACATGAGCAGAGTCCAGAAGAAAGGTAGGAATTCTAAAAGATGGAGATTGGGCTCCATGCATTGAAGGTTAAGCAATACAGAAGCACAGAGATGGGAGATAAAATATTGAGTTCAGAGAGAACTAAATAGGTCAGTTTGGCTGGAAAATGAATTGCATAAACAGCTATACTGTATAACAAGTGTAGAAAGGTTAAAAAGCCATGGACAGGGCTCAAAATTATTCTATGAGATAGTATTGTGCCTGTCCAAAGGCTAGTCCTGAGATGGAATACTCAAGCTCTGTTCCAATCTCATAGGACTTTGAGACCCCAAGTATATCATTTAACTTCTCAATGTTTTAGACAACACTTTAAGAGACTGCAAAGAATATATGCATCTTGGTAAAAGAAGTGCCTCTTCACTGAGAGCTTCCTATGTCAATTAAATCAAAAGCCCAAAGAAGCAGGTAGGCAATTCAATGGATAGAACACCGGGCATGGAATCAGAAAGCCCTGAGTATAAAGCCAGTGTCAGACATTTGCTACACGTGTGATCTTAGACAAGTCACTTCACCTATAAAATAAGACAAAAAAGACAAAAAATGAGACAAAAAATAGCACTCAATTTCCAGAGATGTTGTAGAATTCAAATGAGATAACAATTGTAAAGTGTCTGGCACATAGTAGGTGCTGTATTATTTATTATAGGAACAGAATTTTAGCACTGGTAGCTGAGTAAGTTTTTAGCTTTACATTCTTTTTTCTTTTTTTTACAAGTTAATGTTAATATCCACTTGTGTGTATGTATTTTAAATTTATTTAAATTTTATTTGGTATTTTTATTTTTCCCCATTTGCATTAATTTTTTTTTTTACATTTTTAAAAATTGAGTTTTAGCTAGCTGTGTGACCCTGGACAAATCACTTAACTCCAATTGCCACAGCTAAAAAAAAAAAATAAATAAAATTGAATTTTAGGTTCTCTCCTTTATTCCTATTCTCAATCTCCATTTAAAAAAGCACATCTGAAGTTATGCAATAGTTTTGTATTCTTTCAAAAAAAAAAAAACTTTCTGTAATGTTCATGGCAAATTGTAGTATCCAGGACCCTATTTCCTACTAGGGCAATCCATTCCACTATGGAATAGCTTCAATCTTCAAGAAGCTTTTCCTGAGATCAAGCCTAAATTTCACACTTTACAAGTTCTATTCCTTGCTCTTGGTTCCATCTGCTGTGGCCCACAGAGCAAATCCAATCTCTCTTCTAGAAGACAAAACCTTGAAGATAACTGTCATATCCTAAATCTTTCCCAGCCTAAATGCCCCCATTTCTTTCTACCATTCCGCATAGAGCAGGGTCTTTGAACCTTTTTTTTTTCTTTTTTTGCTGAGGCAATTGGGTTAAGTGACTTGCCCAGGGTCACACAGCTAGGAAGTGTTGAGTGTCTGAGGTCAGATTTGAACTCAGGTCCTCCTGACTTCAGGGCTGGTGCTCTATCCACTGTGCCACCTAGCTGCCCCTCTTTGAACCTTTTTTGTATATTCTAGACCCCTTTGGCAATCTGGTGAAGTCTATGGACCATTTCTCTGAATAATCTTTTTAAATGCATAATATAAAATGCATAGAATGTCAAAGAAAATCAATGATACAGTAATTGAATTTTTTAAAAAATTAAGTTCATGGATTCAAGGTTGAGAACTCCTGCATGAGCTTGAAAGGAAGCAGGGTTTAGATTTTGTCTCAATCTCCCACAGAACTGAAAGGCAAACATTAGAGAGAAAAAACCTCCCTTTTGCACATTAAAACACACACACATAAAATCATGGCAGACTATATGGAGCCCCTTTGGAGAAATTAATTGAAAATTTTTCCTCAGACTCCTAGTCTGAGAAAGATCTGAAATAACAACCTGAGAGGCCTTCATAATTTACTGTAGGTTAATTATTTGTGTCTGAGCACAGATTCCTTTTTGAAATTGGGTCCTATTCTGAGTCACTCTGTGGCTGCCTCTAAAGGTTGCAGTAGATTCCAGAGATGGAAGTTCAACCAGTGGGCACCAGGAAAGGCGGGAGCCTACACCAGAAACTTTGTACTGTACTTGACATTGGAAAAACAATCCGGCTGCCAAAACAGAGATCTTCTGTATTCTGACACCTGGTATCTAATCTAGAAAGCATTCTAATTGTGCTCATTTTTTCCATGACAAAATGCAACACATTGTCTTAAGGAGGAAGAAAAAAAAAATCTTTTAACCTTTACCCAGATAGACTTAGCTAAAAGGGTCAAGGATCCATTTAGGACAGTGAAAGCTGTTTTTCACATTGAGAATACAGGGAGATAGAGACCTGGAAATTTTCAACAAGAAATCCCCAAAATACTTATGTGAAATGAATCAAGCTAAAAGAAATAATTTCTATCATTACAACAGGGTGCAAAAGAAACCAGGAAGATCTAAGTTCAGATCCTGCTTTAGGGAGTTACTGGCTGTGGCCCTGGAGAAGTCACTTAATCAATCATTCAGTGTCCCAGGCACTGTTGCAAATACTTGTTGCAAAGTAGGTGCAGACTTGCCTTGGAATTGTCTGAAAAGATCTATGCAATATATTGAGGATCTTCCTCATCAAGAGCCTATGAAATCACAACGGTAGGGACAAAGACAATAGAGAAAAAATACCATAGAATAGCTAAAAGATTTGGACAAACTAAAGCTAGAACCTTTTCACTGATGCTTACTGTCTCAGCCTAAACAATCTCTATGAGCCTCAGTTTCTTCATCCATAAAATGAGACTAAAAACAGTCTTAGGAACAATTTCATAGGGTTGATGTGGGGCATAAATCAGATTGTCAGTTAAAAAGTCCTTGGCAAACAGAACAATGATAATAATAATAAATAATATTTACATAATGCTTACCATGTGCCAAGAACTGCTGTTTTTTTACAATTATTATCTTATTTAATTTTCACAACAACCCAGAAGGGCGATACTTTGCAGATAAGGATATTGAGGCAAGTAAAGTGACCTGCTCAGCTTCACACAATAAGTTGTCATTATTAAAGTGAGCAAACCCCTGCAAGATTGAAATTCAGAATAGATAAAGACAGCTGCAATGTAGTAGAGGGACAAGTGTGTTTGAAGACTGAAGCACTGGTTAGATTCACTAAGCCTTTGATTCACTAAGAGATAATCTCTCCCCCCTACCCCCACCTCTCCCAAGCATATACTCTCTCTCTCTCTGTCTCTCTCTCTTTCTCTCTCTGTCTCTGTCTCTCTCTGTCTCTCTCTCTCTCTCTCTCTCTCTCTCTCTCTCTCTCTCTCTCTCTCTCTCTCTGTCTCTGTCTCTCTCTCTCTCTCTCTCTCTCTCTGTCTCTCTGTCTCTGTCTCTCTGTCTCTCTGTCTCTCTCTCTCTCTCTCTGTCTCTCTCTCCTTTCTCTGTCTCTCTCTCTCCTTTCTCTGTCTCTCTCTCTCCTTTCTCTCTGTCTCTCTCTCTCCTTTCTCTCTGTGTCTCTCTCTCTTTCTGTCTCTCTCTCTCTCTTTCTGTCTCTCTTTCTCTCTCTCCTTTCTCTCTGTCTCTCTCTCTCCTTTCTCTCTGTCTCTCTCTCCTTTCTCTCTGTCTCTCTCTCTCTCTCTGTCTCTCTGTCTCTCTCTCTCTCTCTCTCTCTCTCTCTCTCTCTCTCTCTCTCTCTCTCTCCTTTCTCTCTGTCTCTCTCTCTCCTTTCTCTCTCTCTCTCCTTTCTCTCTGTCTCTCTCTCTTTCTGTCTCTCTCTCTCTGTCTCTCTCTCTCTCTCTCTCTCTCTCTCTCTCTCTCTCTCTCTCTCTCTCTCTCTCTGTATCTCCCCTTTCTTTTTCTCTGTCTCTGGTTATGTGTATGTCTCTGTCTCTGTTTCAGTCTCTGTCTCTCTTTGTATCTCTCTCTCTTTCTGTCTCTCTCTCTCTCTCTGTCTCTCTACTTCTATCTTTGTCTCTATCTCTCTCTGTCTCTGTCTTTCTGTCTCTCTCTCCCTTTTTCTTTGTCTGTTTGTCTCTCTCTGTCTCTGTCCCTATTCCTCTCTCAGTGTTATTATCTAAGTAACCCCATCAGAGTTGAAGGAAATAGAAAAAGATTGTGGGGAAAGGAGAAATTAAATGACTAAGGCTGTGTTTGAGGAATCATGTCACTTGGTTATACTAAAACCAACAATCCAGCCTCCTATTGAGGCAGCTCTCTCTCTTTCCCCCAAAATAGTTGAGGGAAAGTGGAAGGGAAGGAAGATATTAACCATGGCCAATCTCCTTTTCTTAGAGTGAGGCAGTCCTGCAAGTAGAAAGAAGACAGAGCTTTCATGGACCAAACTGAAAAAAGCCATATGACAAAGTGTATAATTTTATCATTCCTGTTGTTGCTGTTATTGTTATTTTGATCAGCTCTTTGATTCCATAATTTCAGGGAATACTGAAAAATTTCTCTCTACCAATGAAGGAAAATGACTTCTCTGTCACTTACAGTCTTGGAGAGCTGCCTAGGACAAGATCAGACTAAGCAACTTTGCCCAGGTTACACAGACATTTGAACCCTGACTCAAAGGGTAGCCACTGTGTCATACTGCCTTTAACTCTGTAATAGCTTACATCAATTATTTGTATTTGCTATCTTGGAATCATCCCTGGAATTCTTCCCCCCTCCCTAACTCCTTTTATCCAACTAATTCTTATCAGTTCAACCTACGCAACATATTTGGTACTAGTCTCCCTCTACTCATATGCCCAATGTATCATCTCTCACTTGTACCATGGCAACAGGCTCATGAATGATTTCTCTGCTTTCAGTATCTCTCTTCTCTAACGCATCTTCTGTATAGCTTCCAAGTTAATGTTCCTAAAGTACAAATCTAATCACATTGCACCCCTACTCAAGAATCATCAATGGCTCCCTATTGCCATCATGATAAAATATAAATTCCTAGCACAAGGAGTTAAATGGTGAAGAGAATAGAACGCTGAGCTTGGAATGAGGAAAATCTAAGCTTAAATATTGTCTCAGATATTCACTAGCCTTAAGCAAATCACTTAATTTTTGTCTATCTCCATTTCCTCAACTGTAAAATGGGAATAATAATAGAAACCTATCTCCCAAGATTGTTGTGAGGATCAAATGAGATATTGTTTGTAAAATGCTTAGTATAGAACCTGCCATCTAATAGACGCTTAATTAATGCTTAATTCTTTCCTCTTTGTTCATATTTTACCTCTTACACAAGAAACTACCTGTATTCTGAATGTTAGATTGCTCTTTCTTTTCAAATGTTCTTGTATTTACTTGTCTACTTATGTGATAAATCCCTAGTAGAACATAAATTTCTTGAGAGCAAAGTTTGTTTGTTTGTGGATTGTTTTTTTTTTTAATTTTGTCTTTGTATTCCCAGCTCTCCTAAGTCAATAGGGACTTTCTCATTCTAAACAATTATTGTCTAAGTCCTTCCATGAATCCTCTAAGGGAGATCCATGTAATATATGGAGCTGTCCAACTAGTAGCCTTCCTTGCTACATAATGGATCATTTCATGATCATTAAATGATAGAAAGATCTTAGAGACCATTAAGTCCAGTCATTTTACTTTATAAAGAATGAAATTGAGGCCAAGGGAGGTGAACTGATTTGTCCAGGGTCAAACAGAACCAGTTCATCCTTAATCCAAGTCCAATGCCCTCTCCATTATACTACATTGCTTCCTATGAATATACATGTACTTAATGAGAACCTTTTTATACCAAAGGTTCTTAATCTAAAATCCATGTACCAGATTTTAGGAAAAGTTTATGAATTTGTTTTTATGTACTTTATTTAATTGTTTTCTTTTGTAATCCTCTTCATTTTATTTATACCCTTAAAAATATTCTTCTGAGAAGGGCTCCGTACAATGGTTTCACCAGACAAACAAAATGAACCATGACACAAAAGGCTTAAAAATCCTTGCTTTATACCATTTCTCATAGGAAAAGGACAGTTAGTAATATACCGTTATAATTAACCGGCATCTACTGTTCTTCCCACTGCTTTTTGCAACCTCCAATAATTGTTATTCTTTAAAGTACTATAGTATCAACGAGACAGAGAGAGAGAGAGAGAGAGAGAGAAAGAGAGAGAGAGAGAGAGAGAGAGAGAGAGAGAGAGAGATCATAATTTCCAGTATTATTATAACTTTCTTTAGTTCTCTAATTTAACATAATACATCATGGTAAATATATCCATCCAATTCTATGTTTTGGTTCAATTTTGCATGTATGATTAAAAGTGATAAAGTGCTTTAAAGTATACAATGTATTTTAGATACATGATCCAATCTACTTCTCATAACAGTCCTGTGAAGTAGACATTGTTCTTTTTGGAATCTGTAATCTTGCCTTTGGTCACATAACCAGCAATTGATAGATGTAAAGGGCTGAAACTCTGAGTTGATGCACTGAGGTTGGACAACCGAGAACTAAAGGCTAATTACTGATTGGACAATACTCTATTAGCATATACTTGGAAAATGGCCCTTCCCACTATTTTGTGCTGGTTCAATCTTTTGGTGTATATAGAGAATTGTGGGAAGGATTAGGGGGTGGAGTAAGACAAGCCAGAGTCACTTTGGCCATAGAAGAGGAGAAGGAAGGTTGTGGAGGTCCATTCCCTTCACTTCTACCCCTAAAGACCAAGGACTTTTGCTTATTCTGACTCCGGCTGATTCTAAGGTATCCAGGAGCTAACTCGGTCATCACATTTGGTGCCCAACATGTGGACCAAGGACCCTAATTTCACTGAAGAAGTCCCCCCGGTGACCAGGAAATAGGGTGAGAATGTTAATAGACAAACAGGGAACTTACTTTGTTAAGGGCTAATTCAGTAACTCTCATTTTCTAGCTGAAATGGGACAGATATTAGGAAAAGATTCTCTCCCACCCCTCACACCCAACCCCAACTCCACCTCAAAGGAGATCTACAGGAAGCATACTCAGATTGATAAAGAGACAGGGTTTAATTATGATTTGGGAGCAGATTGATGGACTCATGGATACATTAGAACTACATCCCTTTGGTTTTTCAAGGAAGAAGATATAGGGGCAGATAATTGGAAACTAGTAGATCAACTATGTGAATATTATAATACTAATGATCCTGATTCAATTTCCAAAGACACATTCAATATATACAATGTAATACAATTGGCCTTAAAGAATCCTGCAAGTTATAGAAAAAAGAAAAATTTTAAGAACAGCCAGATGAGGAAGTGTGAGGAAAAAGAGGAAGGCAAAGAACAGACTAAGGGTGATATCAAGGGCATGATGATTCTCGTTCTCACAAGGCAGCTTCAACTCTGCCTATGGAAAAGGTTCTTGACATGCTCCCATCAACTCTACCTTCCAGGATGGAGGGAAGAGGAAGAGTGGGAGGGGCAGTGATACCACCAGCACCTCTCCCCCCAGCAATCACCCCCTCCTATGACTAGATTGCAAAAGGCACAGAAGAAAGGCAGGATTTAGCTGCTTTGAAAATAGGAATGTATCCTGTGATTCAACATTTAACTCTTCAGGTCAAGAAAGTAAGAGATTTACTCCTTTTTATATATAAATCCTCAAAGACCTAAAAAAGGCTTGCTCTCTTTATAGGGTTATATCAGATTATGTTAAGATATTACTACATAATTTGGCTTATGAAGTCTTAACCCCTAGTGACTGGAAATCTATAGCAAGGTCACACTTAGAACCTGGACAAAACTTATTGTGGCTCTCTGAATATAGTGAGCTCTCTAGGATACAAGCCCAACAAAATAGTCATAGTGGAGTTAATCCTCCAATCACCTATGACCAACTAACAGGTGTAGGTTCTTATGCAGATATTTCAGTATAGATTAATTACCCCATAGCAGCATATGAGCAAATTGCTGCTGCTGCTATCAAAGCATGGGCTTTTCTTCCCAGTAAAAACAACAAGGGAGAGACCTTCACAAAAATTGCACAAGGACCAAATGAACCCTTTGCTGATTTTGTGGGATGTTTGCAGACAACTGTCATATGAACTAAATAGTATTCAAAGGCAGATAGCCTTCTAACCAAATTAGCCAATACTCCTTTATTTCAGGAATCCCAAGAATCTCATTCTAAATATCATCAGGCTGCCCGAGCTTTAGGTTTACAATTTGGAATAACAAGAGAAGAAGCTAGGAGTATAATAAAAGTCTGACAGCTTGCCTTCCTTTCCATGCTCCTACACTCCCTCCAGGGAAGAACCCTCATGGTTTGAGACCTAATGAAATTTGGCAAATGGATGTGACCCATTATAAATCTTTTGGTCGTCTGTCTTTTATCCATGTTGTGGTAGACACTTTTTCAGGATTCACTTTTGTAATACCAGCAGCAAAAGAGACAGCCCGAGTGGTCACTGAATTCCTTATACAAGCATTTGCAATTATGGCTGTGCCATAAGCAATAAAAACAGATAATGGACCTGCTTATAGTTTTAAACATTTTGCACACTTTTGTGCATAGTCTAAGATTATACACACCACTGGCATACCCTTTAATCCTCAAGGACAGGCAATAGTAGAGAGAAGAAACAGAGACATTAAGATGCTCCTCCAAAAACAAAAGAAAGGGGGAGCCATGGGTAACCCTCGAGAACTTCTAAATCTAGCTCTTTATACTATTAACTTCTTGATTTTTGACAAAGATGCACTGACTCCGGCAGACAGGCTTTATAACCCACCAGAAGGGCAGTGTCCAATGCGAGCAGCTTCACTCTCTTTAAATAATTGCCAGGTGATGTGGAGAGACCCAGAAAGTAGTGAATAGAAGGGACCAGATAGGTTAACTGCTTGGGGGAGAGGATTTGCTTGTATCTCTACAGATGGAGAAGGAATCAGATGGGTGCCAACGAGCCGTATTCATCTTGTCCATCGGAGAGAGACGGAGCAGACCCTTGAAACGAAGAAGATCGAAGAAACATCGGGTGGTTCCATTGCTGATTGTGCCCACCACTGAAAGAACCTGGCAGCTATGGCATTTGACTCATGGACATCAAAAAATTGTTGGACTTGAAAACCCTCAGGAATCATTGGAATCCCTGAGATGTGAAACAATGGACAATAGATTGGTTTTGGACTATCTCTGAAGTCCTGAGAAGACATATGTATGACTGTTATTTACATACCTTTCTTCTAGGAAGTCTGGAAATTTTTTACAACACCATGTTGATTCATATTGCTTGTTATATCACTACTTGTATGTACAATTCATATTTGTTACATCACATTGAGCTTGCACTGGCTGTGGGGAGAGTCATCACTGCTAACTTGTGCTTTATTGCAATGTGCTTGTGTAATATCTCCCATGCTGATGGGTTTGTGCATACCTGTTATAGTAAGACTCTTCAGCCCAGAAATCCACTAACAATCCCCACTTCCCTTTGGTGTTTTTTTACCTCCCTTCCTGAGAAGTCAGGGATGGTGTGACCACCTGTGTTCTAAAACAAAAGAAGCAGGAGATGTAAAAAGCTGAAAGTCTGAGTCGATGCACTGAGGTCAGACAACCAAGCACTTAAAGCTAATTACCATTGAACAATACTCTATTAGCATATGGTTGGAAAATGGCCCTTCCCACTATTCTGTGCTGGTTCAATCTTTTGGTATGTACATAGAATTGTGGGAAGGATTAGGGGGTGGAGTAAGGCAAGCCAGAGTCACTGTGGTGCTACACGAGAAGAGGGAAGGTCATGGCAATCCCTCATCCATCCACTTCACTTCTACCCCTAAAGACCAAGAATAAAGATCAAGGACTTTTGCTTATCTTGACTCCAGCTAATTCTAAGGTATCCTGGGTCCTAACTCGGTCTTCACAGAAAGAAGCAGTATTTGAATCCATATCTTCTCAACTTCAAGTTCCAAACTATATCCATTACAGAACATTACATATGTCTATAGTGTCTGGAACATAGTAGGTGCTTAAGAAATGCTTATTGTGAATATAAACCACCGTAATAGATTCTGACAATAACAAAAGGCTGGGATAAGGTGTTGTCCCTGACCGAAGAACTTCCTTGTAGGAAAATATTATTTACCCAAAAATAACTATATATCTATTTTTAAATGTTTTAAGTACAAAAAGATATAAACCAAAACTAAGTTGATGTATATGAGAGGAATGTTTTTTACTCAATGAGGAAAATAGGGAGGCTTTATGGAAGAGATCAACTGTTAATCAACTCTTAACTATTCTGGAAATCAATTTACAAGCTAAACCCAAAGGGTTATAAAACTGTGCATCCCCTTTGATCCACCAATATCACTGCTAAGTGTGTAACCCAAAGACACTTATTTGTACAAAAATATTTATTGCAGCTCTTTTTTGTGGTGACCAAGAATCCGAGATCAAGGGGATGCCTACCAGTCAGGGAATGGTTAAACAAACTCTGGTATACGAATGCAATGGAATATTATTGTTCTATAAGAAAGGATGAGCAGGCTGATTTCAGAAAGACCTGGAGAGACTTGCATGAACCGATGCAGAGTGAAGTGAGCATAATTAGGAGAACATGGACATAGTAACAGCAATAATAAATGATGAACTTAGCTAGTGAATGACTTAGCTAGTCCCAACAATGCAATGATTCAAGACAATTTCAAATGACTTTTGATGAAGCATACTATCTGCCTCCAGAGAAAGAACTGATGCTGTCTGAATGCAGGCATTCTTTTTGTTGTTGTTGAGTCTTCTTGTACAAAATGACTAATATGGAAATGCATGGTTATACATGATTGCACATGTATAACCTATTTATCAGGTTGCTTATTGTCTCAGGAAAGGGAAAGGGGAGGAAGGGAGAAAGAATTTGGAACTCAACATTTTTAAAAAATGTTTTAACATGTAATTGGGAAAAATAAAATATATACTTTTTTATTTTTTTAAATTGTTCTCTCCCCATTCTTGTTCTACCACCATTATTAGCCTCTTTCCTCATCTTTCCCATATCGACCTATTCTATTCTCAATGAGATTAGCTTCAACATTTGTACTCTTCTAGAGCTCCTGTCCTTGGATTTAGGAACTTAAACATATATAATTGAGATTCCTTCAAATATCCTAACTTCCTACTTCATCAGTCTACTCCTGCTTCTCTACTTTGTATGAGTTCTATATAGAGATGATTACTTACACCCTTGAGCTTGCCATCACTCATAAGTGTTCTATTTTCATGATCAAGAACTCTGAAATCTCTTTATCTCATCAGAATATCCTATCATTCCATCTCTTTCTATTCCATACTCCACCCAAACCTATTCTTCAGCTTCATGTGACCTCCAATCTCTCCACACCTCAGATTTTCCCAGGCCATCACCCCTGCTCTAAATAGACTCTCCTCCCTTCCTAATCTCGATGCCTTAATGAACACATAAATTTTGTGTTATCTTCTCTTCTCCAACAACTTTTTCCCTAGTCTGATGAATACTCATACCTTGTCAGACCTCACACATTCATGATAACTGTTTCCTACAGATTTATCTACTCTTAACTGCCCTCTTTTTCCATTTTTATTTATTTGAACTTACTGAATTAAAAAACCTTTATAACATAACATAATAAAAAATGATTAAACATGAAACTGCATGTTTATTATATACAACTTGCTATTTCTTTTACAAAATTATGAAGTTATCATGTAAATTTCTTTTTTTCCCTTTTCTTCTCCCCACTGTCCTAGAGATAGTTACCCTTAGTCACAAATATATACATATATAAATATATTTCCTTAATTGATTTTCTGTCTCATTCACCACAAAAATTGTTTTAAACTTTCCCTTCTGTCCTCAAGCCTCCCACAGCAGCCCCTCTACCCACCCTCAAAGCTGAGATCCTTGCTTCATATTTTATGTAGAAAATTAAGACCATCTGCCATGGACTATTTCTTCCCCCATCTCTAAATATTAACCCTTGTCATCATCCATTACTATTTCAAGAGCCGCTCATCTTCTGAACTTCCCTGTTACTGTTTAGTCCTATCCTAATAGTCACCCAGATTTAGAATATCAACACCATCCTCAACTTCTCACTCTTATTCATCTCCTATGTTCTATCTGTTGCCAAATTTTATTTCTCTACCCACATTGTCTCTCTAAGAGATCATCTCTAAAAGATCATATAGAGAATAATATATATTGAGCTAGAGTCAAAAGATTCCCAGAAGGAAGTTATCTTCTTTTAATTGATATCAGCCTAATTCCTTGCTGCTGGGGGAAAAGATCAAGGGATCATATCAAATTAAAATGCCAATTCCTTTCACCCTGGAATTCTCTGCCTCTTCGTCTCTTACCCCTGAGAGACCTGGTTTCCCTTGGGATGTGGCTAATTCAAATGAAAGCCTTTCCTCATGTTCCCAGCTGCTAGTGCCTTCTCCTCCAAGGATATCTTGCTTCTGTTACATATATCCCTTGTTGTAAAGTAAATCAATGGTATCAAATTCAAGTAGAAATTGATCACTGCAAGCTGCATATTGACTCAGAATATCATAAATTAACATTGTGGGGATTGTGGGCAGATAAGTGACCCAATGGACAGAGTACTGAGCCTGGAATGCATCTTCCTGAGCTTAAATCTGACCTCAGACACTTACTAGATGGGTGACGCTGGACAAATCACCTAACCCTTTTTGCCTCAGTTTCCTCATCTACGAAATGAGCTGGAGAAGAAAATGGCAAACCAGTCTAGTATCTTTGCCAAGAAAACCCCAGATGGGATCACTATGAATCTGACACGACTGAACAAATGTTGGATTATATTTTATTTTTAAAATATTTCCAAATTAAATTTTAATCTGATTTGGACATTTGGAATTTTTGCTAGTCACTTGGGACTGCAGTCATGTGTTCAACACCTCTGAGTAAACTCCATGAGAGTAAAAACTGTTCAATTTCTGTCTTCATATTCCCAGCACTTAACATAGTGCCTGGCATGTAGTAAGCATTTAATAAATGTTTATTGATCAATCAGTTCCATAGAATGACTGACTCAAAAGCTGGGACTAAAAGGGACCTAGAGTTCCCCCAGTCCAGCCTCCCTTTTTGATGGTAATGGGGTGTTTTATTAGATTGGAAATTGATATGAGGTAAAGTAGTAGCTATCATCTCTGAATTAAATGGTAACCCAATTATAGTTTGCATTTTCTGCTTTGCAAGATTCTGTCTTATTCTTTTACTTGTATAGAGCTTGTGTGGGTGTCACTGTCTCTGTGATATATTAAATGCACCACCTCTTTTCTACTAATTGTACCCTAAATGTAGATTAGAGAGAAAGAGGTGGTACCTGGAAAAAGACAAAATATGTGGCCAGTATATCACATCTTTCTATTAAGATTCAAGACAAAACATCCCAGTATCTCCTGCAAGGATCAGGACTGAGTTAGAAAAAAGGCAGAGAGAGGGGACTTGGAACTTGGCTAGGGGCTTTCTATTTAGAACATCAAAGATTTGGATGGCTGTTAGAAAAGTTAGAAGGAGTTCCTCCAATGCCTGTTAAAAGTATATTATTTTTTTAAGTATATTATATATTCTGCTTTCATAGCCACCATAATTAACGTTGTGTGAGAGTTTAATTTTAAAATGGACTCAAGAGATTGTTGCTGGGAATGTTAACCTCAGAGGCATTTCATAAGCTAGCAATTACTGAAATTGGAGCTGTCTACTGGGGCTGATTTCTGCTCTGTCTAAAAGTATATAGTAATTTCAATGTGGCAGGGGGGGGTTAGAATTTTAGAGCTGGAAAGGACCTTCCAACTCATCAATCAATCAGCATTTATTAAGCCCCTTTTCTGTGCCAATCCCTGCACTAAGCATTAAAGATACAGAGATGAAAAGGAGGTGGTCACTACCCTCAAGGAGCATGTTGTTTGTCTTTTGTTTTCAAAGATCAATGACATCATGGGTGATGTCTTGACTTGTGCATGAATTGGGTTTAAGTAAGGAAAGTCATCAACCTCACTATCTCTTCCTGAAGCACAGAAGACCAGAGGCAAGACAAAAGTCAAGATGACTGACAATGGCCCCAGATGCCATGGATGACCTTGGTATCTTTGATGTCTGATCAAGTTCCAAGCACTCCACAGTGTCCACTTCTGTCCTTCATGGGCATGGGAATAAATTCTACCCATTCCACCAGGAAAGTCTTTACATGCTTGTGGTAGACACCCCCATAACTCACCTAGCTCGTGCTTGTCGAATCATCTGGTTCTGATTCAAAATGGCAGAGACAGGATTAGAACCCAAATCCCTTCTATAGATCACACCAGTCTTGTTTGGTCCTCAGTTTCCTCATCTATAAAATGAGCTAGAGAAAGAAATAGCAAAGCAGTCTCGTATTTTTGTCAAGAAAACCCCAGATGAGGGAGGGGAATGTAAATTGTTAGCACTAATATCTGTCTGCCCAGGTTGCATGTACCTTCGGATTCTAATGTTTATTGTGCAACAAGAAAATGATATTCACACACATGTATTGTACTTAGACTATATTGTAACACATGTAAAATGTATGGTATTGCCTGTCGTCGGGGGGAGGGAATAAGGGAGGGGGGGTAATTTGGAAAAATGAATACAAGGGATAATATTATAAAATATATATATATATATAATAAAAAAAATTAAAAAAAAAAAAAAAAAAAAGAAAACCCCAGATGGGATCACTAAGAATTAGATATGACTGATCAAATGTAGGATTTTTCAATGGGAAGACATTGAAGCTTTGCCCAAGCAAATCACAACTAATCATTGATTCTCCTACCTCCAGTCTCACTCCTTCCAAGATTAGGAGGGAAACAAATTTCGAGAGATCACAACTCAAGTCTTAATATCCCAGGAAGCTCCAAATACCCTTTCCTTTTCATTCAAGATGTGTTTATCACAGGTGGGAGAGCAGACCCAGAACTAAGCCAGGGTGCTCACCAAAACAAAGGGGTGGCTGGCTGTTACTAATAGGAAACAGACTGGCCATTAACAGGTTGCCTCCAATTTCTCTCCCACTTTCTCCTATTTCCCTTTAGCCTGATTAAAAAAAAAAAAAATCACACATAGGTGCTAATGGGAGTTCAGAGTTCACAAAGTGCAAAAGAATTGATTGAGAAAGCAAACAGTTTTCCAGGCCTAAGTTTTTAGTGTAAGGATGTGGAAAAACCCAGAAATTGAGAAGAGGGAGGGGAGGGGAGGAGAAAAGGAAGAAGCCGCTTGAGAGGTTAATTTTCCAAATCAGTACCGCAGATTCCACTATGAACCCTGCCTTCCCTTTTAGGGACAACATAAACTGTGAGAGGCCAGAATACTGGAGAAGATGGAAAGAGAGACAGAAACAGGAGAGGAAAAGTGGGAGGGGGGAGAAGGAAAGAGAGAGAGAAAGAGAGGGGAGGAAGGTGGAGGAGGAAGAAGAGGAGGGGAGGAAAAGGGAGAGGGAGAGAGGAAGAGGAATAAAGGGAAAGTGAAAGAGAAGAATGGGGAGAGGGAGAAAAAAGGAAGAAGGAGAAGAAAGGGGAAGGGGACATGAGGATGTAAAGGGAGAGAAAGGGGGAAAGGGATGGGTGGATAAAAGGAAAGGAGAAGAAAAGACTGAAGCTGAGAGAGACAGAGAGCCAGTGAGAAGAGAGGAGAGACCTAAGAAGTAGCAAGTACCAAAAAGTAGCTAGAAAGAAAAAGAAGGAAATCTGCCCCTAGATTTGTGGGAAAAGAAGAAACAACTTTTTGTTGCATCAAACTAGAGCTACTGTCCTGGGCAGGTCAGTCGTATAAGCAGAGTACATAATGCACAACTCTAGAAGTCCAAAAGTCTGGCTCTGATGGTCTGTAGTTTTATAGTCTTGAACAAGTTCCTTAATTACTCTAAGCTTTCATTTGGAACAGGTTGACCCTAAGGTGCCTTCCAGCTTGAAGAGACTATGATTTTCCTGATTCCATTGAACCTTGGTGGAAGAAAAGAAGAAAGGATTAATTCATGTAGTTGAACAACGGGTCGAATTGTTTTGTTTTTTAATTTTTTTTTTTGAGATCTATGTACTCACAAAACCATGTGTGTAAGGGAGGAATGGAACATATTGTCTCCATTTAGTCACTACTTTCCTTGAAATACATTAGGTCCCCTTGAATTCTATACAGGTTAAATGGGAGCGATTGTCTACTTAAATTGTCTAGCAATTATTCTGAGTCACAGATTTGCTAAACCTACTTTATCTGACTCGGAGTTAGAATGAGGAGTCTATGTTTTGCTAAAGGCAAAAAAATAACAAGTGGATACTTTAGAAATGAGAAGAAAATCTGAATTTTGCAAAAGGCTTATGCAACAACAGTAAAATCCAGATGAAAACCATCTCATGAATGGTAAATAGTGTGGGAATCATAAGATTACTCCTCTAAAGCTGGAAGGGAATTTAAAGGTTATCTGCATTAATCCCCTCATTTTTACAGAAGAGGAAACTGAAACTGAGAACAGAGATGCTGCTTCAGGTTTCAAAGCCTAAAAAAAGTGCAGACTTGCCACATATACATATTAAAGGCAGGGATACTGCTAAGATGGAGGACAATGGCTTTCCCCCACAAGAGAGAATTTTGTTTCTGCCAATTATTCCCTTATATCAAGTCAAATCCATGAGTTAGTAAGGACCTACTATGTGCTAGCCAGTGTGTGCTAAAAATACTGGCAATATGGAGACTGAAAAAGGGTCTCTGCTGTCAGAGTTCACAGTCTATAGGAAGAGACATCATGTAAATAATATCTGTTGTTATTCAGTCATTTCAATCATGTCTGGGCATATGTGGGTTTTTCCTGGCAAAGATACTGGTATGTTTTGACATTTCTTTCTCTAACTCAATTTATAAATGAGTAAACTGGGGCCAAACAGGGTTAAGTGGGTCACACAGCTAGAAAGTATCTGAGTTCAGATTTGAACTCAGAAAGATGAATCCTCCCTCTAGCCTTAGTCTGGCACTTTAGTCACTACACCTACCTGTGTGATAGCATAAATTTCTCTTGATTGAGGGATATAATACATCTAAGAGGTTCTACCACAGGACAGCTGGAAAGGCCTGTAAGAGCTAAGAGTATACCAACTGGTTGAATAATAAAAGTACATTTATTAGTAGAAGTTCATCAATCAAGTTAGTCAAAGAGCATTTATTAATATATTTATTATGTGTCCTACAATTATTAAGTACTTGGAAGAGGTAGGGAAACAAGCATTTATTAAGCATCTTCTATGTACCAGGTACTATTTGAAGAACTTTAAAAATATTATCTCCTTTGATTCTCACAATGAAGACTTGCCCACAATGAGAAGTATCTGAATTTAAATTCAGGTCTTCCTGACCTTAGACTTAGCACTCTGTCTACTGTGTCATCTCTGTATGAGCTGCTACTCACAAATCTCCAATTTATCCTACATATATTTTTTGGCGTACAGTGATTTACAAGTTATCTAATAGACTATCAGCTCCTTGAAAGCAGGGGCTGATTTTTATTGCTGTTATTTGGTTGGTTGGTGATTTTTTTGGTGAGGAGGGATTGCTTTTTTTTATATTCTCAGTACTCAGCACAGTGTCTGAGTAAGTAGGTGCTTAATAAATGACAATCAATTAACTTATTAGAGATAATCACAGGAGAACACATATTAAGGAAGAGTTTCCTGGAGAGGAAATTTTAGCAGGGATTTAAAGTCGGAGAATTCTGACTTTAAGGCAAAGGGGAAGAGGGAGAGAATTCCAGACATAAAATTGAGCTCTATTCTAACATGAGCTATTCTTCTGAATCAGTATAAACTGATGGAGCTGCTTTTTTGGTTTGGGGGGTGGGGAGGGGGGCCAACATGGGATTTAGAAGAGGGCCTCCAGGTGTGAGGTCTTTAGGTACAATAGTAGATCTTTAAATTTATTTTAGGCAGATAGAGGCAAATAATATAGCTAACATACAACCCTCCACAGAGAGTCTATTTTTACTCCACTTTCCAACAACCTATTATTCTAAGAGAATTAAAATAATTCTACAGTTCTAAAAGAATGTCAGACTGTTTGGTTTTCTCCATAGAATGTTGTGAGTTGAGTGAAGAAGAGACCAGGAATAGAGGCATGAAGGAAAAATGTTATTTTGGATTTTTGCATTTGGCAAAAATTCTCTATTTAAATGGAAAGTATTTATTCTGAAAACTGGAGGTTTTCTGGTCCACCACATACATAAGGCCTAATAAGTGATCATTCTTCTGTGATGGCATGTCTACTCGCAGGAATGATGTTTCTGTTTCTTTAGTGGAAACTCTTAGAATATTGTTTTGCAGGAAAAAGTCCCTTGCCTTTTTCACACAGCTTTAAAAAAAAAAAAAAAAAAAAAAAAAAAGATGCAAAGTTGGATAGTCCTTGAGGAAAAATCTGATTGAGGAAGCTCACAGGTGATACAGATTTCCATATTGTCAGCCTGCCTCTTCCCACCAGTTAAAAAATAAATTTTCTAAATTTCAGGAGGCCCTTTTATACTTCTGGAATGGATGGTGTCTTTGATTATATAATTGAAGATAAAATATGAGTTGAGGGCACCTTATCTTATGTTATTAATCCATCAGTCTCTTGTTTGCATTAGTCTACTGAAGGAAGCTCAGTATATCTATTTAGCTGTTAATTGGTCTTCACCAAGTCTCCTTCAGTCTCATGTATGTCCCATCCAATCCCACAGACTCGTATCTAAAGATGGAAGGAATCTTAGAAAACACTAACCCCCCCCACCTTTTTTTTTTTTTTACAGATGAGGAAACTTATCTAACTTACCCCAACTCTTAAAAATAGTAATTAGCACTGTCATGATCTGAATCCAGATCCAAAGGTCAGAGCAACAAATTCAAGGTTATTTAAATATAACCATGGGAGCTCAGCAGTATTCAAATCTTAAGGTCATAATAAATTTCCCCATCTATATCCATGCAACTGGATTCAGACTCTTTCTGTAAACCCTTGTTAAAAAAAAAAAAAAAAAAAGTATAGATTTTATCTCTAAGTATTATAACCCTCTGCCCTTCTCCCCTCCAAAAAAACAAAACAACAACAAAAAAAAAAACCCTTCTGACCTTTGGAAAGGGGTCACTTAATTAATCTCAAATAATTTGGGAGAAGAAAGTAGCCCCAGGAACCCTATAGCTACTCTGAAGATTGACATAGAGATTCCTTGCAAATAGGAATCTTAGGCAGAGTTTTTCGCCATATCCTCACCAAATAAACCACTCCTAGAAAACCAGGGGCTAATGAAGCAATTTCTTCCAGTTCTCAAAAGACTTGGCTTGGCTCTGCTATCTCTAAAGTCTACAGGAACTGCTGTTTTAAGAGAATTATGTCTATGTTGAGATTCAGACAGGAGGAGGGTCTCCCAATCTCACCTAAGAGACCTTCTTAGGAATTTTAGGTGGCTCTAAAATAATGTTTCCCCTAACTTTGGGATTCCAGTGACAAGGAGCATAAGGTTCAGATCTGACGAGATGAGATCTCAGATTTTAACATCAGTGATTCTTAATGTGAGATTCACAGATCCACAAGAGGTCAACTAATAGAGCTTAAGATTTCTGTCAATTAAAATGGGGGGGGGGGGGAAGGAATTGCATCTAATTGAAACAGCATTTCCTTCAGTTTTTTAATTCTGAGAAAGGGTCCATAGACTTCACCAGATTGTCAAAAACATCCATGATACAAAATAAATAAAAATTTAAAAATTGTTTTAAAGGTTAAGAATGCCTGTTTTAGGGAGGGGAGATAGGAGGGGAAGCCTGGCTACTTTTCCTTGGAAATGAAATGCCATAACCCAGCCAATAAGTTTATGAAAAACACTTCATTTTCAGAGATTCTACTCCTTTTTCCCCTCCCCCAGCTAATTAGTCCATAAAACAAGAAAGCGAGCATGTGACTGAGGTTTTGTGTATTTTACATTAGGATCCGTAGGTGGGTACATGAGTAATTTGCCGTTTGGATGGGAGACCAGCTGCTGCTTGGTGATTAAAACAATACTCATCCTAACAGTCCATTAGAAGAAAGCAATAACTGTCCCACAAGCTTGTTTCTTTGCCCTAAAGAGCTTTGAGAAGTGTCCAATAACGGGTGGATTTCACCATTGGTGACAGCTCAGCACCGAGGGTGTAAAAAACGGAATGGGGATAGCTGCTTGAAAGCAGGTCTGTATCCTCTCCATCCAGCACCAGGGCCTCCATAAAGAAGTCCTTTCATTGGGGGCTTCAGACCAGTTTTGTCAATATTACCTTTTATAGCTTGTCCCCATTTAGTGCTACAAGGCAATGAGTAAATAAAAGGGGTTGGGGAGTAGGGGGAGGAGAGAAGGATGGTGAAAGGAAATACAGAGGCTCCTTTGAGTTTCCTGCTGTTTACCAATCATCCCACTGAGTGTTCTTTGGATTTGCACAACTGAGCTGCATATGATTTTATTGGGCACATTTTCCATCGCCTGCTTTCCAAACAGGTCATACCAAAAATGTAGCTAAACAAGTCCGGCCGTGATGGTAGTGGTGGCGGTTGACATCCCATGCAATGGAAAGAGTTAAGACAAATAACTGCTATCCCTGAGCCTGGCCAAAGGAAGAAGGCTTCTCGGTATTTCCAAAGACATTGATTGGGTCTAAGCAGGTCTTCCATTTTTAAGTCTTGAATCAGCTCCCTAGAATGTAAAAGAATGTTTGTGAGTGTCTCAAGTCGGCAATGCAGAACCCAGATGGGTTTAGCCACCTGTCCATGTTCATAGCCTCCCTACTCTTCTGAGTGAGGAAGTACCAGGAGTCAATGAATGCAGTGCATTTGGATGATGGATTTCTTGTTTCTCACTCACTTGGACTCTTAGCCAGAAAGCAATCTCTCAATAAGAATAGCATTATAGTCAGTCTGTTTTCTTCCTCCTTCCTCCGCTTCCCCCACCATGTCTGTGCTCATTTCTGGGAAGAACAAGGAAATATATAAGATGAGATGTGATCACTGATAATGATAAATGACTTAGAAAGGTGTGTGCAGTTGTTTTTTTTTTTTTCATATATAATTTATTTTATCTTTCTAGAGGAAGCTTTATCTCTAGAATCCATGTTCTCAGGTTCCAGGGGGAAATTTTGTCACCAGTTGTTTTATTCCTCCTCCCTTGCAGCCTCTTCCTCATTGATAAGTTATTCCCATAACTTCCATTTAGAAGAAAAGCTCACATCACTCATGCTTCTTCACTCTGAGGATTTCACCATCATCCCCATTCTGTGCTCTCCTCTTCCACTCTCTTTCCTTGCGTTGTTTTCTTGAACACTATTTGAAGGAAAGAATTATCTTTTTGCTTGGATGGGTTTGGCCAGTGCTTTGCACCTGGAATATATGTGCTTAATAAATATTTATTTACTTCCCTCTCACCCTAGAGCTAAGCTATCTTGAATGGTGACTTTGTACAGATTTACTTAGGCTACTATATCTAGTCAGTCCTAGACTAGACTGTCCTTCTTGTCATGTCCAATTACATACCCAGGACACCTAGACATTTGCTCAAGTGATCAAAGAATGTCTAAAGCAAGACAACTGCTTTGAAAAGTTTTATGCTGCCTGTCAATGCTGAAAAATTACCCATGCATATATCTTGTAAATAAAAAGCTATAATTTTAAAAAATGGATCTGTGATGAAGAGAGACATCTGCACCCAGGGAGAGAACTAAGGGAACTGAATAGTGGATCACAACATAGCATTTTCACTCTTTTTGTTGTTGTTTGCTTGCATTTTGTTTTTTCTCATTTTTTTCCTTTTTTGATCTGATTTTTCTTGTATAGCATGGTAATTATGGAAATATGTATAGAAGAATTGCACATGTTTAATATACATTGCATTACCTGTAGGGGAGGAGTTGGGGGGAAAGGAGAAAAAAAATTTGAAACACAAGGTTCTGCAAAGGTTAATGTTGAAAATTATCTATACATATGTTTTGAAAATAAAAAGCAAAACAAGACAGATCAAGAAAGGGGAAAAATGTTTTATGCTGAATTTATTTAAAAAAAAAAAAAGAAAGAAAGAAAGAAAGAAAAGCAAACTCTGTACTATAGAGATTTCTACTTTTGTAAACAATTCTCTCCATTTCTTTAATTTACATGCAAATGGTCATTTTATTTGGTCGTTGTTAAAGTCATAATAAAAACAAATTTAAGTGAAAAAAAGTCTTGTTCAGACTATGCTGTATCATTAGTAGAAGAAACTCAAGAATTCTTTAGCTATATCAATATAGGCTCAGAGAGGGAGATCAGAAGAGGGGGAGATAGGGTATCTCTGTGTGTAACATATACATATATGACATGCATGACATCATACATATTTAATATATGTGGGTACCTACGCATATACACAATATATACCCATGACCCTGCCTTCTGCTGCAGGTTTTTCTTAATGTCTTTCATTTCTAATGACTTTACCTCAAACACTGCCTTCCATCTACTTTGCATAAATCCTTTATGGATATAGTTATTTTCATATTTTCTGTCACCATTAAAGTATGAGATCCTTGAAAGGAAGGACCAAGTTTTTGCCTTTCTTTGTATCCCCAATGACACATTGTAAATAATAAATGCATTATTTGTTGACTGGCTTTCAGATGTATCATTTCCACTTCTGATGATGAATCTATCTGATATAGCTAATCAGGCCTTTGGATGATGGATATACAGATCTTTACTAGTCTCAAAATTGTAATTCTTACAACTTGGTGGGATCTACCATAGTATATATTCCATGCGTGAGCCCAAGGTCACTAGCACATTATGATATGGCATCAGAATAAGTCTTCAAAATTATAATTCAGTAGATTCTTAATCTTCTGCAAGAGTTCTTAATCTTTTTTTAATCCTTTGGTAATCTAATGAAACCTGTAACCATTTTCTCAGAATCTTATTTTTTTTTAATTCATAAATTAAAGTTCATATGATGACAAAGGAAAGCAATTATATTGAAATACAATTATCAAAATTTAGTTTAAAAAAATCATATATGCTAGGTTAAGAACCCATGATCTCATCTATGGGAGTATTCCTTCCCCTGTTGTTGATTGAAACCCTGGGAAAAGGACAGGCATCATTCCCTAAATAAACTTGTATTTACTAGATTCAAGGAAAATTAAAGAAACTGTATTATAGAGAAAAAATTTATCTGGAGAAAGTTAGCTACTTTATTACTTTTTTTTTAAATCAATAAATACTTTAAATCAATGACAGTTAATTTTTGCAAAGGATCTGTAGAGCCAGACTGTTGCTATGTCTAAGCTTTGCCTTCTTGGTGTTCAAAAATATCTTAAATGAAGGGGGAATGGGAGGGTGGGGACAGAGACATAAAATGAATTCTTTTTGCATTCTTGAAATTTTAACAAGAATTTGAATGCTTTAACGCTAGCACCATTCAAATAAATGTCTAAGAGCTCCAACTGAACCAGGAAACAATTATAAGCATGCATCTTCTGTCCCTCCCTTGACATTGGCCCCTTCTATCTATGTAAACACATACTAAAGTCTACTCGGTCATAAAAAAAGCTTTGTCCTGACTCTTTTCTCCTATCCAGCTACCATCACATTTCTCTACTTCTTTTTATGGGTAAATTTCTTGAAAAAGTTATCTACACTTAATGCCCTTACTTCTTTATCACATTATCCCTAGGTCATTGCAATCTATTTTCTATTTCTACTATTCTACTAGAATGCCTCAATTATTTCTTGCCAATTGGTTATTAATTAACCATTCTAAGAATTTCTTTTGGGTCCCTATCTTTGATTTCTCTGGGGCATCTGGTGACCAGTTCCTTCTTCTACAGAACTTGCTTTTCACTTGGCTTCAGAAGTTACTTCCCTCTCCTTTTTTTCCAATTTGTCTTTGTCTCCTGTGAAATTTTATTAATTGCTCTCTGACTCGTTAAGATGGCAGTTCTTCAGGATTCAGTTCTTGTCCCTTTCTCCCTCTCTTTTCCTTTGGTAATATCATTCATTTCTAGCACTTTAGATTTTATCTCTACATAGATGATACCTGAATCAATATCTTTCATGCTATTTTGTGTCCTAAGGACCAAATCTATCTCCTCACATTCATCTAGGACGTGAGCTAAAAGCCTCCTAATTTCTGTAGAGTTCAAGTAATTGACCTAAGATCACACAGGTAGTAAGCTTCATAAATGGATTTATGATAGTCAGTCAATAAAGAAACATTTATTAAGCACTTATTATATGTCAGGCACTGTGTTAAGCATTGGAAATACAAAGAAAGGCAAAAAAAAAAAAAAAGTCCCTGTTCTCAAAGAGGGCTTAATCTAATGGGGGAGACTACATGCAAACAAGCTACATACAAGACAAATGGAAAACAGTTAAAAGAAAATCACTAGAATTGGGGAAAAAATTTTATAGAAGGTAAAATTTTAGCTAGAACATGAAGGAGGCCAGGAGGCCCAGATGAGGATGTTTTAAACCAAAGCTATATGAAATTTGAATTTATTATATTTCTCCCCTAAACCTACTGCTCCTTCTTCTGATTCTGAAATTTCTGTTCCTATGACCAATATTCATCCAGTTTTCCATATAGTAAAACTTGAGTTTATTTAGGAATCTTCTACCTTTTTTCTTTTTTCCTTTCTTTTGCAAACTTACTATTGACTAGTCCATTTCTATTACTGTGGTCCACATATTTGCACACTATATTGTACTGTACTTTTATTTGATTATCCCCCTGTGCCTCATCTTTGCACATCTATTGGATTTTTATCTATCCTACAAATCTACCTCACATATCATCTTCTCCAGGAAGTCTTTCCTGGTCTTCACAGTCAATAATGACTTTGCTTTGAACATCACATATTATTTTGTTTGTACTTCTCTAAACCATATCAGGGATTTTCTACTTTAATCATTTATGTGTTTGTGACAACCCCTTATTATACTGGAGCCAAAGACCAAAAGCTATATTTTTACATTTTTAAATATGACATCATTTTAAAATGTAAAAATCATTCTTAGCTTTCTGGCTGCTCACAAACAGATGGGAGGCCAATTTGGCCCAGTGAACAAAGTTTTCTGATTCCTGCCCTAAAGGATAGAATTTTATCATATAAATTTTATATCTACCAAGAAAGAATAAAGGATTCACTTTATTATTTAATTAAATTGAAGAAAAACAGTAATTACTCATGGAAGGAAGACTGATTTTTCATTAAGGACCTTAATTCAAATCCTGAATATGGATTTAGAAGAAGTCATTTAATTTAAGGGGATTAAGGAGATTAAACTTCACTGAAAGATCCCTTTCTACTTATCTGATCAATTAAACAATAAATATATATTAAGTGTCTACTATGTGCCAGGCACTGTGAACTCTAAATCTTAACCTATGAAGGAAAGGGAAAAAAGACTGGAATTATTGTTATTTGGCCTTTATTTTCAAAGATGGGTTGACTCATGCACATGAATTAGATTTGAATGAGGCAGAAGTGCACAAAGTCATCCACCTCATTATCTCTTTCAAAGTCACTGAAATCCAATGATAAGCCAAGAGTCAAGATGAACTGAGATGGCCTGGGATGCAGTGGATGACCTTGGAGTCTTCAATGTCTGATCAATCGCTCCCCAACGGCTACTTCAGCTATCAAATGTTCTCAACCTCTCATTCCACTGGGATACGTCTTCACATTTACCAGCAGATTTGGGACCTTCAGTTACCTTCAACCTGGAGCTTCTATTCTAATGGGACCATCTAGAATGGCAGAGCCAATATTAGAATTTAAATCTCTAATATCCCAAATCTCTTCCCCTCATACAATAATGCTTCCAACTTTCCTGGTCTGGATTTGAAGCTATCCTGTTGGTTATTCTCAACCTGGTTTAACATGTTTGCCAAGTTTTACCAAGGTGGACACCAAAGGTGGATGGGCAGCCCTAAAAAGGGCTCAGTAAGCCCTCACAGCAGATATGCTGTTCCTCCATGAATACCCCATAGACCCTGGGAGGAATTGTGGACTTGCTGAAGAACCAAGTGTTTTATCTTAAATTCAGTTCTCATTTCTTCAATAAGAAAGATCATAATACAATTTTAGTTCTCAGGGAATGCTAAAACCCTTCCTAAGCCTTTAAAGGTAATTTGCTCCTTCTTTGTATCTAACTAGAGAATTGTTATCTGAGACTCTTGGAGGCCACCCAGCAAAGGATGCAAAGCCAACAATGACATCAGATGACTTGGATTCCCAAGCTGCTTTTACTCATCCACCCTTGGGCCCTGGAGTATCTCCCACTCCCTTTTGGGCCTCATTGGTCCTCCCACCCTCAAGAACACAGATAGGAGGAGAGCCAATGTTCTTGGGCTAGGCAGGAGGAAACTGGGAGGGAAGTAAGGAAGGATCTCAGTCATATTTTAAATCCAGAGGAAAAGAAGCAGCGCTCATTTCTCTACTGCCTTAAGGCCTGTTATGAGCCATATTATGAGTTATATATTATCACCATTTTATAAATGGGGAAATTGAGGCCCCCCAAAGTTCAAGTGATTTGTCTTGTCATATATAAAGTAAAAATAATTAAATAATCCCTATTCCCAAGGAGCTTAGATGACTTCTAGAATCCCAACCAAGTTAATACCGTAGTAAGTCAGTTCCTTGTACTAGAAAATATTCTAATAATATAATAATTGGGGGAAGGAGAAGGTCCACCATATGGAATTCAGAGGAAGGAAACTTAAATCAATATGCATCTATTTGAGCAGTGCCAGGCATTGTGCTAAGCGATTTACGATTATACTTATTTCATTTGATACTCTCAGTAGCTTTGTGAGAAACATATTATTCTATCACCATTTTAGAGAGAAAACAAAGTGAGGGCAGAGATTAAGCAATTTTTTCAAGGTCATGTAATTAAGTGGTGTCTGAGGCTAGCTTTGAACTCAGGTCTTTCTGACTCCAGATCACAGCTCTATGCATTCCTTTACTCAACTGCCCTCCATAAATACAGGTTATAGAGAGGAAGGGGGAGTTCAAAAAAGGTCTTCTGAGAATATCAGATTTAGACTGTCTTAAAAAAAAAAATAGGGAAGTTAGAAGGAAGAAGCATTCCAGGAAGAGAGTGAGATGAATACCAGTGTAGGGGTCAATTGGAAGGCAATAATTCTGTCACTTATAGGCTTAAACAATTGGTCAACACCACAAACTCTCAGCGTATCCAAGGTTGCACATTTATACTGTTAGAGGAAGTTTCCTATATCTATGAAATCTGGTGCGGGGAGGAAGAGTGGAGGGGAAAAATACTTGAATTTTAAGATCCCATTGGTCTCTTTCCACCCTCCGCAAAGTATTAGCTCAGTTACTAATGGAACTTAGTTAGCAATAATGTCACACTGGTCATGTCCTTCTTCCTTTATTTCCTCACTAGACCCCAGAACTACTGAGAAAAGTTGCTTCTGGAAAACCAATAGAATTTTGGTACAAAGAGTAAACCCAAAGCACAATGGTTGCAACCAGTGGAGTGTGAAATGAAGGCAGCAACAATCAAGAAAGTTGCCTTATCAGACAATTACTTCAATTTCAATTTAGAGGAGCTGAGTATTCTCATTAGAAGGTAAGAGGAAGACCTGAAGATAACTGTATCATCAGAACACATTATCATCACCATCATCATCACTTCATTATCATCTTCATTACACCATATTTATATTGCATATAATTCTTGAAGAAATCATCCTGCAAGACCAGCACCTATATGGACATTTGTCTTAATTTGAATTATCTTGTTCCAAAATCCAAAAGCTTTCATTCCATCCCCAAATGGGCCTTTTCCTGTACTTATAAGCATGATCAGTCTAGACCTATCTCAGATAGTCAGTTATGCACCCTTTGGATACTCTTTGAGTTATTATATTGGTCTTCATTATGTTTCAATAAAGCAGAGAACCTATCTTCATTCTACAATTAGAAAATCAGAGGAATAGAGATTAAATGATAAGCATAAGATCCATTCTTCCTTGGCTTACGACAACTAGAATCACAGAAATTGGGAAGAAATCGGGAGGCAAAAATTTGTCTGGACATGGGAGCAGAAATTAAGGCCCTAAAACATGTCATATCAAACTAAGGAAACAATCAGAAATAAGGATCAATTTACTAGACCTAAGTTACAAATGCAGAGATATAACAATGAGGTATGTAGAAAGTCTAGAAGAAGGAGTGTGGAAAAATAGAAAGATTTGGATTTGGAGTCAGATGACCTGGGATTAATCCTGACTCTTATCACTTAGTCCTGTCACAACCTCCTGAATAAAAGTCACATAACTTCATCTATAAAATAATGGAACTGGACTTGGATGGAGTCACTTCAATCATGTCCAACTCTCCACGACTCCATTTGGGGCTTCCTTGGCAAAGATTCTGGAATGAGCTGCCATTTCTTTCTCTAGCTCATTTTACAGATGAGGAAACTGAGGCAAACAAAGGTAAATGACTTGCCCAGAAACAACCAGTAAGTATATGAGGCCAGATTTGAACTCATAAAGTGGAATCATCCTGATAGCTGGCCTTTAAAAGCTCTTCTGTGAATCTGTGACATACAGGAAATAGAAATTTTGGGATGTCAAACTGAAAAACTATAGGCTGCAATAAAGGAGTCAGAATTGGGAATATAGGTGCAATTCCCAAGCTAGGCAGACCACCAGTATTGCTTAAGAGTCTTAACTATCCGGTAATATCTTCCTCTCCACTTGACCTTGGCTCACAAGATAATCCCGAGAAACCCAGCTTGCCTACGGACACAGAAATCCTAAAGTCCTACCTCATGACTTGAATATATACTCCTTCCATGATCTTTGTATTTTAAATATTCAAATCTAAAGGTAAAAAGGGAAATCTAGTTGAAATCTGTTTAAAAAAAAAATAGAAACAGTTTACCAATCACCATATAAATTTCATCAAGATACCCTAGGCCTATCTTGAATTTAAATCAATATCTATAATCAGTGACTTTTTTTTTTTATCGTTAATAGGATATAAGGTAGTTAGTTGTATTATCTATTTAAAGGTACTTAATAACACTTGGTTACATCCTACAGCCCAAATTAGAAGTCATTTTCTCTACCCCCACCACTGAATGGCACTTTGATATAAATGTAGCCTGCATTGCCATCTTAAAATGTATTTGTTATCCTGGTTATTTGTGGCTTGGGAATCTATTGTCACTGTTCAGTGACTTGTGTCCTAGAGGTGGCATTTTTTATTATTTTAAGCACCTACCCTCTTCTCTTTAGTAGGAACTATTACAATGATTAAAATAAATAGGCTTCTTGAATGTTTGGAGGAACTTAATAACATTGTTCTTAAGACATCTGCCACAGACTTAGTCTTCCCATTTGCTCCATACGAAGTGTGCCCTGCTACAATGGAGGGTTGAGTCATGCTACCAGTTTGGCAGGAGTGTATTATAAAGTCCGTCAGTGTTTTCCTACACACAATCTGATCAGTTAGGAATGGCATTGCCAACTCCTTTTTCTCCTTGACATTCAAAATTGCCAGAGAATCATTAACAGATCTACACCATTTATCCTCTGAGAATAAATCTTATTTGTTTATTTTTTATTATTATTGGAATAACTCATCTATCCTTGAATCATTTAGATAATTGATCTTTTATGGACCTCATCTCATCAAGTGACAATGGAGCAAAGGGTAAGAAACTAAGGAATACAAGAAAAAAAAAAATAATACCAGAATTTGCCCAGTACTCACATGCTATATTTGGTAGGTCTACAGAAGTAAAATAACTCCAGACAAGCAAATGTGGGTTGATAAATACACCTCGATGTTTGGACCAATCTTCATATAGAAAAAAGCATTGGAAACTAGTGGCTCCTCAACCACAGAAACCATTCCACAGTTCCTTAAGCATTCATTATGCTTTAGTCACAGCCAGGATAGTTTATTAAACATTAAATTCAGACTCTGGAGGATCTGTGTTTAAATTTCTTTTCCAACACATACTGGTTGTATGACTTTGGGCAAGTCATTTAACTTTTCAACTATGAGTGACAAAATAGTTGTAAATCTACATTTGTAAAAAGAGTTTCCTACAATTTCCAAACCAAAACAAAACAACAGCAACAAAAAAAAATCTACTATACAAAAGGCATCATGGTAGATCCTGGGAATACAAAGACATGACAAAATGAAGCAAAAATAAAAACAGTCCTGTCCTCACAGTACTTACATTCTATTTGGGATCATTGATTTAGACTTTTAAGGGAAGGTTAGTCGCTAGTTCATAATTTTATTTATTGTCATTAACTGTTAAGGTTAAAATGCATAGTTTTGGCTAAAGTGGGATGATTTTGTCCCAGAGTACCAAATTTAGAGAGTGGTGCTGTGTAGTCTTTAGACTTTGTAAAAACAACAAAGTTTAACACCTTATTAACAAAGATAAATTGTTTAAAAGAAGTTACCAAATGCAAAACAAATAATCTCCTGCCATTATCTTCCTCCCATCCCTACAATAATTTAGACCATCTTTTATTCCACTTGCCCTAGGGACAATTTATGACATTTATATTAAATAAACAAATAAATAATTTATACTAAATAATAATAGGTTTATTGTTAATTTTAATATTTTATATTATTATGACATATACTCTTATATCATGTAACATTGTTATAACAATTATATTTTACACTACATATTTCTATTAAGTATAAAAATTCTTAATTATGACACTGATGAAATGCATCCTATTCAGAAATTCTTATTTTAAAAAACACTTCCATTCTGGTTAGTGAGACCATTAATTCCAATAATTCGAAGAAGTATATTCAACAAGAAGCCCTTTTAAAATAGTGTATCGATATTTGAAAAATGGTACAGAATTTTTTTTTTCAGGAATGGAGTCCTCTTCCTCCTGACACTCATGCTTTATTTGAGAGAGCAAAGAATAAAACAAACCTTCTTCACAATAGTGATGCTAATGGTGATAGCAATGGTGATTATGAAGGCGATAATGGTGTTAATGGTATTGGTGATAATGGTGATAATGATAGTAGTACTGATGATGATGATAGTTGCATTTTAAAAGCATTTGTAAGATCTATAGAGGACTTAATAAATATCATTTCACTTGATCTTCACAGCAACCCTAGAAAGTAGATGCTATTTCTATCTCCATTTTTCAAGTAGAGGGGAAAGTGATCACAAGAAAAAATACAGCATATATTATCAGAAGTGTCACTTTATTGATCATTTTTCTTTGACTTTTTTTCCTTCGTTATATGACAGGTTTCAATGGTAGGTGGTAAAGGAAGCCAGAAATGACAATGACACAAAAACAAAAGACACTGAAATTAATCTTTTTTTTTTTTGTTTCATTACAAAAGGGACTCTTTATAGACTGCTGCCACCCCCTCACCACCCTAGTGCTTTGTATGAAGCTTGAACTGAATCTAACATTTTCAATCTTTGCTATGAATGCTATTGTGGCTTTATATGGCTCTTTAGATCTACAGCTTATCCCCCAGCTGTAATCTTTGTGGCTGTTTCAGAGTCTACTCTGCTGTCTCAGATCAAAAGATAAGAGATCTTCGTAAATCCTTCAGAATTTAAGATTAATGGAAGAAGGGAGAAAAAAGTGTTCTGTCAGGTACATTATGAAAGGTTTGTGCCTCTGTTTTAGATTTCAAGATGTAAAGAGTTTGGTTCTAAGTAAAAAAGAAAATCTGCTTTTTGCACATAGGTAAGGATGGATCTTAACTCTAGTTAAGAAATGCCTGAGGAATTAAAGTAGAGATGCCCAAGAAAGGAAAGAAAGATCTCCAACTAGGATCCACTACAACAGTAGTAATAGTAACAATAATGACAGAGATAGCTCTTAAAGATTTGCAAAATGCTTTGAAAATGTTATTTCATTTGATGTTCATAACTGTAATGGGCCAGAATTCTGGAGAAATTCTTACAACAAGGTGTTAAGTCAGTGGGATTGATAAAATAATAGTTATCTAGTTTAGCATGGTGATTAACAGTTCTCTAGTTTAGTACATGTACTTAGAACTCAATACAGTTCTACTAGATTGACACCTATTCTATAAGATTCATACCCACAATGATGTAATTATAATAGAGTATATAACAGCCAACAATGACTGGAGGAGAGACAGTCACTCCATCTCCCACCTGTGTAGTAGCTGGCCTGTCCTCCTGCTTCCCCCACTGAGACCAAAGCCCTCTAAAGGGCCTCAAGGAGGCCTGGGCCCCAGGCAAGGAGACAGACTTTGAAGGAGACAATAAAGAGTTTGGACTTGGCTATTCTGGTGGTGATTACTCAGATGAAACAAAGGCCGGTCTAAAGACCTCCAGAAAAACCAACCAGGACATTACACATAACAATCCAGGAAGGTAGATGAATTATTATCCCTATTTTACAAATAAGGAGAATGAGGCAAGCTAATTCGTATTGGAGGCCAGATTTGAATTCAGATCTTTCTAATTCCACATCTGACTCTCTAGCCCCTGTGACCACTTTTTTCCTCAAGCAAACATTGTGACCTTCTTCTTTTCCATCAAAACATGGCCTTCCTCCCTATTTCATTCTAGGCTCAAGTCCCTTCTCTTGGTTCAATCCTAGACAGCCTTGGTCCCAAAGAGAAGCTTTCAGAGTTGGTGACATTATTTAATAAATGTTTGTGAAACTGGTTTATCCCATGTGCCCACCATTATTTGTTGTAATGCCTTGGAACTGCTTCAAAAGACAGGCTAAGGCAGTGAATCTCTTGTACATATTTCTCAGTAGCAAAATCTCTTGAATCTTTATAGAGCATATTCCACTATTATTTCCACTATTATTTCATGACTGCACCTTTTGCATTGTAATGAACATCTGATTCCAGTGATTCTCTGGGGCTTCTTTCATTTCACACATTTATTTATTTTGTTTATTTATTTTTTAATGTTTTAATTTTTAATATTAATAAAATAATTTATGTTTAATTTTAAATTATTATTTTAATTTTTAATGTTTTTTTAAATTTCCTCCATCAGAATGTGAGCTACTTTTAAAAAATATTTTATTTTTCCTCAATTACATATAAAAACAATTTTTAACATACAATTTTTAACAAGTTTTGAGTTTTTTTAATTGAAGCTTTTTATTTTCAAATCCTATGCAAAGATAATTTTTAACCATCAACCCTTGCAAAACCTTGCATTCCAATTTCTTCCCCTTCCCCCACCCCCTCTCCTATATGGCAAGTAATCCAATATATCTTAAACATGGTAAAAATATACCAATAAAAATAAGTATAAATAAAAATAAAAAATAAAAAAGCTAATATAGGCATATGTATTTATAGAATTATCTTGCTGCACAAGAAGAATCAGAGCAGAAAGGAAAAAAAATAAGAAAAAAAAATAAGATTCAAGCTAACAGTAACAAAAGAAGTGAAAATGCTATATCATGATCCACACTTACTCCCCACTGTCTCTCTCTGGATGTAGATAGCTCTCATCATCACAAAATTATTGGAACTGGTCTGAATCATCTCATTGTTGAGAAGAGCTACATCCATCAGAATTAATCATCATATAACTTTGCCTTTACCATGTACTATAAAATCCTGGTTCTTCTCATTTCACTTAGCATCAGTTCATGAAACTCTCTCCAGACCTCTCTAAAATCATCCTGCTGATCATTTCTTATAGAACAATAACATTCTGTAGCATTCATATACCATAACTTATTCGCCCATTCTCCAACTGACTATCCACTCAGTTTCCAGTTTTTTGCCACTACAAAAAGGGCTGCCACAAACATTTTTGCACATGTGAGTCTCTTTTGCTTTTTTATGATCTCTTTGGAATACAGACTTGGATCAAAGGGTGTGCACAGTTTGATAACCCTTTGAGCACAGTTCCAAATTGCTCTCCAGAATGGTTGGCTCTGTTCACAATTCCACCAACAATGTATTAGTGTCCCAATTTTCCCATATCCCCTCCAATATTTGTCATTATCTTTTCTTGTCATCTTAGCCAATCTGAGAGGTGGGTAGTGGTATCTCAGAGTTGTCTTAATTTGCATTTCTCTAATCAATAGTGATTTAGAGCACCTTTTCATATGACTAGAAATAGTTTTAATTTTTTCATCTGAAAATTGTCTGTTCATATCCTTCGACCATTTATCAGTTGAAGAATGGCTTGAATTCTTATAAATTTGAGTCAATTCTCTATATATTTTAGAAATGATACCTTTATCAGAACTCTTGAATATAAAAATGTTTTCCCAATTTATTGTTTCCCTTCTAATCTTGTCTGCATTAGCTTTGTTTGTACAAAAACTTTTTAACTTAATATAATCAAAATTATCTATTTGGTATTCAATAATGAATTCCAATTCTTCTTTGGTCACAAATTCCTTCCTTTTCCACAGATCTGAGAGGTAAACTATCTTATGTTCTAATTTGTTTATAATATCACTCCTTATGTTTAAATCATGAACACATTTCAACCTTATCTTGATATATGATGTTAGGTGTGAGTCAATGTCTATTTTCTGCCATGTTAGTTTTTAATTGTGCCAGCCGTTTTTATCAAATAGTGAGTTCTTATCCTAAAAGCAGGGGTCTTTGGGTTTGTCAAACACTAGATTGCTAGAATTATAGACTATTTTGTCCTGTCCTGTCCTAATTTAGTCCAATGATCAACTACTCTGTTTCTTAGTCAGTACTAAATGGTTTTGATGACCACTGCTTTATAATATAGTTTTAGATCTGGTATAGCTAGGTCACCTTCATTTGCATTTTTTTTATTAGTTCCCTTAAAATTCTTGACCTTTTATTCTTTCAGATGAACTTTGTTATTATTTTTTCTAAGTCTGTAAAATAATTTCTTGGGAGTTTGGTATGGCACTAAATAAGTAGATTAATTTAGGTAATAGAGTCATTTTTATTATATTCTCTCATGAGCATTTGATATTTTTCCAGCTGATTAGATCTGACTTTATTTGTGTGGAAAGTGTTTTGGAGTTGTGTTCATATAGCTCCTCACTTTTTCTTGGCAAATAGATTCCCAAATATTTTATACTATTGACAGTTATTTTAAATGGAATCTCTCTTTGTATCTCTTGCTGCTGGACTTTGTTGGTAGTATATAAAAATGCTGATGATTAGGCGGATTTATTTTGTATCCTGCAACTCTGTTAAAATTATGAATTGTTTCTAGTAATTTTTTAGTTGATTCTCTACAATTCTCTAAGTATGCCATCATATCATCTGCAAAGAGTGATAATTTGGTTTCTCATTACCTACTCTAATTCCTTTAATCTCTTTTTCTTCTCTTATTGCCAAAGCTAACATTTCTAATACAATATTGAATAGTAATGGTGATAGTGGGCAACCTTGTTTCATCCCTGATCTTATTGGGAATGGTGCTAGTTTATCCCCATTACGTATAATGCTTGCTGATGGTTTTAAATAGATACTACTGATCATTTTAAGGAAAAGTCCATTTATTCCTATACTCTCTAGTGTTTTGTTTTTGCTGAGGCAATTGGGATTAAGTGACTTGTCCAGGGTCACACAGCTAAGAAGTGTTAAGTGTCTGAGGCCAGTCTTGAATTCAGATCCTCCTGACTTCAGGGTCAGTGCTCTATCCACTGCACTATCTAGATGCCCCCATTCTCTAATGTTTTTAATAGGAATGGTGTTAAATTTTATCAAATGCTTTTTTTGCATCTATTGAGATAATCATATGATTTTTGTTAGTTTGGTTATTGATACAGTCAATTATGCTAATAGTTTTCCTAATATTGAACCAGTCCTACATTCCTGGTATAAATCCTACTTGGTTGTAATATATTACCATGGTGATGATTTTCTGTAATCTCTTTGCTAATATTTTATTTAAGATTTTTGCATCAATATTTATTAGGGAAATTGGTCCATAATTTTCTTTCTCTGTTTTTACCCTACCTGGTTTAGATATCAGTACCATATCTGTGTCATAAAAGAAATTTGGTAGGATTCCTTCTTTCCCTACTTTTTTCAAATAGTTTATATAGTATTAGAATTAATTGTTCTTTAAATGTTTGGTAAAATTTACATGTAAATCCATCTGGCCCTGGAGATTTTTTCTTAAGGAGTTGATTAATAGCTTGTTCTATTTCTTTTTCTAAAATAGGACTATTTAAATAATTTATTTCCTCTTCTGTTAAGCTGGACAATCTAATTTTATATATTTAGAAAAAAATTTTATCAATGACCTTCATGGTATGTGCTCTCCAAATTCTTTTTGATCTATCTAAAAAACAGTAATTACTTGATCCTTATTTATCTATACTATCCTATTCAGTTTACTGTGTTCACATTTCAGAAGTGGTCGGCCACAATTTAGGGAAAAAACTAATGGTCATGAAGCTGAGCTAAGAGAACTGGCCAACCTTCAATCTTGTCCTTATTCATACTTTAAAAAATAATTGAGAGGCAATTGAGGGGCAATATGGCACTGTGTATAGTACACTGGACTTGGACACAAGATCTGAGCTCCATTTCATGACTTGTTAGGAATAAATCACTTAACCTTTCTGCATTTCAAATAACTCAGAATCTCAGTTATGGCAATGTTGTGATTTGCACTATGGGAACATTTTCATACTAACAAAATCCTAGGAGTTGTTTTTAAATAGATTTAATTGTTTTTAATTGATTTTTTGTTTTTTAATTTTGAAATTTGGATCTTGATGACAGAAACAATGGCCAGAGCTTTTGTCTTTTTTCTCTGTCTCTGGTATTGTTCACTTCTTTGGACTAAACTATTCTGATTGAAATTCAGCATCATTATGATATATTGCATCAAAAAAGGGGATTTAAATAAAATATGATTTTATAGAAATCAGTTGGCATCTATCAGTAAAAGTTATTCTGAATTTATCTTCCTCATTTTAATGTGCCAGTAATCATTAAACAATTACTGAAGTATTTGCTGGTAGTTGATTTGAAGAATTCCCCTAAGTGTTTATTTTCTCTTCAAAAACAGTTTATTCCCCACAAGAGCATTAACTAGTTGCTTAACAGAAATTGAAATTAAAATCTAGTGAGTTTTCCATCTTTTCCACTGGCACTAGACTTTAATATTTTAGAGGATCAGTCATTTCATCAATGTAGGTACTTCTTCCATTATTTCAGATTAAGACTTAAAATCTATCTCAATCTGTGCAGCTTTTGACTTATCTTTACAAAACCACAAAAGATTCATGAAATGCACTAGTAGCATTATTTTAGGTTTTTCTAAAGGTGACTTGCCCAAGTTCATGCAATTCAAAGTCTTGAAGACTTGTGTCACATACATTAAAAATAAAGAAGAAAAAGTAGGAAGAGGAGGAGGAGGAGGAAGAAGAAGAGAAGGAGTAGGAGAGGACCAAAAGTTTGTAGTAGAAGATAGCTTTCCATACACATTACCTGGGGTTTCAATTCTTTTCCTCTCAAAGATCCATAAATCTGCCCCCCTAAAAATAATATTGGAAGATTTCAAATGGATGATCAGAAACTGATAGAAATCAATGGACTTTTTCTAACCCTAAGTCACATGCAAACTCAGAACACAGACATTTCTAGTTAGCAAGAGGGAATAGATTCAAGATAGATCAAATACCTTTGGGATATAATTATCTGGATGAATATTATGCTTCACTTTCCTTCTGGTATAGATTATTTTTCTGATTTTTTTTTTTCTGAAGATAAAAGCTATAGCCAACTAAGACTTTGGGAATTGAGAAATTTCTCTCCTTATGAAGAAAATTCAGGGTTTTTTCCCTCATCTGATGATTGAGTATCTAAGGCCCTATATCCCTAAATGAGCTGAAGTTTAATCTAATCAAATACATTTAATTATTTATTTAATATAAAGAATAATTTAATCTAATATATTTCTAATTTCATAGCTTAAACTGAAATGACACAGCCCACTTCATTCCTTTTATAAAGGAGAAAACATCTTTTCTCAGGTATCCCACTAAAGTCCAGAAATTTAAAAATAGGGAAACTCTTATTTTTTCATCCTTGGAACGCAATGAAATATGCTTAATGGGGCAATGCTTATCAGTGACCATAAAACCAATGGAGCAATATCTAAAAGAGAGTAGCCATTCTTCAGCATTTGAGGGCATGAGCTGCTTTTGCATAAAATGTATTCTGTCTAAATATGCTCCTTTGTCTTGATCACACTGATGGTATTTTATTTGTAAAAGAGAAAACCCTAGGTCAATGGCAAAATATTTCTTTGCTAATTTTATTACTATGCTATTACATTAGATTCCTTTCCTTTGGACTAACACACCCTCCAATAAATTAATAGAAGTAAACAAATTGGAGGGGAGAGAAGAAGAGCACTGAGCTTTAAAAAAAGAGAAAACTAAATATAAATCCAGCTCATAGCTTGAACCTGAGATAGTTTTAATGAAACCTCATGTGTAAGAGGAGAATAGAGGAAGGGGCAAAGGAAGGATTTATTCAGTGTCCACAATGAGACAGGTACAGTGCTAAATATTTTACAAATATCTTATTTTATTTGATCCTCATAAGGCATTATAAGGCATTATCCCTTTTTTATAATCAAAGAAACTGAGGCAAACAGGGTTAAGTGATTTGCCTGAGGGAATCAACAAAAATATCAATTGAGACAACTTAAGCAAAGTTGTAGTTTACAAAATAAACCTTCAAAAATCAACAGCATTTCTACATACTAATAACAAAATCCAAAAGGAAATAGAAAGGGAAATCCCATTCCAGATTATCTTAAAATAAATAAAATATGTGGGAATCAATTTGCCAAAGTACACAAAATAATTGCATAGCTTCAATTACAAAGTGCTCAAAGAAAAAAGAGCAGCTTAAATTGCTGGAGTTCAGTGCCTATGGCTAGACTGTGTAAATATAATAAAAATGACAATTCTACCAAATTTCATTATAGTTTTAATGATATAGCAACAAAATTGTCAAAGGCATGCTATACAGAACTTAACAAGATAAAAAAATTCATTTAATAAAAAAAGAAATAAGGAATGGTAGGAAAGAAGAGAGAATAGCAATTCAGACAATAAATGATATTAAAAAGTAGCAATCATCAAAACTATATAAATACTGTACTGGTTTAAAATAGAGTTTCAAAATATTAGAAAGTTAAAAATGGAGATTGGACAGGGGAATCAAAACCAATGGATTTCAACAACCCAGTGTTTGACAAAAAGAACATAAGAAAAAAATTTTATTTGATTTTAAAAACCTACTGGGAAAACTGGAAAGCAGTCTAGCCAAAATTAGACTTAGATCAAATTAGGATTAGATTAAAATAATTTATAAGAGAAACAGATCATATATTTCTTATAGCCATGAGTAGGAAATGAAGTTAATCAATAAGAGATAAAATAATTATAAAAAATAAAATTTTATGAAAAGCTTTAATGCAGTCAAAATTAATATATCTAGGATAAGAAAGGAAGTAGTTGAATGGGAAAAAATACACATCAAATTTCTCTTATAAAGGTTTGGTGTCTAAGATATAGAAATAATTTAGATAGAAATAAAAAGATAGAGACACATGCATTGATATAGATAAGTATAAGCATACACATACATACACACACACACACACACACACACACACACACACACACGACCAAAAGTTATTTTCCAATAGATAAGTGGTCAAAGGATATGAAAAAAGAGTTTTCTTTTTTTTTTTCCCCCCCTGAGGCTGAGGTTAAGTGACTTGCCCAGGGTCACACAGCTAGGAAGTGTGAAGTGTCTGAGACCAGATTTGAACTCAGGTCCTCCTAAATTCAGGGCTGGTGCTCTATCCACTGTGCCACCTAGCTGCCCCAAATTCTTTATCTTTTATTTTTTTTAAGAGTTTTCAAAAGAAGAATTGGAAAGCTTTATTTTTGCTTTTTTAAATTTGTTTTTGTTTTTGTTTTTCTGGTTATACATATACATTTTTTTTTCAAGTACACATTTCTTTATAAATCATGTTGGGAGAGAAAAATCAGAACAAAAGGGAAAAACCATGAGGAAAAAAAAACAGAAGAAAAAGGGAAAAAGTAAACATAGCATATATTGGTTTACATTCATTCTCGATAATTCTCCCTCTGGATGCAGAAGGTATTTTCTATCTAAAGTATATTGAGACTGGCTTGGATAACTGATTGCTGAGAAGAACCAAGTCTTTCATAGTTGATCATCTTCCAATCTTGCTATTACCATGTATATTGTATTCCTGTTTCTACTTGTTTCACTCAACATCATGTAAATCACTTCATGTAAATCTTTCTAGGCCTTTCATAATTTTTTATAGAACAATATATTTCTTACTTTTGTATACCATAACTTATTCAATCATTCCCAAATTGATGGGCATCTACTCATTTTTCAAGAATTGGAAAATATTGACAATTATATGAAAGAATACTCCAAATCACTTATAAGATAAATGTAAATCAAAACATTTCTGAAGCTTTACCTACAAACTGGCAAAAGTGATTTTTTAAAAAGAAGAAAGGTAGTAATCAATTTTGGAAAGGATGTGGAAAGAAAGAAAGTCATCGCTGGTGGATCTGTGAATCAATACAATTATTTTGGGAAGCAATTTGAAATTGTGCAAATAAACTGACTAAATTGTCCATGCTCTTTGACCCATTATAGGACTTATACCTCAAGAAGTCCATTAATAAAAAGTACCTCTCTCCATACAAAAATATTTGTGATAAAACTTTTTGTGGTTATAAAAATTAGGAATAGTAAGTATCCATCAATTGGAGAATGGCAAACAAATTGTGGTATATGATTATAATGGATTACTGCCATTCTATGTGAAATGATTAATGTTATAAATAAGTATGGCAAAATCAATAAGAACTGAAAGACAATGAAGTAAGCAGGGCCAAGAAAACAATATATATATAATAAGTGTAAAGAACAAACACACACCAAAAAAATTCAGAAATATGTCAAAATCAAAAAGATCAAGCATAACTTGAAAGAAGATATATGAAAAGATATCTCTATCACATACCTTTGCAGAGTTGGGAGGTTTTTAAATATTGTTAAGTTCAGACTTTTTCAACATATTAATCAATTATGTTGATTTTCTTTCTCTTTAAGACATTTACCATCTAGATTGAGTCTCTGGAAAGGGAAGGAGAGATACTGGGAAAATAACATGGTGATGTAAAGAAAATGCAGAATGTATCAATAAAAACTTTTATTTATTTATTTTTTACAGCTAAGGCAGTCCTCCCTAAGAATAATGGTCTATCAGACTGTTGAAGTTCCAATTCAAAGACAAAGCAATTCACAACTAAAATGTAGAAAAAGAAACTTGGATATGGTGGGGGTGGGGGTGGGAAGTAAAGCCATTTCAAATTCAAAAATAAAATTCTTGTATTTAAAAATCTCTGCATTGTGCATTCATATGAAAAGTGTGAGTATGTGACTCTGTGTGTGTGTGTGTGTGTGTGTGTGTGTGTGTGTGTGTGTTTGTAACCATTCTCCTAGAATATTTCATGGATAGACCTATTTTTATGCTTATGTGATCCAAATTTCTATTAATACTACAGCCACATTGACCTACATTTTCAGGCTTTCTTTTAGCATCCATATCCACACTTTATCCATATGCATTCACATGCCATATTCATCCATTTTCTCTTTTTAGAAAGCTCAATGGGGGATCCTATTCTAGTGTCCCCTTCCCATCTGGGAACTCTGTAAATATCTTCTTGTGGTAAAGGAATTGTCTGCCCTTTTCTTGACATAGATTTAAAAAAAAAAAAAAAACAGTCCAAGTTTCAGGTCATTAAATAGAAATTGGCACACAGTTCCTTGCCCGCCTTCTCCCTCCTCTACCATTCATAAAACAGCCTCCTTATTGTGTGAATATCTCAGGAGAGGTAGAAGACAATGATCAAAAAAGTTAGAGTATATAGTATGGATGGTATTTATGTTTAAGGCTAAAAGACTTTTAAAACTAAGTGGAATGGTCTAGGATAGCAAAGGAATGGATAAGACTAGAGAAGTAGGGAAACTGATGAAGAAAGAGAATATGTGAGATTAATGGAAAAAATATAATGGAAAACTGTGGGAAAAGGTGCATAAAGTTTCATTGGTCTCAAAAATTCCTTAGAATATACCCAAAAGTTATTATCAAAAATGAAATAAACAAACAAAAGAGAATTTATATATATATATATATATATATATATATATATATATATATATATATATACATATACATATACATATTACATATATATATATATATGTATATATATATATATATGTATATATATATATATATATATATATATATATATATATATATATATATATATATATATATATATATTTATTTTTTGGGGGGGGGGGAGGCTGGGGTTAAGTGACTTGCCCAGGGTCACACAACTAGGAAGTATTAAGTGTCTGAGACCAGATTTGAACTCGGGTCCTCCTGAATTCAAGGCTGGTGCTCTATCCACCTAGCTGCCCTGAGAACTTATATTTTCAAAGATTTTCATGACTCCCTGTTTGACCCTGGGCAAATTATTTAATTTCTCTGAGTCTCAAAATTCTTTAATTGTAAAATGAATGTTTTAGACCAAATAATTTCAAGATTCCTTCTATTTATAACATGTTAAAGTGGAAGAATGATAAAGTTATTAAATCATAGTATCTATTATAGAGTACTATCACATAATAAAGATTACTCTGTGGGGAATACAAAGAAATATAGAAAGACCTTTATTAAATAAAAAATAAAAAAAACCAGAACAATTGCAAACAACCTAATTGTGTGTTTTTACATGAGGAAAATTAAATTAGGGTAAATGGGAAAAAAATTTCTGATGGGGATTTTGAGGGAAGGAAAGAAAACATGTTATTTTTTGTATTGAAATTCTTCAAACACTCAAAAAGATCTGTAATCTCATCAATGTGTATGTTTCCTCCCATGAGTCAGCTTGCAACTCTTCCATAATAGTCTATACTATACAACTCTTATCTACTTCTTATAAGAAATATATATATTTTATATATATATTCATTAGTTATCACTTCTTCTCATCCTGTGACCAGTACATCTATTTTTCTGGCCACATTTTTCTTTACTCTCATTCTTTTTTAGTTCCATCTTTATTATGTGTGATATCCTGTTCACACCCATTATGATCTATCCCATTGCTCACGGAGTTATTCATTTCAAATTCTTTAGAGACTGACTGTTCCATGACTCATATATAATCATACAACAACACAGGTATAATGTTGGTACTAAAAAGATGAAAGTTCTTTCTGGAGAAATTTAGGAACATTCAAGGAATTTGCAATTTCTGGGCCCAACTTTTAGCCCATTTGTAGTGCCTGTGCAAAACATTTATACCTCATATGGATGGGTGAGCTCTGTAGTTTAGCCATATAGCTGGACAATATGTCCAATTATTTTTTTTCCTGTGTAGATGGGTGGGGCAAGCATTTGTTTAGCTATATAGCTGGACAATATATCCAATTTTTTTTGCTGTGTGCATGGGTGGGGCAAGAATTTATATACCTCTTTCTGGATGAAAGTAGCTATTAATTAAACCTAGATGACTATATTTGTGTTCATTGTTAAGTTTTGGTAAAACATTTAATTAATAGACACAGAAGCATTACACTAAAGTTGTATCCATGTATGGGCAGCTCGGTGGTGTAGTGGATAGAATGCTGGGTTCAGAGTCAGGAATACCCAAGTTCAAATACAGGCTCAGATGACCCTGGATTAAATGACCCTGCTTGCCTGTTTCCTCATTTATCAAATGAGCTAATGAAGGAAATGGCAAACCTCTTCAGTGTCCCTAACAAGAAAATCCCATATGAGATCATGAATTAAACAATTATGAATTAAAAAATTAATGAAATTCAGTATGTATGTATACATGCATATATGTACATATGTTGTATGTGTATGTGTGTATATCATGTTGTATGTATATATCTGTTATATAATACATGTGAATCGAAAATGAAGCATGAAAACAAAGTGACTACTATATTTAAAAATCTCACAATAAGTAGCAGCCATCTTATTTTCACATCAAGCTTAACTTAACAGACTTGTTTGTTTCTCAATTAAATTTATCATATTTATGTAGATTAGCAAATAACTTCAGAGTCAGGTGTTCTTTTTGAGGTAAAAATTTTAAAATCTCTAAGTAAATTCTGAAGGATAATAAAAACTAAACAAAAATCAACCTGATATTTCCTTGAGACTGTTTCTAGCTATTATTATGTGTTCATCTTGGTACAACATTAGTAGGTAGTAATTAATCCCTAGCAGGACTTAACATGGTTGTGAAAGAAGAGGGCAAATTGTTATGGAATCAAATAATTACAGATATAAGGCTTAAGACAAAATTCATACCATTATTTTGTATTTATAAATCACATCATAAAGAATTGGGGGAAAGGGAGAAGGGAAAAAGCTAAGGAGATTGATGAGAATAACAGGAAATTCAGTGACCAATTTAGAATTTGTTGTAGTTCGGTCATTTTCAATCATGTCACACTCTTTATGACTACATTTTTCTTTGGCAAAGACACTAGAGTGGTTTGCCATTTCTTCCTCCATCTCATTTGAGGCAAAACAGTAAAGTGACTTGTTCAGGGTCACATGGTTAGTAAGTATCCAAGACCAGATTTGAAATCACAAAAGTGAGTTTTCCTGATTCCAGATTCAGCACTTTATCCACTGTGCCATCCACTGCCCTAGATTTTTTATTGTTCTTGTTGTTGTTGTTGTTGGCAAGGCAGTTGGGTTTAAATGACTTGTCCAGGGTCACACAGCTAGAATGTGTTAAGTATCTGAGGCTGGATTTGAACTCAGGTTCTCTTGACTCTAGGACTGGTGTTCTGTACTATTTAACTTCCCCAACCCCTAGTTTTTTTAAAAGCACATATATAGATAGAGATATAGATACCTAGATATTTACATAGCTATATATATATCTATATCATATGCATATATATCACATATATCGCAAAATATATATTATATGTATATTATATCATGTATATGGTAGATACATGTATCACACATGTGTGTATATATGTGGTAGAAATATATGTTATTTATAATGTATATATTAGGTATGTGGTAGAAACATATTTCCTATGTGTTGTCTATGTGAATATATGCCTATCATATTGTGTATACATATGTGTGTATTTGAAATAATAAAAGTAAACTAAAGATAAATACAAAAGGATAGTATAAGCTTAAAACTAGCATTAGTAGTATTAAAGCACCTAAAACATAGAAGAAAAGCTAAGCACAAAGATACCCAGAAAAATTGCACTTTAGGGGCAAGAGTAACATTAAAGAAAAGATCACCCTAAGGCTCAAAGTAGATAGAATGATACTAAAGAATGTCAGAAAGAAGATAAAACTAACTCACTCATTTTCTTTTGTTTTCTTTACCAAAGAAAATTATCTTCAGGATGACAGAGATCAAGAGAAAATGGTTAATGGAGTGGCAATTGAAGATAAATGAGATGCTGGCCAGAGAGCTCCTGGCTGCCCTTGATAAACTGAAGTCACCAAGTCCAGATGGACTCCATCTCAAACAAGCAAAAGAATTGGCACGTGTCATTTCTATCAGTGATCTGAGGACCTGAGACATTCCACAGACTGGAGAAAGGTGAATGTTGTCTCAGCTATCAAAAACAGGAAAGGGTAGAATCTGTAAGCTACAAGTTCATGAGCGGAGCTCCAGGGCATCTGTCTTTTGCTCTGTTATTCAACATTTGATCAGTTATATAAATGCTCTTCAATATTTTATCAGTTCTCTGAATGAATGAAAGAATAAACACATTAAATATACTATGTGTAAAACACTGTGCTATGAGCTGTGAATACAGATGGAAGACAAGACAGCTTCTGCTCCCAAGGAGGTTATAGTCTAAGGGGAGGAGGGCCTCAATGCAAATAGGAAGTTTCAGCTGCAAATTAGATGAAAGATTCTATGGATCTTAGGATACAAAGGCAGATGATGTGGTTTTGTTCTTTATTGCTATCTCTATTAAAAACATATCTGTGAAGACATGCTTATCAAATTTGCAAATAAGAAGAAGGGAGTGCTATCATGTTGTCTCAAAGGATACACACCATTTAAAAAGATCTCAACAAGTGAAAATGGAATTGATCTAATAAGGTAAAATGTAAAGTAATAGAAAGTAAGGAAAGTAAAAGAAAGAAAGGTAAAGTAAAGTAATAGAAACTAGGACAGTATAAGCTCCCTTGGGGTAGGGACTATTACTTTTTTAAATGAATTTTAATATATATAAACTAGATCAAACTGTTTAAACTGCTTACCTTCTTCAGAAGAGGGGAGAGGAGGGAAAAAGGAAGAAAACTATAGAACTCAATAGCTCCTTAAAAAGAACATTTTTCTTGTCATGTATCTGGGGTGAGGAATAAAATATTGTTATAAATATAAGATATATAAAACATAAAAATAATATTGTATAAAATATATTTATTCTTATATTTTGCTTTAACATTGCCTGGATTTTTCTCTATATAGTTCCCCCAACTCTACTAAAGAACTATCTTTTATTTTTAAAATATTTTTAATTCATTTTGTCAATTAACAAACATTTATTTTCTCTCACCCCCTGAGAGGGAAAATAAATACCTCTCTGGGAAACCAAACTTGTTCTTTAAAATTGGGGTGGTAGGGGAGAGTTGTAAGTAACAGGGAACTAAACTTTTATTAAGAGCTTACTATGTGTCAGACACTATGTTTTTACAAACACCTCATTTGATCCTCACAACAACCCTGAGATTATTCTAATTTTATAATTGAGGAAACTGAAGTAGATAGGGGTTTGGACTCATGTCTTCCTAAATCCAAGCCCCACACTCTATCCATTCTGCTATATAGCTGCTACCTAGCAGGCAACATTAACTGTTGTTAATTAGCAACATTTAGCTTTACAGTGTTTTATGGTTGTTCTTTTCATTTACTCTCTGCTGTAGCCATTGAGTCTCTTATTCTCTTGGTCTTACTTTGCTGCTTGTCTCTAGTTACTTACTTTATACCCATCCATGTAAGTCTTTTCATGCTTCTTTAGGTTTTTATATTAGTGGTTTCTTACATTATTCCATTACATGCGAGTACCACAATTAGTTGAGCCATTTTCCAATGGATAGGCATCTACCTTATTTCAATTTCCTACTACAAAAGTGCTGAAATAAATATGATAATGTCCAAGAAGACTTTTGTTTTTGTTTTTCATCTATGACCTTCTTGGGGCATATGCTTACTTACGAAATCTCTAAATCAAAGGAATAGACATTTTAGCCAATTTATTTACCTAATTCCAAAGTGTTTCCCAGAACAGTTGAACCAATTTGCAACTCTACTAATGACACATTAGTGTTCCTATATTTCCATGACCTCTTCAAACATTGAGTATTCCCATCTTTAGTCATCTTTGCCAAATTGCAAAGTATGCAGTTCTTTTTATTTGCATTTATCTTCTTTTTTTCTTTCTTACATAGTGTTTTATTTTTCCTCCAGTTAGATGTCAAGAAAATGCTTTTATCTTCTTATTTCTGATTTGGAGCACTCTTTCATATAGTTGTTAATAATTTACTCTTCATTTTTTGTTTGCTCATAGCCAATGACTACTTTTCTACTGGGAATTACATAAGCAATTAATACAATCTTCCTCCTTTTCTGAGAGAAGAAGCAGAGTCTTGAAGAAAGTCAGAAATACTAAAAAGCAGAGATAACAAAAGAGAATATTCCAGGAATGGAGAACAACCATCAAAAACTATATAGATCGAAGTGGAGCATGGCATGTGAGCAATAGCAAATAGCCTAATGTGACAGTTTTCCTTTTTTGATATACTTTCTTTTTCATATTTTTATACCATAAGTCCCCTACTGATTGTAAACTCCCTGAGTAATTACTGGCTTTGTTTTCTTTTGTAAATCCACAGAATCTAGAAACTGTACCTTGAAATCACAAGTCCCATCTTTGACTGTATTCCTATAATATCCTTGCAGAATACTGTAAGAGAAATCTGGGGGAAGAGGTGGGAGAGGAAAAGAGGGCAGAGATTAGATTATGGAGAGCCTTGAGTGGCAGGCAAAGGTCCTCGTTGCAGTGAGGAGTCATGGGAAATTTTCCAATAAAGGTGTTTTAGAACAATTATGCTGTCAGTGGTTTTCAGAATAACTTGAAAGAGGGAAAGGATGGAGGCAGGGGAACCATTTGGAATAGAATATATGTAATAGTCTAAGTAAGTGGTAATGAATTCAGGTCACAACTGTGAGAACAGAAAGGAAGGGACTCCTTTGAAAGACATTGTGGAGACAGAATTAACAGAACCTGATAAATAATCAGATGTCCAGAGTGAGGAAGAGGGAGAATTTAAAGATCACTCCAGGGTTTCAAACCAGGAAAATGACAGTGCCATTAAAACAAGTCAGGAGGGAAGAAAAACCTTTTTATACACACACACCACCCACATATCTATATAGAGATAAGTAGATATGTGTATATGTACATCATATATACATTCGTACACACATGCCTATTACATGTATGTGTGTATATGTGTAGGAAATACAGAAAAATAAACTTGCATAAACGTGTAAAGCTGTGATAGAGCTACACATATATGTGTGTGTGCTTTGTTCGTGTGTATGTATATGTATATGTGTTGTATATAGAGAACAGAGTACATAGGGAGTAAAGCATTGTGTGTGTGTGTGTGTGTGTGTGTGTGTGTGTGTGTGTGTGTGTGTGTATACCAGAGAAAGATATGTATATTTTTTTCTTTATTCTCTGTGAATGTATTGGGAATATAGAAACATAAAGAGAATAAAGTATGTGTATATATATTTGTCTTTACTCCCTATGTAGGCATATATATATATATATATATATATATATATAGAGAGAGAGAGAGAGAGAGAGAGAGAGAGAGAGATACATATATATATATGTGTGTGTATGTATATATATATATATATATATATATATATATATATATATATACACACCCACATAAGGATTTACATTAGCATATGTGTAATTATATGGGTGTGCACATAGAAAATAAAGAAAAGTAAAGAGCTTCTAAAATAAAGCAATATTTACCACAGGGAAAAGAATTCTATTTCAGATCATCTATGTATTGATTTGTTTTTCTCAACTATACTTATTTGTTACAAAGAAAAGCTCTTGGGAAAGGAAGAAGTCAGTGGAACAAGACAACAATGTAAAAAAAAAAAATAAAGGAAAGAGTAGCAAAAACTTTTTTAATGAATCTTTCAAAAAGAAAGGAATATCATTTGATTCCCTAGTATTATTCTATGACTATATATTTTTCAACCCAATTCCCTATTGCCACTCTTCATCCATTCCAATCTATATAATGTTTGTTCTACCTCATACCCCAAATCATTGAGTTCCTTGCTAGCAGAAGATTGTTCTACTGGCACAATGAGCCCGAGGTCCTCTGCTCTCTAGTCTACCTCTTTTTGAACCCAGTTGTAAGAATTTATTCTCATTGCACCTCTTAGATTCAGCTCAATATTGTAACTTTTCAGAGTCATTAGCATCCTAGACTCTGCCATCCAGTAGGTTGATCTGTCCCTTCTCAGCTTTATGATCAACTTTTTTTTAAGTCATGGATTAAAATATTAAGCTTCCCAGGGCTAGAGAATAGATTTCTGTGTACTCTGCTGTGTCTCCACTACATCTTTTGGACCATTCGATTCATAGCCTATAAGGAGATTATTGAAACTATTTTCAAATCATATCTATAAGCACAGGGCAATGATGTAGCATAGCAGATAGAACGCTGGACCCTGTGGGGTCCAAAATTGTCCAATCTACAATATATAACACTTTTATTAAAGGATCTAATGAAATGGACCTCTGATTTAACTCATGATCTGAGATGTCTCCTCTTTAGTTGAATAATGTTTGATACCCAGACAATACCGATGAAGCAGACTGTATATGAAGGGTCTCTTTGGTTGAGAGATCTTCATCATCCAGGAGGATCTACACAAAATAGAGATGTCAAATAAGCCACTGAGCAGATCTTGACACTTATCTTGACCTTTCAGGGGGTCCTACAAAGCCACTGAGTGGACCCATGGGCTGGGCTGATTAAACATAAGTTGAAACATGCACATTGGCCATAGGCAGGCCACAGACCAGCAAAGAGAACCACTTCTTGGTCAAGTGCCCATAACCATCTCCCAATGTTGGGCAATAGTGGGATGACAAGGGATGATGAGGAATGGAGCAGACCATAACGAGGGAAAAACAAGGAGAGAGATCCTCTTGTAGCTTCCTGTGAGTAAGCAAGTGAAATCATAATCTTCAGTTCACAACTCTGGGGCTTAATATGTAGAATTTATAATGATGACCCCTATGGCATCATATCAAACTGATTATTAATACTGATTGGAACAAAATAGGGATCAATTAATCATCTATCACAGCCTGGAGTCAAAAAGACTCATCTGTCTGAGTTCAGATCTGACCTCAGAAATTTACCAGCTACTGTTTGCCTCAGTTTCCTCATCTGCAAAATGAGTTGGAGAAGAAAATGGCAAACTAGTCCAATATGTCTGCCAAGAAAATCCCAATAAGGTCACAAAGAGTCAGTCACAACTGAAAATAACTCAGCAATGACTACAGACACACGCTAGTTTAGCTTTTGTGACTGACATGAATTGACGAAGATACCCTCTGAAGCTCCATCTTACACCTTTATCCCCCAAGGAGGGCTGGTCCTTGGTCCAATATCAATTAACAAAAGTTTGTCTTTGCTTCAATCGTGCTTTGCCTGAAGTGTTTCTCTTTTTTTCTCTTAGTGTCTCCAATCCAATTGGGCACCAGTGCCCCCTTTAAGCTCCTGGGCCCCCTGGCCACCCCCACATGGCCCCACTCTATCTAATCTAACTTGTCCTTCCCAGTCAAGTGCTCCAGTCCCCCCATGTTCCTTACTAGCCTGTGACCCACTGATAAAAAAGTCATCTGATAAACTAAAGTGTACTGAGGTGTTATTGACTGAAAAGAGGCTTACCATATTAATCCCTGGTGTACTTGCATTTCAGGAAAGGACTCCTCTAACAATGATTTCCTTTTTTTTTTTTTTTTTCATTAAACAATTAGTGTCCCATTGGTTTGGGACAGTCCTAGTGAGAAACTCCTACAAATGTCAGTCTATACCTGCTATGGAATTTATAACCTTAGAAAATTGAGAAAATTTTGAGATTGACCGGTCCAGAAAAAAGTAACCCAGTGTTTGTCACGGACAGAACCTTAATCCAGGCCTTTCTGACTCAGGGGACAATTCCCTATTTCCTAAGCTAGGCTGCCTCGTAGAGGGACACTGACCAGGATTCCTTCAGGTCAAAAAATTAAACCCTCACTAGAATATTCCAAACAAGATATGGGAGATACTTTGGAATGGTATGGATGTCTCCATTGCTTTTCTAATTAAATCACACGGGCAGATTCCTTTTCCATCTCAATGAATAGTTTAAAGATTAGGTGATCTGCTTACCTCATTTGCTTTGATATAGAAATATAATAACAAATTAGTAAATTCTATTATTTATTTTGAAACACTTAATGGAAATTATCTCTGAACTACTACAAAGACAAGAATGGGGAAGGACAAGAGGGGGTAGTTCCTACTGGGAAGGAACAACCCCCTAGAGCAGGTGCTTAGTAGATGGCAGCCTCCCACTACCAGCTGACCCATATTATCTTCCATCTGTTACAAATTTAATTCATAGAGAACTAGAAATCATAATACTTTGGGGGATAGGCGGAGAGGGAAAAACACTTTGCCATATCACGTTCTTTTACATTAGTGCACTGAAATTCTGATCTGCCTTTAATCCCTGAACTTCATAATAGACAGTTGGAACACTGATACTGATCTCAAAATAATCTTATATATCTCAAGATGCATGTAGGTTCATATTGAATATTTTAAATGAATAATGAATCCAGAAAAATGGGAAGAGGCGGGCCTTAATATGTTGTGTTCTTCACATTTGGAGAGACAGAGAGGCAAAGGCGGAAATGAAATGAACTCAGACTGGGGACATCTAAGTTCTAGTACTACTGATAACTTCTCCTGACCCTTACAACTCAAAATGCTGATTCCCTAGAACTGGATGTGAATCCCAACAATTACTCAGCAATTCATTCTACTTCTATGTACCTCAAGTCACTCTTTAGCAGGTACCTACTAAGTCAACTAATCAATAAACATTTACTAAGTCCCTAATATGTTCCAAGCAGACACTGTGATAAATAAACACTGGGAAGAGAGAGAGAGACATAGAAATACAAACCCCACCTACACACACACACAAAATACAGAGAGAGACAGAGATAGGGAAACAAAGACAGAAAGAGGCAGACCTCAAAGAGCTCACTATCTAATGAAGGAGACAATATGCTAACAAATATATATAAGACAAAGTAAATACAAGATAAATAGGAAATAATTAAGAGAGGGAAGGTACTAGATTAAAAGAGGTTAGAGAAGACATGCTGTAGAAGGTTAGACTTTAGGTGGGACTTAAAAGAAAGCCAGGGAGATCAGTAGTCAGAGCAGAGGCAGAAGAGCATTTTTTCCAGCCATAGGGAGAGTCAGAGAGAATGATGGGAGCCAAGAGATGAAGGGTTGGGCAGCTAAAATATCATTAGTAAGTTTGGAGAGTCATTTTAGTGGAATGACAAGTTCAGAAGCCAGATTGTAAGGGGTTAAGAAGAGAGTGAGAGGAGACAAAGTGAAGGCATTTATTGTAGACAGTTGTTTTATTTTTGTTTTTGTTTTTAATTTAGATACAAAGGGCATGAGAGAAATAAGATGATAGAAGGGGTAGAAGAATCAAGTAAAATTTGTTTTTTAGGATAGAGGAGATATGAGCATGTTTGTAGGCAGTAGAAATGAGCCAATTGTCAGGAAGACATTGCAAATAAGTAGTAAAAAATGGAAATGACAAGAGGGGATAATCTAGCGGTAGAGATGGAATGGACTAGCTTAAGGGTGTAGAGGGGTCCATCTTCCCCTTTAGTTTCCTCACCTCATCATTCCATCTCTCCATTCCTGCTCCCTCTTTCCTCAAACTCTTTCTTTAACCCTTCTCATTCATCCCATCCTTCTGCTTCTTTCTCTCATTGCATTTTCTCCCCCTTCTTTCCTCCTATAGTTCTTTTTTCTAAATACCCCCTTACTTGGAAATTCTTCCTGAATCTCTTCTTCTCTACCACTTTCTCCTTGTTCTTTTAACCCCTTCTTCCTTTTCTGCTGACATTCAAGTTTTACTTTCCTTCTTCTCTCATTTCTTCTCTCTTCTTTTCTCCCTTTCCCTCTCCCCTTCATATCTGAACTGTTTCTCAGGGATCTCCCTTTGTCCTATTTCTCCTGCCACCCCAAATTTATATGCAACTGAAATCAATCTCCAATGACATCAGGGAAAGCCTTGAAAGCATAAGGAAGAGGATGATAGGATGCAGACCTGGAAAGCACCTTACACATCCAATTCAATTTGGGAAAATTTATTTAATGCCTACTCATTTAAGGATCTATTCTAGGATTTGGGGATATAAAAAAAAAAAAAAGATGAGAGCCTACTTTTAAGGAGTGTATGTTCTACTGGGGATTAGCAAAATTCAACAAGTAAATAGAGTGTGCCCTCTAGCCATGGTACCCTGGGAACCCAATACAAGGGCATGATCCACCATGGATCCTGCATTAAAGGATAGCTGCATGAAGACTCTATAAAGATAGGACTTCCAGGTCCTTCAGTACCACCAGGAGTTAAAAAGAAAAGAAAAGAAAAAGTCCTTTCAACAAATGTATATTTGTTGACTGTATAATCAAGAGGGAGAAATTACCATATTAACCACATCCAAAAAATCTGTCTCATTCTGCTGTCTGAATCAATCTCCTCTCTGTCAGAACTCCTGAGAACTTATTTTCTAAAAGGAACCGTGCATCTTGACTGAAAGAAAAGTTTTAAAATGAATCCAGACAAAGCACTTACCTCATTGGAGCTTCACAACAAATCTAAAATAGGTATACAAATATTATTATATCTGCCCACTAGACAGATGAAGAAACCCTCAGAAGTTAAATGACTTATTTGAGGTCACATATGATGACCTCTTTTGCTAGGTACCACTGTAAAGTATACAGAGATTAACAGGGATTGACTGTTGTGTATAAATGAAGACATTCAAATGAAATCAGGCAAATTTGAATGTTGAGAAAGGTGCTAATAAGTAAAAAAAGTTACACTAGATGTTGAATTGTATTAAGGCAATCTTTTGCTGGGGGGAGGTGGGGAGTAATTAGCTAAATTGCGAAAGTCTCTTTTTTAGGGAAAAATTAATAAAGGCAAATGAAACAGATAATTACACTGCCAAAGTTGAAAGTGCTATATTTCTTTCACATTTTGCTTTGAAAAACTGATAGCCCAACTTATTCAAGTTTTATCTGAAAGCTGGTAGCCAATACTGGATTTTCTTTATACTAGTACAACCCAGTATCACAAGTCATGTATTCACAAAGTACTCAACTAGATAAAATTTGTTGTGAGACTCTAAGGAAATAAGTTATAATTCTTGTTTAAGTCCCACATACAAAAATTCCACAAAAGAAAAAAACAAAACAAAACAGAGTTAGTCTTCTTAAGGAGTAGAGCACTTTATCATGTGAGGCAGGGTCAGATAAGATAAATTAAAGCAAATTGCCAAAGTCTTTGTGAAGAGATGATCCCATGAAAAGTTCATAACTGGGCACAAAATCTTCATATTGTTATATTGGAAAACTCTTCAAAGGGCATGGATGAAGGATGCAAAAAGGAAACTATGAATGAGAAGGAATGCATAAAAAAAAGGAGGGTTTCAGGAAGGGTAGGTTTCTAATGAATGATTTGAAACTTGTGGGAACTTCTGCACACAGAAAAAAAAAGAATTCTGTATGCAGAGTAACAATAAAAAAGAAAGAGGAAAGAAGGAGGAAGAGAAAGAAGAGGAAAAGGAAAAAGAGGAGGAGGAGAAGAGGGGAAAGAAGAACAAGGAAAAGAAAAAAGAAGAAAAGAAGGAGGAGAAGAAGAAAAGAGAGGGAAGGAGACAGAAGAGAAAGAAGAAGAAAAGGAGGAGGAGGAAGAAGAAGAAGAAGAGAAAAGAGAGAGAAGAAGAGCTGCCATCCCATAAAGTTTAAACAGATGACTATTCCATTCCAATTTTACCTCTGTCTTCTTTACAAGGGAAAAATTTATAAGTTGTATCAGCACTTTCCAATCTTGAAAAGGCAGACCTGTCATGGAAAGAAAACCTCCTGCTTGCAGTTTAGGGAACAAGTCAGTAAAAACCTTTATTTAGTCCATAATTACAAACCGTGGCATGAAGAAACCTCAGTTAGCCCACAGAGAAGGAAAGTCTTATGGGACAAGCAAACCTTTGAATATACTCTGTGTTTTAGGAACAAGTCTGCCTAACATTATTATAAATCCCAAACATTTCTGACTTAGAGAAAGAAAAGTACAAACTGATAAAGTCTCTCCCATCTCTGTACCTCAAGACAATTATAATAATATTTGTGAGAGTTAAAAAATGAAAATGTTCACTGTATGTTTAAATACAGTTTGTGGATCAACATTCTAAACTAGTTACTTAATCTTCCATTCAAACTATGCTACTCAATTCTTCCCAGGACCACACCCCTCAAGGATTTAAAAGGCTCCTTTCCAAAAAATAATACTTTAATCCTTTCAGAATGGAAATAGGACACTGCCTTTAGGTGGACCATTCACTTCAACGAATGGAGAAAGCCAAAATGTTATCAATAGAAAGAGATATCTTTATTCTAAATTTTATTAACACTTTCTATTTTTTCATTTTTGTTCTTGACCTTGAACACCCTTTCCTAAATGGAAAAGTCTAAAAAAGGATTTTTTTCGGCTGCATGTGAGACTCATTGTGACCCCATTTGGGGGTTTTCTTAGCAAAGATAGTAGAGTGATTTGCCATTTCTTTCTCCAGATCATTTTATAGATGAAGAATATATAGATGAAGTGATTTGCCCAATGTCTCACAATCTAGCTGGTTGAGGCCAAATTTGAACTCAGGAAAATGAGTCTTTTTTTATTCCAAGTCCAGTGTTCACTGCACTACCCAGTATAAATATATAAATATATAAATATATAAATACATACATACATACATACATAAATACATAAATAAAGATTTTTAACATGTTTCTACAATAACTTATAGAAAATGCTATATGCTATTGTAGAAACATGTTAAAAATCCAGAAAAATACTGAATTACACATAGTTAGCCACTGTTTCTGGGGCAATTTGTTATATTTGGGGAATAAGAGGGGAGTGGGACAGGAACTTCCTAATCTTTTAATCTTTGTTAACTCTGGGTCCAAGAGGAGGAAGAGGATTGTTTGTCATCTGTCCAACTTCTAATAAGAACTGGGATAGAATATAGCCAACATAGCCAAGTTGAACACAGCTTCCTTTTTGTACTGCAATGGAGGCTAATTCTAAAATGGAGTCGCTCATATCAAAAGAGAGGAAAAATAGCTAACTCTATCCCCCTACTACTACCACACAAAGTCTGCTTTAAGTGATCCTATGTATCCAAATGCATTTCTCTCCGGTTACTCAGAGTTTACTTAAGTAATGGGTGGAGCAACAAAAGTAATATTTAATAGGTAGCATTTATATGGCTTTTTGAAGGTTTATAGAATATTCCTCATGTATGATTTCATTTGATAGTCATAATAAAACTTGACAGGTAAATGCTATTATTCCCATTTTAAAGATGAAGAAATGACCTCTGATGTTCTTTCTGTTTCACAATCTGTGATGTTTTGAGTTCAGACTCTTCAGTTTCTCCAGTGTCTTTAAAAGAAAATTCTTATGGGCCATTGGAATATTCACTTTTTTCATATTAATGCATAAAAACACCAGCAGCTAATACTCTGAACTGTTTCTAAAAGCAAAGAAAGGTTTCTGGGGGAAGTAGCTTTTTTCCAACTGGTGATGTCATGTGTAATGCCAATGGGTAACCAGATAGCCCTTTCAAATATGGTTTTGGTCAATTGAATCTGATGGAGGTTGTCTTACCAAAATCACACAAATCGTAAATGTCTGATCTTGGATTCATGAAAAGCTGGATTCATATCCCATTTCAGACATTTATTAGCTGAGTGAGGATGGACAAACTTTCCTTATCTATAGACCGAGCTGTCTTTGCTGGTTCCTAAGGCCCCTTCCATCCCTAAATCTATGATCCTTTGTGATTCTGGTAATCCATGTCAAATACAACTTGCCAAAAAGATTTTATGGAGAACTCACACGGGGCAAGAGCTCCCAAGGTGATCACAAAAAACGATACAAGGATATTCTCAACGTGCCTCTAAGAACTTTAAAATTGATTCTATGAGATGGGAGACACTGACACAGGACTACCCAACTTGGTATTTTCTCATCAGAAAAGGTTCTGTGCTTTATGAGCAAAGCAAAACTGAATTAGTTCAGAAGAAATGGGAAATGCACAAAGTCAGAAAGCTGCCCCAAACATTCATAGGGATTATTTATGTCCAACCTGTGGCAGAGGATTCCTAGCTCATAGTGTCTGATCAGCCACAGTCAGATACACTAATTTGACTGTAACATAGTGATGTCATTTTGGTCCTCTTCAAGTACTAAGGACAACAACCAACCAATTGGCCAATCTTGATTTCAAAAAGAGATATAAAGGAGAAAGGAATATTCTATAATATTTAAACCAGTGAAATCAACATTAATTTCCCTCAAAATTCTATATTATATTATTATGTATTAGCACTTATAAAGGGTGTTGATGATCCTTAGGAGCCAGCATGGATTCACTAAGAAAAAAATAAAATAAAATTTGAACTAATTTTCTTTTTTGATGAGACTATTAGTCTAGTAGATAAGAAAAATATAGCAACAATAATAATAACAGCTAACATTTTTATAGTCTTTTAAGATTTACAAAGCACTTTTCTTTTGTTGCCTAATTGGATATTCATAGCAACCATGTGAGGTGAGAGCTTTATGTAATCTCCTTTTATAGGGAAGGAAACTTGAGGCTGAGAAAGAATACATGACTCATTGCCTAAAGATTTTAGTAATACTTTTTGAACATGACATGTGGATCATACAATACTTTGTCGATTCATAGTTGATCAAGTGATTGATTATATTTAAAGGATATGTATAAATAAAATAATGTAGATCTAGATTTTTAGTAGCAATACAGAGACTTATCCTGATCCCCATTTTAAATAATGACTTGGTTAAAGATGTAGAATAAAGCTTTGTAAACTATGGATTGCAACCCCAAATGGGGTCGAGTACCTGAATGTGAGGGTTGAAAAAAATTTGTCAACAGAAAAAGGTATCAAATATCCTACCAAGATTTAATTACTTATGTAAAAATAAACAAATACATCCATCTAATTAGTAAGCAAATTTGTTTTTGTTTTTAATACATGGCAAAATTATATATATATATATATATACTGAACAATTGTTTAAGTCACTTTTTATGATTCATTATCAGCAAATGTTTGATTTATATACCTATTTTATGTACCTACTTACCGGAGGTTATACAAAAATTTCTTGGGCAAATAAGGATCACAAATGGAAAAAGTCTAAGAAGTCCTGATGTAGAAGACATGCTTGACAAGTTTTCAAAACATGCTTCCTTCCAAGCTGGAAGGAAGAACTAACACACTGGGTGACAGATTCAAAAGATCTTGGATAGAATAAAACTGAAAAGGGCTGACATATGTGACCCAGTGACTAGACTGCTTGGTTTGAAGTCAGGAAAACATCCAAATCCACTCTCAGATACTTACTAGCTGTGTGAGTTGAGTAAGTCAATTTTCTGTACCAGTCTCCTAAACTATAAAAAGAAAGAAATTTAATTCAATGGTCTCTTTGGTCCTGTCCAACCCTCCATCAATGATCTTATGCCTTTTAAAAGTAGATTCTAGTTATATAAACTTGCTGGTTCTAATGGGTTCTGGGAAAAGTTTCGGAGACTAAATTAGATGAGGTTTTATTTCAAACTTGGTCAATTAGGCCTTATGCTATGCAAGTGTTCCTGCTTTTAATTTCCTGCTAAATTTCATGAGCGAATAGAATTCAACAGATGCTGAAGAAAATTATATTTATGTGAAAGAGTTTCTAATTGCTTGTGTAATTTGGAAAATCAGGACTAAATTGCATGGCCTAAAATCTTCCCCTAGGGGATGCTGGAATGTCCCACCATGTGCATCAAAGCAAGACAAGCTGGATTGATTTTGCTCATGCAAGATAGTTGCCCCCAGCAAGGGGCACTTAACTTTCATCCCCCTAACTGAATTGCTCAGGTGAAGCATAATTATTGATTGAATGAGCATTTATTGAGCACCCACTTTATGCAAGGCATTGTGTAGGTAATAAAAATTCAAAAGACAAAACAACAACAAAAATTGAGAAAAATCATCCTTGTCCTCAGGAAACTTCTATCTCAAAGCTTTTTAAAAATTATGGGTATCCATAACTGAATGTGAAGGTTGCAAAATTATACTAACTATATCAGTAAATATTTGCTTTGTATGCCTATTTTATATACCTATATATCTGGGGTCACATACAAATTTCTCAGGGGAAAAAGGGTCACACATAAGAAGCCCTATCTTATAGTTTGGCTCTGTAACAAAAAAGTATAGTACAAGGTAATGAGTGAAGGGGGCAAAAGAGAGAGAACAGATTATTCTAGGTACATTTGAGGAGGAGGAGAACACAGTCAGCTGGGGAGAAGATGGAGTTTGAAGGAGGATAAGAATTCTAAATGTCAGAGATAAGGAAGAAGTATATCCCAAGCATAAAACACAGCTGATTTTATGGCACTGAGAAATTATGTCTGTAGAGAACAGCTAGGAACACAGTTTGGTTTGAACACAGAGTAAAAAAAGGGAAGTAGCATGGAAAAAAAAAAAAAAAAAGTAGATAGGAACTAGATTGTGAAGGGCCTCAAATGCCAGCTAAGGAATTTATATTTTTATCTTAAAAGAATTATTGAAGGCTTTGGAGGAATGGAGTAACATGGTGAAAACTGAGGCCTTGTTTATACCAATGTTCCCTTTTCTTTTATAATTGTTGCCTGACTCTTCATGACCTTATTTGGAGTTTTCTTGGCAGAAATACTGGGGTGGTCTGCCATTTGCTTCTCCAGATCATTTTGCAGATGAGGAAACTGAGGCAAACAAATTAAAGGACTTACCCAGAGTCACACAGCTAGTATATGTCTAAAAATGGATTTGAACTCCTGACTCCAGACCCAGTATTCTGCTTCACCATGTAGCTGCTCCTATTCTCTCTTCTAGTTAACTCCAAATCATCCAATTTTAGACACAAGGACAAAGATGAAATTTCTCAGCACAAATGCATGAAGAACAACTCTTTTCCATAGCTACATCATGTCACCTCATTTTGCAAATGAAGACAGACCCAGAAATCTTTCTCAAATAGAGATCAATCCTCAATGGACTAGAACCCAGCAGGAATCATTGGGATTAGCCACCTTGCTTTGAGCAAGATCTAAAGAGATAGATGATAGATAGCAAGAAAGATAGGTAGGTAGATAGTTAGACAGACAGACAGACAAATGAGGCAATTGGGATTAAGTGATTTGCCCAAGGTCATACAGCTGTGATACATGTTTTAAAGTATAATTTTATTAATACCTTTTGGTTTTATATTATTTCAATTTCTCCCATATCCTTTTCCAAAGAGCCATCCATATAACAAATTCTCTTTTAAAAAAAGCACAAAAAACTATGAGCATATCAAAAAAATTTGACAATATGAGCAATGATCTGTACCCATCAGCCTCCCCCTCTCAAGACCATTTCTGAGCTAATGTTAATTGAACAAATACATATAAGAGCGGTCATGACTGTGATGACTTTGGGGCAGTGTGAATTAACAAATAATCCATCTACAAGCATTTCTTAGGTGTTTACTCTGTCTCTTAATCTGTGCAAAGACAAAAACAGTCCTGGCATTCAAGGAACTTCAAGACCAATGGAGCAGAAAGCCTATAAATAAACAAATACAAATGAGATATGGTAGAGTAGAAGGAAGATAACCTTGGAGGGCAGGAAAATGGGAAAGTCTTCTGCAGAAGAGAGCATTTGAGCTAAATTATGAGAGCAGCCAAGAATACAAAGGGCAGAAGCATGGAGGGAGACATCCTGGAGCTGGAATCAAAGACTTGAATTTAAAACCCAAGTGTGCTACTTCTTATCTGAGTGACCCTGCACAAGTTGTTTTCCTCAATGGGGCCTGCTACCTTGGTTCCTCATCTGTAAAAGGAGGGAACTGGACTGGTTGACCTTCAGCATCCCTGCCAGCTGTAAATCTAGGATCCTACAGTATGATCCTAAGCAAGGGCTTAAGCAACCTAGTACTCTCCAGCTGTGTGCTATGTGCCCCATGTTAGGATAGAGATTTAGAACTACAAAGCACCTCAGAATCTATCTTATAAAGGTTTTACAGATGAGGAAACTGAGGTAGAAAATGGTTACATGATTTGCCCAGAGTCATATAGCAGATGTCTGAGGCAGGATTTGAACTAAGATCTGGAAGAGACAGAGAGGCTAATGATTCTGCACAGAGATTCCAATTTGGAGAGGCATTCACAGCCAGATGTTGAAACCCTGGAAGAAGATGACTTTCAGGAAAAGAGATAGAGAAAAGCATAGACTATATATATAAAGTCGTCTTTTCATATATACTCAATGCTTTTTATATGAAAATGCTATTTATTTATATATACACATACATATAAAGCACAATTTTTATATTACTTTATAATTTTAAAATATAAAATGTTAAACTGTACATATACTTACATATATACACACACATGTATATACATGCAAACATATCTTCTGTGACAGAAACTTCCAAACATGTATTTATTTGGTCAGACTCCTTGTTTCCAGATCCCAACATAGTGTTGTCATTTTGGACTTCTTCAACAACAAAGGACAAGAACTATAGAGAGAGAGAAAGTGTAGATTTATATATGTAAACGTCTATGCATATATACCCCTGCATATAAGGAGCACAACCCGCATCATATATAAGTTTAGAATATTTATAAACAAGTATATAGTTATAGATGACATGGTAGAGCACTGGGCCAAGAAAAACTTGAATTCAAATCTGGCCTCTTACTTACTAGCCAGTGACCTTTCCTCATCCCTAAAATGAGCATAACAATAGCACTTATCTCCCAGGGTTATTGTGAAGCTTAGATGAGTTAATGTTTGTAAAGAGTTTTGCATAATGATAAATATGGAAATATGTTAAGAAGAAGTATATCTTCTGTTTAACCTAAGTGGGATGGCTTGCTGTCCTTGAGGATGAGAGGGAGAAAAATTCCAAGGTTTTGCTAAGGTGAATGTTGAAAACTATCTTTGCATGTATTTGGAAAAAATAAAACACTATTAAAAAATTTACTTAGCTTAAAATGCAAGCGATTTTTCTTAGTTGGTTGACTGGTTGGTTCCCCAAAATGACATCACTATGAAGCGTAAAGTTAGTGTGACAGATTGTGCTGGGCAATACTGTGCCAGTGTCTCCCATGCAGTGCAATCAATTCTAAAGTACTTAAGAGAGATCTTGAGAGAGCTCTTGTAGAGTTATTTAGAATGGACAGCAAAACAGAGGTACTAGCAAAGGAGATGGAGAAGGATGAATTGAGAAGGCAAGGAGAGCACAGAGTCACAGAAATCAAAGCAAAGAGGCAGTGATCAAAAATGACAAATATGCTGCACTGAAATTAAGCAGGATTAGGGGCAGCTGGGAGGTGCAGTGGATAGTGCACCAGCCCTGAAGTCAGGAGGACCTGAGTTCAAATCTGATCTCAGATACTCATATTTCTTAGCTGTGTGATCATGGGTACGTCACTTAACCTCAATTGCCTCAGCGAAAAAGAAAAAGAAAAAGAAAAAGAAAAGAAAAGAAAAGAAAAAGAAAAGAAAAGAAAAGAAAAGAAAAAGAAAAGAAAAGAAAAGAAAAGGAAAAGAAAAGAAAAGGAAAAGAAAAGAAAAGGAAAAGAAAAGAAAAGAAAAGAAAAGAAAAGAAAAGAAAAGAAAAGAAAAGAAAAGAAAAGAAAAGAAAAGAAAAGAAAAGAAAAGAAAAGAAAAGAAAAGAAAAGAAAAGAAAAGAAAAGAAAAGAAAAGAAAAGAAAAGAAAAGAAAGGAAAAAAGAAATTAAGCAGGATTAGTATTAGGAAAAGACCACTGTACTGGGTTGGGAATTAGGAAGTCACTCTCAAAAGGCAATGGAAGTCATTCTCAAGTAGCAAGGTTTGCAGAGTGTTAACACAGCAAGGAACTAGAGTTGGTATATGCAAAATTTAGGATGTTGATTATAAAATTATCTCTGTCCACCATACTGTAGACAATGCCTGTTGAAAGAAAGCATGTACAAATGAATTTTCAGTTTAAAATAACAAATAGCAAATATGAAGTCTTTAAAAAAAATAATAAAGGGAAGGTGGAATACTTCCACAATTATTTTTCATTTCATGCATTATTTCAAACCACTGATACTAAGATATTGTGGTGGCAGATGGATTTTCCCCATACTCATTTTTTTAGAGTACTCAGCTGAAACTGAAAATCAAACAAGGTTCTTTCTTACATGGAATATTGAATCAAATCTACCTCCATCCTGAGAAGGTCAGGATAGATTTTCAAAAGAAGGGTGACTCAGCAATGGAAATTGAAAGGCTTCTAATGATGGTGTAATTGGACTGACCTTTAAAGAAAAAAAAGGGAACCTTGAATATAGCAAATCAAGGTCTCTCTAAGTCTTATCCAAATGTGTTCAGGGAGACATTATCATCAGCTTAGAGAGCATTAATCAGATTACATGTGTCTATTTTGTGAGCATGGAAAAGAGACCCAAAAAAAGTTATATAATGAGATAGTGAGATATTGTACTCTAAGCTCACTGCATGTCATAATCAGAGCAGGAAGATACTTGTGGTCCATGATCTTGTGTCCTGTGCATAATGGCAGGTTTTTTAATTTGCTTATTTCAATCAGTTCTTGGTTCAGAGATGACTCAGGTGTGTAATTCTGTTTCAAGGCTGTTGTTTTTGGTCTAAAATTATAAATTCCTGGCAACTGTCTTCTTTGTTTGACCTGAATAGTGTACAGAAGAATGGCATACACAAGTTTTTGTGATGAAATATGGATATGGTTTCTAAATGAAATCACCCCTTCTGTTTCCGAAGGAGGTTAAGAGACCCTTTTAATAGAAAGTTTGAGGAAAGTTGAGAAAACTTCAGTATTGCATTGAGGTCAAAAAGCATCAGAATTAACCAAAAGCTAGTGTATCTGGTTATTTATATTTCCTAAGGAAATGTCAGGAAAGTGTCTTGGACTTTGAATCCAGAAAGATTTACTTTTAAATCTTACCTGTAACACTAACTAACTATGTAACTATTGACAAATTACTTAGCATAATAGGAATCATGGCAAAATGAAAAGATTATCAGCTAGTGGGTCAGAGATTCTGGGTTCAAATCTTGATGAAGAGGGCAAGTCACTTAGCTTTATTTATATCATCTGTAGAATAAAGGGTTTAAAATGGGTTATCTCTTTGGTCTTTGCCAGTTTTAAATTTATGATTTGATTTGAAACATCTTTGAGAATCAAGATTCTCATCTGTAAAATGAGTAACATTTCCTAGTAAACTAGATAGTTTCAGAGTTAGTAAGGTTTCTTACAAATCCTGTCTCTTACACCTAATGGCTTCATCAACCAATGCTTATTTTTCTTCTGCTTTTGCAGTAGGAAAATAATTGAGAAGATTTGAGTTTTAATCCTAGCTGTGTGGCCTTGGGCAGTTCATTAACTAACCTCTCTGAGCCTCAGTTTCCCCGTTTGTAAAATGAAGTACCTTTCTTATAAAACTGTAAGGATCAGATTAAGATTTATAAAGTACCTCATAATGCTTAAGGCACTAGATATATGCCAACTATTATTATTAGATGTAAAGGGCTAGAACTGAGCAAATGCACTTGGATAATGGAGCACGTGGGACTAATTGCCAATTGGACGGTTCTCTATTAACTTGTTTGAAGGTTGACCCTCCCCACCTGTTCTGTGCTGACTTGATTGGTGGGACAAAGAGGGGGAAGTGACGTGTGTGGGGGGGGGGAGTAGGTGGAGGAAGAAGAAATTGGGAGCTCTCTCTTGTGGCGTTTGAGGGAGGAAGGTGTGTGTGGAGATTGCTAGATCTAATCCCCTGACCTTGACCGTAAAAGATCAAGAATAAAGTTTGGTGATCCTGACAATGGCTGATTTCTAGGAAGACAGAGTTCCAGCATTTTGGCACCCAACATGGGGCCAAAATTACTACAATTACTATTATTATTATTATTTAATTCAGTTAATAAGTACCAGTTCAGAGCTACAGAATTTTCTATTGTCATAAATCACCAATTGCTCTGTACTTCTCTCAGGTCTGAAAAAATCAAGATAACACTTTGATTTTTAAAAAACCACTATATTCAAGTAAACAAGAATTTATTAAAACCCCTATTGTGTTCCAGGCACTGACACAAAGTCAAAAGTGAAAATCTTTGCCTGCAAAGAATTTTATTTTGTCACAAAATAATATTTACATATATCAGCATCTGTAAATGAATTGTCCAAGTGGCTCACTTTAAAACATATTACATTAAGAAGTACCACATTCTTAGATTTTTTTTCCTTCAAAATTCAGTTCAAAAATCAGAAAATTGAGGTCAATATATATCTGGAAAAATTACATAATTTGCTTCTAATGTGCAGTTCTAGATTGCCATAGTCAAAAAATTCAGTACCTGGTGACTATCTCAGAGTCTTATCCAGGATAGGTTACCAGGTCACCAGAACTTTGTCCCAGAGTAGCAAATTTAGAAATTTCCCAAAGTTTTTGTATTTCAGTACATTGTTAAACCTTTCTCCCACCCCTTACTTCATAGCAGCTTTATCCCAATGTCCAGATGGAAGAGTGATAGCCTTTACCCTCCCCACCCCCAACTAAGGGTATTTTTCATATTGGGAAAGAGAAAAGAAAAGAATAAGTGTTTGTAGAGAACTTCTATGTGTCACACACTCTGCCTAGCATTTTTAAAATCAAATATTGTCTCATTTAATCATTGCTATTTCTCAGCCAAATTCTCTCAAATTCAGCTGGTCTCTGCCCTAAGCACAAAAATCCCTAGTTAAACTCTGGATGAACCTTCTGTTTTGATCTACTTTGACTATCTTACTGTAGGTATGTGTATGTTCAACCATCCTTTCTCCATTTCAGATAAGAATAATGTAAATAGAATGCCTACTTCCTTCATTCCTTCCTCCATGTTTGTATATTCCTTTCTCACATTCCAGTTATGAGAACTGGCAAGTTCTTCCCCTTCCTGATCTTTTCTAGATAAGTATATTTCTTTTTTTTTTTTTTTCCAGCTTCTTTTCTCTTTCCCCACTTCAAAATCTCAGAACAGAAACAATTTAACATTCTTAATATCCTTGAAGACATTAAAGTCTACTTAAAGAATACTTATTACTTCTCCCCATTGGAATGTTAGCACTACATCATTATATAATTCCTTCCGGTGGCTCAAATAAATGTAATTATCTAGATTTCTGGATACTCACATTTTTATTTCTAAGTTTTTCTTCACCTTTGATTTTCTCATCAAAAATGTTTAAAAGTCTATTTTTTTCCCACTAAAACAGAGGTATCAAAAATGTAGCCTGAAGCAGACTAAAAATATTTGGGAAATATTTAACAAGGTAAATAAAAATAAAATAAAACATAGATATTACATCCTAAAACTGTCAACATGTGATCCTTACACATGTATTAGTTGCCTCTATTTCCACTCAAATTTGATATCACTACACTAACAGTCCATTTTTTAATTTCTTTTTGGTGTCTGTAAGACTATATTAAACTTTTCAGGTAAGTTATTCTTGAATGTAAACCTATCTTTTTAGCTTTTTAGATTATTATATTATTCTAAGATGCCTCTTCATTTCAAATAGAAATTCCTATTATATAGTATTAATTGTAGTTCCTTGAGCTACTTGCGTTATGTTTAGGGACGTCTACAAATATTTTTTCTTTGACATAGGAATTTTAGATTTTGATTATGAAATTCCTGAATTTTATTTTCTTTGGTGGTTTCTTTAAAGAGATGATCCATTGATTCTATCTAGAGAATTTTTATTTATTATTTATTGAAATATAGGGTTTTTTAAATAATATTTTTAGGAAATTCAATGATTCTTCAATTATTTCTCTCTAACATTTTTCAGAAGATATAAATAGTATGGCTATATGTACATACATGTTATAAGAAAAGATACATATATCTCTAGGCTTTCTTTATTGAGCTCCCCTTCTCAAGGATAGGGTCCTCTGGAAAGAGCTCTACAGATTTTATGTGTCCCTGGCTATTAATGCTCTCAAGTAAAGCTTCCTGATAGTGACTTTGCTAAAAAGTTCCCTTTTTTATTATCCTTGGACTTCTGGCTGACTTGTTGTGCAATTCTGGGCTGGAAAAATTAGCTTAATGTAGTAGACTTAGTCTTGTTCAAACTCCAGGTTTTACCAGAATAGAAATGTGGGAACTGGGTGGTCTGCATTTTGTTCCAACTAGAAGTCTATGTACAAGCCATCTCATTTCCCAATCTCATCTTCTTCTGTTTTCCCTAATGCTTCCCCTTATACCTAAAATGGGTTACTCAAGCTCTGTAACTGTTAAAATCTTTTCCTTTCTTCAGGCAATATATTCTCCATGAAACCCAGAATCCCTTAAAAGAAGATCTTTGTCATTCCATACTTGTTACAATAAGAACCATTTCTTGTTTTGAGGTTTACAAAGTTTTATTGTGACAGTAATTCTGTGAGGCTATTAGTCTTGCTATCATTAGCCCTGCATTATAGATGAGAAAAATAAAGATTGAAAGGTTAAGACTTGTCCATCACCATACAGCTAGTAAGTCACAAAACGTGCTAAATTCCATGTTTTCTGACTAGAAGATTAGTGCTTTTTCTATCCTATGAAAGTATCTTGTATTTGTGTGCCTTATACAAAGAGAGGCATTATGAAAGGATAACTAGTTAGCACTGAAGTAAAGAAATCTGGGCTTAATTCAAATATTTTATTATTCTATACATTCAATTAAATTCAAGAAAAATCAATTAAGCATCTACAATGCCAAGCACTGTAATAAAGTACAATTAATAACAATTAGATATTCCTTCCCTCTTGGGGTTCACATTCACTGAGGGATATACAACATGAACTCACAGAAGAAATACAAATTCTATATAAAGATTAAAAAAAAAAAAAGATTAATTCTGCTTCCTGTATCTCATATATGGCACAATTTCCCATCTCCCATGCTGTTGCACTGGTTTTCCTCAATTCCTAAAAATACATCTTTATCTCCTTTTTTTTTTTTTTTTTTTTCTTTTTTTCCCTGAGGCTGGGGTTAAGTGGCTTGCCCAGGGTCACACAACTAGGAAGACAAAATTTGAACTCGGGTCCTCCTGAATTCAGGGCTGGTGCTCTATCCACTGCACCACCTAGCTGCCCCCATCTTTATCTCCTTATCTTACAATCCCTACATTCTTTTAAAACTCAGTTAAAAACACTCCAGGTCTTTTCTGATCCCATTAATTCCTAGTGCCCTCAACTCTAAAGAGATAACCTTGTATCTACTTGTACATGACCAGATACATATCATATATTGTATCATTCCACAGAAAATAAATTCCTTGGACATAGGGATTTTTTTTCCGTTATTGTCTCTGTACCTCAAGCTCTTGGAACAGTGCATGGCAGGTAATGGGCAAATAATAAATGCTTATTGATTGATTAATTGATCAAAAATTGGAGGGATCAACGGTCTCATATAGAAGTTGGTATTTAACCCGAGCTTTGATGGAAGATAAGCATGACTAGTTGTATAACTGTGGGCTCATTTATAAAAATGGGGATAATAAAACTGACACTATCCACCTCATAAGATTTCTGAGAGAAAAGTATGTGATACACTTTATAGCATTATGGAAATATGGGCTGTCATTACTGGCACTGATTAGTCATATATCACATAGCAATCTCATTTCCAATTTATTATTCATTTCCTACAATTCTTGAAATAAAATGATCCCAGAAGAGAACCAGTGTTCACTCCCTCCCTAAGTGACCAACTTTGTCAAACTTCCAACCAGCTTTCCCCCGTTCAGTCAAGTAATCAACAAGAATTTATTAAAACTCAATTATATATGTCAGGAATTAGTCTAGATACTGGCAGTAGAATTAGTGAAGTTAGACAGTCCCTACTTATGAGGAGCTTATATTACATTGAAGACTACAATATATGTCTAAGAGATATAACCAAGACTTTAGTACAAAATCAATGGTTTCTTTTTCTGGGATCATTGGTCCATCCCTTCAAGTGATCTATGGATAAATGTCAGAGATGTCCATGAAGCTGAATGAGCAAAATAATCCATTTTTATTTTCACTAACCTCTAAAAAAAATTTAACATTTCCTTTAATTATTTAGAAAGTTCACTCAGAAAAACCTCAACAGACTAAGAAAGGTATCCATTTAAGAAAGAAAATTAAAAAGTTAGGGACCTTTGTTTTAGGGAATCCCAAGGATAATGGTCAGGTCAGGAAACCTCTTAAAGTTTTGAATGTTTTGAGAAAAGTGTCTGACCCTGAAGTCAAGGAACCTAAATTCAAATCTCCTGTGTGATTTTGGGCAACTCATATCATCCCCTTCTTCCTCATCTATAAAAAATGGGGGCAGCTAAGTAGCACAGTGGATAGAGCACCAGCCCTGAATTCAGGAGGACCCGAGTTCAAATCTGAATCACTTCCTAGCTGTGTGACCCTGGGCAAGTCACTTAACCCCAGCCTCAAAAAAAAAAAAAAAAAAAAAAAAAAAAAAAGGGCTATTGGACTAGGTAGTCACCTAGATACTTCCCAACTCTGGAACTAAAGAGCTTATGATCGTTTGTAATATATATTTGTAAGAAAACCAGGTTCGATGTTTCCAAGAGTCTAAATCACCATAGAAACACATGACCCTGGAGTTAGCAGGATCCCAGAGGTGACCCTCGACCATGAGAGTCCCCTAAGAGGAATCTGTACACAGGAGTCCTTGGGACCTCCAAGAACCAGTCCAGCAGGCATTATGAGGTCACCTGAGTTGACCCTTCAAGCATCTCTGGGGATTCCTATGCTTATCCTGAATCTATTTTGAGAGACCAATTGTCAAAAATGCTGCTTTTTCTGTAGCATTGTGGGTGGACTTCCTAAGCAGGTGTCACTGCATTTTTCAATCTTAAAAAGCATGTCAAGCATTGTTTGCTAGCTGCCAACAAGATAATTATATAGAGGGGGAAATGAAGGGGATGGGGGGGGTGTGGAGAAGAGAAGGGAGCGACAAATAGCAGGGTAACCCACCTAGTTCTTGTATTCTGAAATGAGCCAGTTTTTCAGAGTGCCCCACTTCCACTTTACACGCCTCCATTTCCTTTCTGTTTAGTATAGCGTAAAAGTCTTTTTAGGACTTAAAAGCTGCCCATGAGAAGATTAATGAACTCAATCTATGAAAATGAGCTCATTACCATGTTTATTGCCAATTTTATCCCAACCACTATCTCTGTAATGTGCAATGGGACCCTGCAGACAGATTCTTCTCCCCTCTTACCTTCTGCCTGCGTAAATTTACCGGGCAATAACGAAGTTTCATCTGGCTCAAATGGTCTTCTTCATTTTCTGTCTGGGAAATAGATGTGGGGTGTGATGTGCTCTATGAAGTAGTTGTTGCATTTCATCTGAAAAGCTAGAGCTGCATTTTAGTTGGAGGCAGGAGGAGGGGGTGAGCTGGGAAGAGAAGGGCAGGCGGCTTGTTTCAAAGCCAAATGCAGGCCCATCACACCCTTTCTTTCCAAGAGTTCAGGAATCTCTGGCACATACTGTTGGGATTAACCCTGGGTTAAATCAGCTGCCACATTCCTGAGGAAGGGCCTTTTCTCTGTGCTGAATCACTGTTAGGCATGGGGAAATTCCCTACTCCACTCTAGACTCCCTAGCAAATGATAACGATCCTGCACGATGGCTCAGTGGATAGGCTACTGTATGGAAGTCAGGAGGATCTGAGTTCAACTGTGGCCTCGGACAAACTGTGTATCACTTAACCCCAATTGCCTTGCCAAATGATAGATAGATAGATAGATAGATAGATAGATAGATAGATAGATAGATAGATGATTGAATGAGTAAATAAATAAAGTGATAATTATTCTCTGAAAATAACACAGAGTGGGGGAAGAGTTATTAAATTATCCTTATAGAAACATAATGCTTCAGAAGAAGGATGCTGAATTTGGCATCACAGGATCTGGGTTTGAATGTCACCATTACTACTCACTACCTGTATGACTTTGGCCAAAGCACTTCCATCCTGGGCTTCTGCTTCCTCCTTGATAAAATGGGCTAGATGGCTTCTCAGACCCCTCACACCCTTCATTCTATGATTCTATATATGCCTCTGCATGTATATGTTATCTCCCCCAACAAAATGTAAGCTCCTTGAGATCAGGGATTGCACTGCCTTTGTGCATTTGTTGTTGCTGCTGCTGCTGTGAGTTGTTTCAATTATGTCCGACTTTTTATGACCCTATTTAAGGTTTTCTTGAAAAGAATTCTGAAATGGTTTACTACTTCCTTATCCAGAAGAAATTTTACAGATGAGGAAAGTAAGGCAGACAGGGTGAAATGACTTGATCAGGGTCTGTGTCTGAGTGTCTGAGGCTGGATTTTGATTCAGGAAGATGGAGTCTTCCTGACTCCAGGTCCAGAACTCTGTTCACTGTGCCACCTAGCTACCCCTCACCAGGATATAGTGAAACCTTAATAAATACTAGTTGATTGATTAATCAACACATCTAAAAATAATACAAAACTGTGCACCACACAATAGGTGGTCATTGTAATGCATTCAACCTATTCCTAAATCCCAAGTCCTGATTTATGACTTCATGTCAAGGAAATGCTTCTTATAACCCTTGCTTTGACAGTTAATAGACTTCTAAAGCCATGGGCTAACAGAGGGAGAAAATCCCTGGATTGGATTTCTGTACTGCCAAATCAAGGTCATAACAGTTAATCCAGAAGATGGATGGGTCAGCCTAGACAATGTATTCCCCTAGCATTACATATTGTTGATAGGTTAGAGAACAAATATCTTTCCAGCTCCCTCTCTTGAGTTGTACTAAGGGGTTAGACTCCAGATGAAAGACAAGAGATAAGTATTTCGTGGCAGTAAAATGAATTACCTCTGAAATTCAGTCTCCAAGTGGGTGCCATATTGCCCTTATTAAGTGTCTGATTTCTAAGAAGGACAAATAGCAATACTCAGTTTCTAATAAGTGGATCAGGAGTCATAAACCTTTAAAAATCTCTGTCAGATTAGGTGGTAGGGGCAGACTTAAGGGTCTCATGTGATTTGAGGGGAGAGAGCTGCCTCTTCTTCACAGCTCCTGAGTGTAACACAGGTAGCTAAAAAAGGAAACATGCATCTAGATGACAAAGTATATTGATTGCTAGACCTGGATTAGAAAGATCTGAGTTCAAATCCCAGATATTTACTGAATAAATCACTTAACTTCTGACAGTTTCCTCATCCATAAATAAGGATGATAATAGCACCTACCTCACAGATTTGTTGTATTTTGCAAGATTTACAACACTTATGTAAATGCTAGTTATTGTTACCATTATTATTTGTTGTTATTGGTCTGATCAGACACATTGCATCTAGTGATGTCATTTTGATGTTTTTCAAGGACAACAACCAACCAACCAACAAACTCATTATTATTATTATTATTATTATTTTATTATTATTTATTATACAGCTGGATATTTAAATTGGAAATGTAAAATTCAACATTTAATCAAGTACTTTGGTAGACTCACAATCCAAAGGGATATTTGTAAAGCCACTAGGATTTATTCTAGTGCTGAATTGTGATTTCATTAGTCTAAAGAGGTACCTATGTGGAAGTTTTCCCCCTCAAATTCAATTTGGGATGCAGCAATGACTTAGTGGAAAGAGCTTGATGTCACAGAATCTGAGTTCAAATTCTGACTCAGTAATGTGATCTTATGCAAATCATTAATTTACTTATACTTTAGTTTACTCATCTGTATAATGAGGGAATTGGATTTGATAGTCTCCAAGGTCCCTTCGAGGTCTAGTATTGTGATCTTTGCCACCAATTTGCTGTATGAAATTTGCAAGTTCATTGCCCTCTCTGGGTTTTAATTTCCTCATTTTGAAAGAAGATGACTTCTATGGCATTTTCCAGATCTGGATCTGTGATTTTGTCATTGAATGACCTTGGACTCAGAAAAAGAACTGGAAGGGGCTTCAAAGACCAAGAAGTCCAACCTTCTTATGTTTGGAGGGCACTTTCAGAGGAAGTTCCCTGGATCCATAGGGATCTCAAGAAAGAAATCTCTGCAAGGTTAAGTGTCCCACCCCAAAGTCATATAGATGGCGAATGTAAGTTATAGGATTTAATTTAGGTCTTTGAGGTCAAAGGCCAGAGCTTATTCTACTCTATCATAATCTTAGAGGAGTACCTGTCAAATCAAATGAGGGAAAGATAGATGGATAAATAGATAGATAGACAGACAGACAAACAGAAAAGTAGAGAGGTAGGAAGGAAGGTAGATAGATACATAGGTACATAGATAGATAGACAGACAAATAGATGGGTAGACAGATGGGTAGGTAGGTAGATAGATACATAGATATACAGAAAGAGAGAAAGAGAGATCCTTTTGTAAATCTCAAAGTGCTATATAAATGTTTGCTATTATTGCCTAGGACACAGGAACAATGATCACACATTCTCCATCTTAGTCCTTCTTGTTGTCATGGCTGGACTCTCTATTCATCAATCCAGCCACTCTTCCTAAGAACTTGAAGGAGATAAGAGTTTACAGAAATTCTTAGCAGATAGTAAGGAAAGAAGGGAAGGGGAGAATCTGGATCTTTCTTATGGCAGAGGATGCTATGTTGAAGAAAAGAAAAGGTAGCTAAATGAGAAAATCTGAAGTTAGAAGCCTACCAGAGGGCTCCATGGTGACAATCCTTTGAACTTTCCCAGAAAATGAAAGGCTTCCAGTGAAGAGCAACAATAGCTCTGAACAGCGGGAATATTTGGGATGGGAGCCAGCGACAAAGAGTCACTCACCCAGAGTGGTAATTTGGAATGAATTGTTGCTTTGTACTGCAGAGCACCCGGACACAGCTGGCGCACTGGCTAACCTGAGGATTTGTATTAACTGTATTGAAATGGTAATGAAGTTTTATTTTATGATTGCAGATGTTTGTGGATTATTGTTATTAAGCTTATTAGGGTAACAGAACAAATATGAGATTTTATTTACTTGGAGTGGGGTGGGGGGAGAACTCCTTCATGGTAGCTTTGTTAAAGTCGCTTTAAACGAATAAGCCACAAAAACTGGAAAGGCCACATTGAAGTCAAATTGGGGAACCACTAGACATTCCTCACAGAATAGGACCTTGTAATATTTGGAGGGATGTTCTTAGTGAGAAAGTGTGGGGTGGTAAGAAGTACAATTGAATTGAGAATCAGAAGACTTAGATTCAAAAAATCCACGTTCTGCTTCAGCTGTTTCCTCCTATATAATCTTGGAGAACACATCTTACTCTTTTGAGACTCCGTATGCTCCATTTACTCCATCAGTAAACTGAGGGAATTGGACTAGATTAAGGTCTTAACCTAGAATCAGTGATTGGATGGACAGAGAGATATAGAGACAGAGAAATAAAAATATATGAAATAAGAGAGATGGATGATGAATAGTTGGATGGATGGATAGATAGAAAGATGAGAGATGAGAGAAAGATAAAGAGAGGTAGAAAGAGATGAATGTAAGAGTAGATAAATAGATAGGTGCTAGGTAGATAGATAAGAGATAGATGTATGTATGAGAGGAGAGGGATGAATAGTTGGATGGATACATAGATGAGATAAAGAGAGGTAGAGAGAGAAGGATGGATGAATAAATAGATGATAGGTAGATAGGAAAGAGAGATAAATAGATGAATGTATAGACAGATAGATAGCTGATGAATGATAGACTAGAAACAGTTTGAGAGATGATTTATTGCTGAATATATAGAAGATGCACTGATTGCTGAATGGATAGAAGGATGATAGATGATAAATATAGATATACATATGCTTATATATTTATATTTTTTGACAATTGAATTTTAATATAATTGGTTTCCTTTGTAATCCTATTTATTTTAGGCATCTAAAAACATGAGAAAGGGTCTGTATACTCAAAAAGATCCATCATACCTCCCAGTTGTTAAGAATCCCAAGCCCAGATGATCTCTAAAGATTCTCCCCATGTGCTATTTATATGATATGAGTTCAGTATTTTTATTTCTATAAAATATTATGATTTTACTGCAATATGACATATTGGATAAAATGCTGAACTTGGCATTCAGAAGCCCTTAGTTTTAAACCTCTTTCAGATATTTACTAGAATTGAGACCATGGCCAAGATACTTGACTTCTCTCAATCTCACTTTCCTCATCTACAAAATGAGGATTATCTTGCCTGGAGAATCTCCATCTGGAGACTCAAACATGATCTTGTATGAAAAGGTTTTATAGACATTGAAGTATTCTATATCAGCCATTGTTATCACATATGTTGTGAAAAATAAAAGTAATTTACAGATAGAGTCCTATAGATGAAGAAATTACAGAAAAATAGACATATAAACATACATATAAAACTGGGTTATGATAATAATGACAAATTTAAATAGTTCTTCAAGATTTGCAAAGATTTCTGCTATCCCATGTTGCCTGCAATCATCTACAAAGGGAGGATTCTTTATGAAACATCATTATCAAAAAATGATTATCTTATATACTATCCATAAATTATCAATTTTAAAAAATCTAACTTTTAAAACTTTATAATTTGCCTATTACAAGGACAGTTGGCCCATCTAAATCACAAAACCATCACTCCAAGATATATACAAATTAGATTTATTAATAAAACAGTTAAAAACTAATTTATCAATCTTAAAATGAACATTTTCAAATAATTGTGCTAATATTATAGGAAGTCTTTGATCTTATCAAGATAGGTATATATTCCAGGCCATCTACTTCTATCAGGCATATAGTCAGTTGTGCTTAGAATGTTTTTTAATTTGAAGTGTTTTCAAATTTTTCTTTATGATTTAGAAGGCAGTCCAAAATGATGAACATCAGCTATGATCAAAGGCAATGTAGGAAAGAGCCTTAGAGTTAAGAGAAGACAGCTTGGGGATCCAATGCCAGCTCTTCTGTTATATTATCTGTGTGACTTTGAGCAACTCACTTAATCACTTTGGGCATCAATAAAGTATACAGAGGGGATTTGTGAGACCCTTTCCAATTGTATGCCAATGATGCTGTCATTGTATTATAAAGACCCTGAGAAATTGATTAATAATAATTTTATTTCACCTTTTATAATATTTTACTTTTTCCTCCATATTCATAAGGATAAAACACACATATCTAAAGAAAATCTAATTTTTGATTACCTGTTGTTATCATTAGAACAGAAAATTCAAAATTTTCCCACTATATCACAGACAAAAAAGTTTTTATCCATCATATCACTTATAGATGCAATTAGTTTGTACTAGCTGGAAAAATATCCATGCTTAAATTTGACTATTTACATATTGATATTTCTCAGTTTCTTCAGTGATGACTACTGAAGGAAGCAGCTATTTAAATATGCAAGATATACACTGATTTCAATTCATGGTTCAGATCTGATCCATCCTGAACCAAAACTGCAGAGTTTTCAAATGAGTATTTTTCTTTTTTTTTTTTTTTCTTTTTTTTCCCCCTGAGGCTGGCATTAAGTGACTTGCCCAGGGTCACACAGCTAGGAAGTGTTAAGTGTCTGAGACCAGATTTGAACTCAGGTCCTCCTGAATTCAAGGCTGGTGCTCTATCCACTGTGCCACCTACCTGCTCCCTTGTATTTTTCTATAATTTGAAAAAAAAAAAAAGATTTAACTGAAATTTTATATGTGGGCAGAAATTGAAATCAAGATAAAAATGAATTTTAAAAAAATTTTCTTTCATTGTATTAGATGAAGGATGCCATTTTTATAAGGTACTAGACTTAGAGGTAGAAAACCCTGGGTTCAATCCTGCCTCCAATACTTATTATGTGACACTAAGTCATTTATTTTCTCTTAGACTCAATTTCCTCTTATGTCAAATAAAAATGGGTTTTTAAGATGACTTCTAGTTCTAAATCTATAATCTTATCCTATGATTCACTGATATTTTCTCTTTACATAATTAAGTATATTAAAAATCTAATATTACCTTTCAACTTACAACTATTAAGGACCTACTGTGTGCAAGGTATTAAAAAAGATACAAAAATAATAGAAACAATTTTTCCATGCTCTCAAGTATCTCAAGAGGATGATAAGTAAGGTACCCAAAAACTACAACACAACACAAAACACGATACAAGATACAAACAAAATACTAAGAAAATTCATGGAAAAAGTCATCACCCTAGATCATACATAATCTAGAAGATCTGGGAAACTTTCACAGAAGATATGATTTTGAACGAGGACTTGAATGGAGACTGATGGCGTGGTGGAAAAAACATGGTTGGGGGGTCCAGTGAGCTAGACATAAATTCTAGTAGATTTCTTGCTTTCTATGTGACTTTAGAGGAGAAACTTAACCCTTCTCAGGGCTTAGATTTTGGGGAGTTTTCTGTAATATGGGGGTATCTGGAAAGATTTACATGAACTGATACAAAGTGAAGTAAGAAGAACCAGGAGAATATTGAACAGAGTAAAAATGAAGAACTGTGAATGACTTGGCATATTCTCAGCAATACAATGATCCTAGACAATCCCAAAGGACTCATGATGAAACATGCTATCTGTCTCCAGGGAAAAAACTGATGTTGTCTGAATACAGACATACGCTTACTATTTTTCAATTTCTGTCTTTTTTCTTCCTTCATTCCTTTCTTTTTCTTTCTCTTTTTTCTTTCTTTCTCTTCCTTCCTCCTTCCCTTCTTTCCTTCTTTCCTTCTTTCTTTCCATTTTTTTTTCTTTCTGTCTATCTTCCTTTATGTTTGTCTTGCACAAAATGTTTACTATGGAAATATTTTACATGACTGCACATGTATAACCTATATCAGATTGCTTTCGTCTCAGGAAGGGGGCAGGGAAGGGAGGGCAGAAGGGATAGAATTTGGAACTCAAAACTGAAAAAAAAATCTTAAAATTTTGTTTTTTACATATAATTAGGGGAAAAAAATTTTCAGTGGGGGTAGAGGAAAACTGTTGTACAACCTTAAAACACCATATGAATTTGAGATGTCATTAGTAAGAGTCAAAGTACATTATGAACATCAATCAAATCAGTTCTTCCCTCCTTCCCCCTTACAGTCATGATCAAGATGCTAAGCCCTTAAAGATCTATAATATATAGAAAAGATCGGAAGAAGGTTTAGAGAGAGATACTGACAAACAGGATAGCTTTGAAACAAATTGTTGAATATATTAAATACATTTTAAATACAAGATATTCTCAGAGAGAAAGTGATGGATTTCCAGTATTAAATACATTTTTAAAGCAAGGTTTTTTCCCAGAGAGAGATATGGGGTTATATATATAATGCTCTTTTTTGTTCTTTGTATGTGGAAGTAGTCGTGTGTGTGTATTTTTTGTCAGATTTGAAATAACAAAAAAAAAATTTTTTAACTGATTTTAAGTCTTCCCTCTGACCTTGCTGACTATATAACTTTTGGATAAGTCATTTAATCTCTCAATACCTGTCTAAGATAATACATTATAATTGACAGAGTGATGTACATTGATAGAGGAAATTTGTACACTGGAAATTCCCCATAGAGATTAAGTACTAAATTTAGTCAACCCCCTCCAATGTTAGATAAATACATACATACTTGGATATCAATATATAAATATAAAGATATAGTTTTACTGAGGGTGTGAGAAGACGGACAGGATCCCAAGTATAGGAACTTCCATGAACAAAGGCATGGAAGTAACAAAATACAGAACTTGTTCATAATACAACTAAGAGTTACTGTGAAACAAGGCTAGAAAGGTAGTTTGGAACTCAATTGTGGCACACTTTATGCTCCTGCAGAAAAGAGGGCAATATGTCTAGCTACTTCAGTGAGAAAACACCATATTTGGTCAGTAATTCATGCCATCGGCCCCTCTCCTGCCCTGGATCTGCTGGAAGTACATAGAAGGCAAGAAGCCCAGCTTTCCCTGCTGGCATTTACAAGCTGGCTTTGAGTCACCTGTCTGTGCCAAATGCCAGAATCCAGGAGAGTGGGAACAGGTAGGGCATTGTCTGAGCAGGGCCATGGAACTTTGGGAATAGAGTCTCCTTGAGTATTTTTCCCCTAAGCGATGAATATTCATCCCTTGCATGTTGGGGATGGAGTAAGGGGTGAGGGTGGGGGTATAGGCTGCTGCTCATTTGTCAGGCTATGCTGAGGACCCATCAACTCTAGATCTTTGAAACAGAAAACACCAGAGAGATCAGGCTTTGATTGATATCTTTGATTATGTTGTATGATTCAGTGTGGTACTCTGGGAAAAAACCATGAGTGTAAAGTTCAGAGGTCCTAGGTTTGAATCCTGGGCTTTCCACTTTCTACCTGTATGAACTTAGACAAGGTAAAGCCATTTATTCTTGTTAAACCTCAGTTACGTCATGTGTAAACTGAAGAGGTGACTTCAAACTTTAAAAATTATAACCTTTATGTCAATGTGAAAAATCAGGAGGCCATGAAATTGGCCTAGAATACCAGGCTAAGGAATTTGAAATTTATTTGGAAGCACTTAATAGAAAGCTGGGAAGGAAACATGGTATAATGGATTAGAAAGTAAACCTTGGAGTCAGAGAGAAAGGAATTCAAATCTTGCCTCTGACATTTACTAATGTCCATGGGATGATGGGCAATGCTCCTCATCGCTGACTACTCCCAGGAAACTCAGAATGTATCAGAGAAGACGAGTCAAGAAAAATGCTTTGGTTAAGAAAATTTCTCCCTACACTGATGAAATAAATCATATATCCAAGTGGCAAAAATAGACAAACAAAAACCCAATCATTTATAGTAACTACAATAATACAAAGGTTATTTCATTCGCTCCTCTCATAAATCTAATGAGGCAGTCAAATACAAAATGTATATTAATTTCAATTTGTAGTTCAAGCATAAACCCTTCTGAGCCAAAATGACGGTTTTCAAAGGTATATATTGATTATTATCCTTATTTATAAATGAGGAAACAGTTTCATACAGGTGGCTTGTCTAAAATCATACCACTAGTGAAAGTCTGGACCCAGCTCCTCAGCTAGATTTCACATCTTAGTAACTGGTTATCCCCAGTAACGTGAAAGGGAAAACTTGTAGAATCCAGATTACTATCTGACCCTGAGTATCCTTATGTATAAAATAAACACATGACCTTTCCAGTTCTAAATGTATACTCCGATGATACTAAGAGTAATTCAACTGGCTTGTTTTCCTATAAAACAAAGAGTGTCACTTTGTTTTTCTTCTTTGATATTAAACAGATCTCATCCTTGCCTCCATCCTTACCATAAAGGGTAAGTACTCTGAGTCTTTGGCTTCCTCAGTCTATTTGCTGAAGCTATTAACAGTCTTTCTACCTATTCATGAGTATGTCTGCTTTTGTTCTTGAATTAACAGCATAGAACAAATTGTTTATACCCATCAAATTTTTACAAGTTGAATAAAAAGGTTTTAAGGTGTTTTAATGATCTACATTTATTCAGGGGGAGGAAAAGACATCAAACTTTCCAAAAGAAATAATGAGTCTAAGAAATAACGTTTCTTAAGTAGGGGCTATGTTTTTCATTCTGCGTGAGATTTTAATGTATTGTTGGTGTTTTTCAGTCTTTCAGTCATGTCTGACTCTTCATGAGCCTATGGACCATAGGATGGCAATAGTTTCCATGGAGTTGTCTTGGCAAACATACTGGGCTGGTTTGCCATTTCCTTCTTTAGTGCATTTAAAGTAAAGGTTAAATGACTTGAGCAGAGTCATACAGCAGTGTCCAAGGGAAAATTTGAACTCAGATTTTCTTGGTTCCAGTTCCAGCACTCTATCCACTGAATTACCTGCCCTCAGGTATATTTTTAGGAGATCTCAACCACCATTTCCTATTTATGAGTTTTCCGAAAGCAAAATGACTTCAGAAAGCATAATGAATAATTTTATTTTGCTAAATAAATGACTTGGAGAACAAACATCCTTACAATCAAAAGCAATTAATTTGGGATAATTTCAAATCAAAATCTATTCAGTTCTATTCTCCAGTGCTCCATACCATTAAGGTTATTTTCTAGAGCTAGATTTTTAAAATCTAATGCAGAAAACTATGCATTCTATAAAGGTTTGCCCAAAGCACATAGGCCCAGAAGCAAATCCGAGAGGTTTTGGTTTGGAAATGTGGTCTTAGGCCAATTCTAGCTAAGTGAAAATCTTATCTCCCAAAAGTTGAGCATCAGGCAATGAACTGTGGCAACTGATAACCACTATCAACTATGACATCTATCAGTGGAAAGAACCCAGTGGCCAAATCCTTGAAGCATTGAAGTAAATGCAGTATTTGCTATTTTATGAAGCAAAGGGCCTGGCACATGGTAAACTCTCAATAAATGTTTGTTAAATTTCTCAAATAATAGTCCTGGGAAAATATCTAGTCAGAAGGAATAACATTTCCTAGTTGCCTCTCACAAAAAAACAAAGGAAAGAAAAAAGAAGGGATAACTCTAGGTGAGATAGTTTACAATTGGATTGTAAGCTCTATGAATGTAAGAAAAAATTCAACTGGTCTTTACAAAAGAAGGAGCGAATTTTACTCATTTACATGTTGTGTGTTTATCATAGCTTTTTCACTCAGAGAGTAGGTATAAGAACTGGAGTCAAGGGACTTATTTTAGGTATTAAAAGAGCTCTTCATTAATTGCATCTCGATTTTATTTTATCCTCAGATAAAAGATGACTTAGGGTGAGGGAATTGCTAACAACCTTTTGGCAGTGCAACAGAGGGAAACTACTCTCTTGTTGACAGATATGGAAACTGAGCACTGCACTTTTAGACACAGCAGCCCCAGTCATTTTTATTCAAGGATCTAAAACAATCTAGCCTCAGATTGATTTTTTTTCAGAACTAAAGCTTATTCTTACCAGAATGAAATATGACCCTCCCTACTTCAATTTCAATGCCAGGTTAATGGGTAAAGGTAGATAAAAAGGATAAATCAAAGAACTTTGGGAATCAAGGAAATTCTGGGTTCAAATCTGACTTCTGTCATTTATTAACGATGTGAGCTTGAGTGATCATTTCATTTTTCTGAGCTGCAGTTTCTTCATCTGTAAAATGGGGATAATAAAAAATTATATTACCTGCTACTTCATAGCATGATTATAAAACTCAAATGAAATGATTGAGAAGCACTCTGAAAACTTTAAAGTGTCATGTAAATGTTCTTTACTATTAGTAGTCAGCGATTACGCCAATGAAAAAGCATGGCCCAGTGAAAAGAACACTAGGTTATGAGCCAGAGGACCTTGATTTAAAATCCAGCCTCTCATGTTTACAACATGTATGACTATTAGCAAAAGTCTCTAAGCCTTCATGGTGCAGTGCATAGAGTGCTGGACTCAGAGGCAGTAACTGACCCTCTTCCTGAGTTCAAATCTGGCCTTAGACATTTACTAGCTATGTGATCCTGGACAAGTCATTTAACCATGTTTGCCTCAGTTTACTCATCAGTAAAATGAACAGGAGAGGGAAATAGCAAATTACTCTAGTATCTTTGCCAAGAAAACTCAAATGAGGTCACAGAGTTGGTTTCAAGTGATACAAATTAATAGTAGCAGCTAACCCCTCATTTATAAAATGTTGGGGAATGGGTTCAGATCAGGGATTCTAACCTGACGTCTATCTCAGGAGAGAAAATCACTTCCTTATTTCACTAACTTTCCTTTGCAATTCCAGGAATTTTATTCTGTGGTTTTAACCATGATTCTGAGGATTACCCAAGAACATTTTTTTTTAAAAATTAATGTTTTTGATAAACAACTTTTATTAAGCTGAGGCAATGCACTGCTTTGATTCTGCATGCAAAAGTGGTTACAAATTAGATTTATTTTTAGATCTCAACTACCATCCCCTATTTCTGACTTTTCCTGAAAGGAAAGCAAAATACCTTCAGAAACACACTGAATGATGCTATCCTGCTAAATAAATGATTTGGAAAACAAATATCCCTAATTTTTTAAAAGAAATTAATTTGAAATAATTACAAGTCGATGTCTATTTAGTTCAGTTCTCTAGTACTGCTCATATATGCTTTGTCAGACTCTGTTCATCACCCAGAAAATAATGAAAAATCATTGGTCAAGATAATCTTTAAGAGCCCTTATGCCAATGGATCTATGACTTGATCTTTAAAACAGCCTTTCAAAGCTTCCAAAGTTGACTCCATCTTAGTAACAAAGGCACCCCTGGAATGTTATGAAGGCTTTAAGGTATCCAGAGCCAGCCAGCTTAAGTAGGAAGGGTTTTCCCTTTCAAGGACAGACAGGTCACTAGATGATGAATGATTTGCTCCTCAGGGACTCATCAGGTTGTTATCTATGTCAGTGGAGGGAATGCACATATAAGTATCATTCTTGATCCCCCAAATATTGAAATCCAACATTTACCCTGATCATAATCCTTCCCATAAAGTCCACACCCTACTTTTTTCTCATTGATGAAAACCCCCTTCCCTTGGTTCATTCTAAGGGGAGAAACAGTTCTACCATGTAAACAAAGAGAACCAAACTTTAAGTATTTAATTAATGCAATTAATTCAATCACAAATTTACTATATCTCATGAGATTGGAACAATTGAAAATGTTGATGCCATTATTTTCTCCAGACCACTGGAGTTAAATGGAATTTCACACTTTTTCTATAATATTTGCAAAAAGGATCTTTGATTTCATGGACATAGGTTGAGAAAGGAAGGAAAGTGAGAAGGAAGCAAGGAAGGAAGAAAGGAACGAATGAACGAACAAAAGAATGAAGAAAGGAAGGAAAGAGGGAAGGAGGGAAGGAAGGAAGAAATTTGCTCAAAAGCAGTATTATTCCTTATAGAGTCAGTAAGGGGCAAAGGTGGAGCTGGCATTTGCTTCCCTATTGTTCACACAATCCTACCATGAGGATTGGTTCAAAAGTAGTCATATTGCAGGTCAAAAAGCAGGGCTTTTGCAGTGTGTATCCTGGGACATTCCACTGGACTTGAATGACTGGAAGAGAGAATGAGGCTATGCCTTTGTACAACTCCGTCTCACTTAAATCCAATTCACCCAAAAATCAAGATATTGCCTCATTGGTGTCATTTGCCCTCTTGAAAAAGGAACAACAACAGAAAAAAGCAGAAGTTCCTCAAGATAAGACTAGTGTACCATTAGATAGCTTACCAAAATGAAATGGCTTTTCAAATGCTTTATCACCCAAAATGCCAGGCAATGATGTCCATGAATAGCTCTGGTGCAGTAAAAGGGCACATTAGATAAAGCTTTAAATTCAGTATTAGGAGTACATGAGTCCAAATTCTCCCAGGGACACTTTACTAGCTGTGTGAGTCTGAGCCAAGTCATTTAACCTCTCAAAGTTTTAGTTTCCACATCTGTAAAATGAGGATAATAATATAACCTTACTTCCCAGGGTTGTTGTGAGGATAAGATGAGGTAACATATAAAGAGCTATTTAAACTTTTAAAGCTATTATTATCACCATTATCATCACCATAATTATCATTATTAATTAGTTAATTAAAAGATGCCAGTTCATATTGATTGATCTGAGGTTTTTTCCAGGAGTCATCAAAGTTAGGCTTTGGGAGAATTCTAAGTATTCATTAAGTGTTTACTATGTGCAAAAAATTGTGTGCATGTGTTCAAACAAATATTGGTGCTCGGAATAATGTTTTAGGATCATAGATTTAGAAGATTATCTAGAGCAGTCCCTCATTTAATAGATGACAAAACTGAAGCCCAGAGAGAGATTGTCACTTGCTGGAATTACACAGTTAGGAAGGTAAATAACAAGAGGCAGAATTTAAATCTAGGTCTTCTATTTTAAAAACTAAAGCTTTCTCCATCTCTTTCTTATGTTTTAATTGGCAAGGCACTTGTATAGCTTTATTATGTATGATTCCTTGTTGTGAGCTAATGGAACCATTTAATATCATGAAAGTAAATCATTTTGAACACTGATAACCAGTAATTTTTTTTTTTGGTCAGTCAATAATTGGCAATTTACTATATGCCAGACACCATGTTAAATCCTGGGAAAGAAAAGAAAGAGGAAAAAATATTTGCTAATTCCTTCTCTCAAAGAGTTAACATTCCAATGTGGGAGACAATGTACAGTCCCAGACCAATCAAGAACAACCAGTATATAACTTGTAGACTTAAAGGATTATCTCAGATTCAGAAAGGTTAAATTACTTGCCCAAGATTACAATTCTTCTGTATTCCAAATACTACCCTCTATACATAAAGCCTTGTAACCCTTTCAAAATTGCAAAACCAGCCCCTTCCATTTTTAAAAATGAATCTTAAAATTGGCATCCAGTGAACAAAGGACCAGGGCTACTTTATATTATATCTACAGGGACAGACTATCATACTGTAGGAATTCTCCCTTCATTATGCAGGACAGCAATCTAACAAGGATAGAAAATATATGTCATACATTAGGAGGAAGTTCTCTTAAAATAAAGGGCATGAAGGCAATTCATCTCCATAAACTGCTCGCAACTGCCTTCCAGGCCAGAAATGATTGCATTTCCATATATGTATGTAAAGTTTCATATTCATTTTCTCCCTCAACATTGTTGCTTTCAGTTTTAATAAATAATGAATTGCCTGTAAATCTATATTACCAAGCAAACCTTCCCCCTTCTTCACTGCTGAACACCCCCCACCCCTGAAATCTTCCCCTCACATGACTCCTTCCCATCACTAATTTTTTTAAAGAGTAAGAACATGGCAAATAACTAGAAGAGAAATCTTCAAAGAGGGAAAAGGAAATTTAGCTGGCAGATGATGCTTGCTTCTTTGGCAGATAAGTGAGGAGATAACGACCCCCTTCCCAAGCTCTCTCCTCCCCTGCTGCTATCTAACTCTTATGATAATAAGTAAGCTCTTTATAAGTGCAAGGTGTAATTGTTATCTTAGAAGAGTTTTCGAGATCCTATTTTATTTTTAATATAATTAATCCTCAAAACATCCTTCTGTAGGAAGCAGGGGGCAGATTAGCAACCTTATTCTAAAGATGGAAGAGCTAAAAACAAAGAGAGCAGGATAGGCAGCCCTACCTGTGCCTGACAGATGCGTGGGCTTTGCTGGATTGTCTTTGCACAGATCGTGGAGTTGTACCCTCTTTGGGATGGTATATGTTTGTGTCAATCTGTCTTGGGGTTCTTTCTATGTCTATCTCTGGCTCAGTCTCTTTTTCTGAGTATCTGCTAGTTTCTCCTTCATTTGTTCCTTTCCCCAATGATTATTATTCAATCAAATGAACCAATAAATATGTATTAAATGCCTACTATGTGCCAGGCACTGGGCAAAGCTCTGGGGATGCAAAAAAAGGGCAAAAGGTGGTCAATTAAATTCAACAATTAAATTAGAAAAGTCACTTAACCCCAACTGCCTCAGGGGAAAAAAATCATATAAATTTAGCAAAGACTAAGTTCTTGTTATGACATGTTCACCATAGCAAAGGACCTAAAGAAATGTTGGGTCAGTTGTTTGTGCTGAACTTAGGAGAATGCGGACAAGTGGAGGATGCATAGGTGGTGGATTGTGAAGAAATACCCATAGCATAAGGTCCATTAAAGCATAACTATAATTAGGGTGAGGATAGGGGTGCTTTTTCCCAGGACACTGAGATTGATAGGATGCTTTTTAGCCCATCCACTCCTTCAACTATGTAGAAACAACTGAACTCAGAACTCAGGTGGAAAGAATTTTGTTGTTTTGTTTTTTTCAGCTGCTTCTGAATCTTCGTGACCTCCTTTAGGGTTTTCTTAGCAAAGATAATGGAGTGGCTTGTCATTTTCTTTTCCAGCTCATTTCACAGACAAGAAAACTGAGGCAAATGCGATACTTAATTTAAATAAGAAACTAATATTGCAGAGTGAGGTACCATAAGTGTGGATTATGATATACAATGTCAGATGAAGTTAAAGTGTGGATTTATTTTTCAAACTTTTTCTGTTTCTGTTTAAATTTGTTACAAAAAGTTTTGACAGAAAGGGGTGTAGGAAGAGATAAAACTAGAAATGAATGTATAGCAAAAAACCCCAAAACATTTCAGTTTTAAAGTTATTAAATGAATAAAACTAGGAAGCCATAAAATGGCATAGACTTTCTCCCCCTATCTGTCATAACTCCTAAGTGAGCTTTCCCCCCCCCTAGCTCCACTCATCTACTCACATTCTGGAATAGCCTTGTTGGATTCTTAGAGCTATTGTCCTGGGGTCTCTGTACCTCTTTTCTCAGTCAATTCATTAACAAACAAGCACTTATTAAGTGCCTGCTGTGTGCCAGGTACTATGCTAGATCCTGAAAATACATAACTAAAAAAATGAAAGTCATTGTTTTATCCCATCCTAAAAAGTTGATTTGAAGCACTTTTTTTTTTTTCTTCTTCTTCCCTAGGATCTTGCAAAGCTTGTACCAAGCCTGAAAAATATTGGTTGTGGCTCTATAATAACATATCTAAACACTGAAGTATATGCAAAGTACTAGGTTCCATGCTGACAATACACAGGTGAAAAATGACACAGTCCCTTCTCCCCTCAGGGGAGTTTTATAGGGATGCATATAATATCTCTCTATATATAGACTAGGGCAGCCAGATAATGAAGACATCTTGAATTCAAGCTCAGCCTCACACACACACATTTTGTGTGACTCTGGGCAAGTCACTTAACCCCATCTGCCTCAGTTTCCTCATCTGTAAAATGAGACAGAAAGAAATGGCCAACCACTTCAGTATTTCTGTCAAGAAAACTCCAAATGAGAACATAAAGAAATGATTAAAGACCAGCAGCCTATTCTGGTCCCCCTTAATACTGAGATTATCTCCAATTGATCCTGTTCATATCTTGTTTATACATAGTTATTTATGGGTTGGCTCCTCCATGCAATTGTGAATTCCTGGAAGCCAAAGACGGGTTTTTTGAGTGTGTGCACAAAGTGCTTAATAGATGCTTGATTTGGCTAATCTTTTTACCTTGGGATATGCCCTATGGCTAATCAGGGCAATCCCACAGGGTTGTATGTGTGAAGAATCCCAGACTTCCAGGCTTAGAGATAGCCCTAAGCTTTGTAGTACCCTCTCTGTCTCACTCACTCACTCACACCTGGAAATAGCTCAAGCAGTCAATCATTCTTGATCTATCAGCGCTTACTCTTTGCAAGCAACAACATGTCTCTCCCATGTCATGTCTAGAGATGTAGAGGCAATACCACTAAGTATTACAGTCATCAGAGTGAAACACTCTGGTTCATAATTTGCAAAAAAAAAAAAAAAAAGGAAAGGAAAGAAAAGAAAAGAAAACCCTCACCCAGCCCTTCTAATAAGCAAATAAATGCCAAAGATGAGGGGAAGGGAAGGGAGTAAACATTTATATAGTGCCTACAGTATGCCAGGTACTATGCTAAACACTTTAAAAAATATCAGGGGACCACAAAGCCAAAATATCAACTCACTTAATAGATAGGAATATAATTGTGATAATTCCCATTCATAGAGCATATGTGTTGCAGAAGAATGAAAGTTGCTGTGGAATATAAACTCCTTGAGGACAGTAATCATTTCATTTTTCTCTATATCCATTGAATTCAATGACTGGCACATAGCAGAGACTTCCTAAGTGTTTAAAGAAAAATAATTAAAGAGTAAAGACTTGCTCAGACTTCTTTTTATCCCAGTTTAACTTTTATGAGAGAGAACTCAAAATGTCTGTCTTCAAATTGTTGCTATAAAATTCATCCAATGCAACTCTCAAGATGTAAGGTACAATCTGACTGATGGAAAACCCTTTCTGAGTCACTTAAGTTACCAAAAATGGGAAGGACTCTGAAATCCCCAGCACTGTTTGTTCTGCATTTCAATGTCTCCCATGATTCTTGCAGAGTTTAAAGCACATACTCACTCATGCATAAGGTCAAGTTAGTTGGCAACAATTCAGAGTCAGGATAGATTGTCTGGGAGCTGCAATAGGACTTCCTAGAGAGCAAAGATAGCCCAGTTTGCTCTTATATAAACCAACAAGAGATGGGTATCAGCAAAGGAAAGAGAATTTTATCGGCGCTAACAAATTGTGATTTCAGGGTTGACACTCTATCGTTCTGATCCTATCATTTCATTTCCACAGCAACCACTTTTTGTTTAGGTTTTCAATTCATGCCCTTATAAATGTGAGCTAGGCAGGACTTTTAGAGTTTATTTTCATCTAATTGTCTCATTTTACAGATGAGAAAATGGGGTCCCAGAGAGAAATAAGATCACACAGTTAAGAAGTCAGGGTCCAAATTTGTCCCAGTTCCTCCAATTCCAAATTCAGTGCTCTTTTCATAGCATTTCATAGCATTATTGTGTCCACAGGTTACTTAAAGAGAGATGAAGAGGGAAATCATGGCAGCTGATGGGATCACCGAAGAAATGGTGTTGAGAGAAAAAAATGCCCGATGGAACCATAGGTGGCACCCACAGTTAGGGAGTGAGGTTCATCCAGAAAAGGAGAGTGGGAAGGACTAATCAGGTAGGTAGGCGGAGAATCAGGAGAAATGAGGCTCATGAAAACTGAAGGAGAAATAGGAAGGGGGTGGCTGTCAACGGTGTCAAATCCTGAGGAGAGGTTGAGAAGGATAATGGTAGACAAAGAGCTATCAGATTTGGCAATTAGCTCTCTAGTAACCTCAGAAAGAGTAGTATCATCCTATCAGTATTTCAAAAGCCAGACAGAAAAGAGTTGAGAAGTTAGTGGGTAGTAAGAAAGAGGAAGCCCTCAGAAGAAATTTCTAAAAAAACAAAGAGACTGAGCAAGAGATTTCTTTTCTTAATGATCAGTCTGTATGGTGATATAGCTTATCACAATGTCCTTCCTCCTCAACAATTCAAAGAGCATTGATTAAACCTAATCAGACACTAGGCTGGGTGCTAAATACAGAAAGCAAAAAACTCAGCTAGCATTTAGTAAAATGAAATTGTCCCTACCCTCATGGAGTTTACATTCTCCTGGGAGGATATCAATCAATCAAAAAGTGCTTAGCAATTGTTTACTACGTGCTGGAGCTAAGTCTTTATCATATGGCAGGCATTGCATTAAGTACTGAAGATATAAAGAAAGATAAAACACACTTCTTTCTGTCAAGGAGCTTCTGCTCTAAAAAAGTAAGACAACGTGTAAATAACTGCCTACATGGAGGATATACAAAATATAGATGTGTAAATATGCAGTCTTAGGGGTAAAGACTCTGGCTTTTGATGGGTACTTTAATTTTTTAGAATAATAGCTTATTTCTCAAAATACATGCAAAGATAATTTTCAACATTCACCCTTTGAAAACCTTGTGTTCTGAACTTTTCTCCCTCTGTCCCCTACACAACAAATAATCTAATACAGGTTAAATATGTGCTATTCTAAATATATTTCCTCATTTATCACAATGCACAAGAAAAATCAGACCAATAGGAGGAAAAATGAAAAAGAAAAAACAAGCAAGCAAACAACAAAAGATGAAAATACTATGTTGTGATCCACATTCAGTGCCCACAATCCTCTCTCTGGATGCAGATGGCTTTTTTCATCACAAGATCTTTGGAACTGGTCTGAATGACCTCACTGTTGAAAAGAGACATGTCCATCACAGTTGATCATCACATAATCTTGCTGTTGCTCTTCATAATGTTCTCTTGGTTCTGCTCATTTCATTTAGTATCAGTTCATAGAAGTCTCTCCAGGTCTTTCTGAAATCATCCTGCTGATCATTTCTTATAAAACAATAATATTCTATAACATTTATATACACTTACTCAGCGATTCCCCAACTGATGAGCATCCACTCACTTTCCACTCACTTGCCTCCACAAAAAAGAGCTATTTCGGCACATGTGAGTCTCTTTTGCTTTTTTATGATCTCTTTGGAATACAGACCCACTAGAGATACTGCTGGATCAAAGGGTATTTTTACAGTTTGATTGCCCTTTAGGGATGGTTTCAAATCACTCTCCTGAATGGTTGGATCAGTTCACAACTCCACCAATAATGTATTAGTGTCCCAGTTTTCCCACATCCCCTCCACCATTTATTGTTACCCTTTCCTATCATCTTAGCCAATCTGAGAGGTATGTACCATTAGTACCTCAGAGTCAAGTTGGGTAAATTTAAAGAAAAGGACCCCCATTTGCAAAAAAGTTTTGTAAGAGTGCTTTTTATGGCAAAGAATTGGAAAATGAGTTTACGTTCATCAATTGAGGAATGGCTGAATAAATTATAGTATATGAATGAAATGGAATTTTATTGTTCTATAAGAAATGATAAGCAGGCTGATTTCAGAAAAACCTAGAAATACTTACATGAACTGATGCTGAATAAAACAAGCAAAATCAGGAAAACATTGTACCTAGCAACAGCAAGCTTGTATAATGATCAGCTATGATAGTTTTGGCTTTTCCCAACAATTCAGTGATCTAAGACAAACATTGGGTGGAAAATGCCACCTGCATCCAGAGAGAACTATGGAGACTGAATGAAAATCGAATCATACTATTTTCACCATTTTTTCTGCATTTTTTAGTCCTGATTTTTTCCTTTAGTTCGATTTTTTTTTCCTCCCAACATCACTCATGTGGAAATGTGTAAAAAATGAATATAGTATGAGTATAACCTAAAAAATATAAATAAAAGTGAAAAAAATTATTTGTCTTATGATAAATTGAGTGAATGAATAAGTGATCACCCATGATCTTACCTAAAAAAGAGATTATTTCTGAGTCAAATCATAAAAGAATATTTGATTAGCGTTCTATGAGCTTCTATTGAATGATAATGGTCACTGCATTAGAGAGAGGAGATGTATTCCTTATTTAATGAAGCTAAAAATCATTCTAAAATATTCAATCTAACGATAGAGTAGTTTAAATTTATCTAGAAACAAACAATTTGGCTGAATCCTAATGCTCCTTCTGCAGTCTGATTTTAAAACAACTAATTCTAAGATAAGGTGTTCATATCACAATGGAGATAGCAAGCAGCTGGCTAAATTTTATTGGGCCCTGGCAAAAGGAATAGATGGTCATACCTCAGTGTATCATAGAAACAAATTGCTTGAGCACTTATTAGCCACCTGCTAGCATCCATTTGCTGCCTTATAAATTTCTCCATGAAAAACATTATCCATTCAGTCATCTATTTCCCCAAATTCTCTAGATGAGTCAAAGATAATTACTATCTCTGTGTCAGTTCATGCAAGAGAACAAATAGACAGGCTGACCTCCTAATCTACCTGTATATTTACAATAACCTAAATATAAGAATATTTGAAAAAGAAGCTAAATCAGAATCCAAGAATTTCAGGGATATCAACTAATCTAACTTCCCACCAGTCTCTCCTCGAACACATCCATTGTCAGGGAACTGAGTGGATACTAACAGTATCTATTCCATGGACACTTCTAGTACTTAGATGCTCCTTAGACTGCACCAATTTTTTCCTCTATAACATTTTCCCATTGGCCTACGGCCTGTCTTCCAGAACCCAACTTCTTAAACTGTGATTCATGACTCCATATGGGGTAGAACTACATGTCATGAAATTATGATTTATTATCAGCAAATGTTTGATTTGCATACCTATTTTATATTCCTATATACACAGAGTCATGTAAAAATTTCTTAGGCAAAAAGGAGTCATGAGTGGAAAAAGTTTAAGAAGTCCTGGTCTAGAGTAATCACAGGGTTTAGCAAAATTGCCAAGTAGTCATCCAGGCTTTGCTTATAGATCTCAGTGAGAAATGATCTAATATTCTTCCAAACAATCCATTCTGCCTTCAGATTACTCTGATTGTTAGACAGTGTTTCCTGATCTCTAGTCTAAATTCTTAGCAAGGTCTATTGATTGCTCTTATCTATGCTTTCTGTAGCTAAGAAAAACAAAGAAGGAAAGGAAGAAATAAGGATTTTATTAAGGACCCACTTATATATATATATATAGGCCCTGTGATAAGCATTTCACAAATATTCTCTCATTTGACACCTTGTGAGGGAGATGCTATTATGATTCTCATTTTACAATTGAAAAAACTGAGGCAAAACAATGACTTGCCCAGAATCACACAACCAGTAAATATCTGAAGCCGGATTTCTTATCATGAAGCTGACTACAAACCCAGTGCTCTCTTGCTTCAATTTTAGAAGCCCCATTTAACAGATTAAGAAGTTGAGGTTCAGAAAGACTGCCCCTCACCCATGACCAAACAACTTTTTTTTTTACAACTAGACTTTGAAAGAGTTTGGAGAAAGGGATGGGAGCAGGAACCAGACTTCTGGTTTCCTTGGGATGAGGTACTCCCTTCTACCAGATCACTATGTATAATCTTAGAAAGTTTCCTGGGACTCCAGAGGTTAGGAGTCACCCCATATGTGGGAGGTGGGGACTTAAATCCAGATTCTCCTAAGATGCTTTCTCTTTTTACTATATCCAATTTACAGCTAAAAACAACAGGGCTGAGAAAACTTAAATGACTCTTTTTTTTTTTTTTTTTTTTTTAAGTAAGTTGTTTTTCAGTCATGTCCAACTCTCCATGACCTCATTTGGGATTTTCTTGGCAGAGATAGTGGAAGAGTTTGTCATTTCCTTCTCCAGCTCATTTTATAGAAGCAAACAAGGTTAAGGGACTTGCCCAGGATCACACAGCTAGGAAGCATGTGAGCCCAGCTCTGAATTCAGGAAGATGAGCTGGGAAGACTCTATCTACTGCTGCCCCCTCCACCCCCCATCCCCCTGCCCCACTGTGCACTATAGATTATACATAGATATAGTTATAGAGGAAAATTTTGGTGCAATCTAAGGAGCATATAGATAGATAGTATATACACTATACACTAAATACATGTGATTTGTAGATATATATGATGCAAACTTTTTACTTTAAAAAATTTGTCTTGGGGAAAATACCAATCTATATTGGATTCATGGCACGGAGATTAAATTTTTTTAGAAAGTTGTTGTTTTTTTAAATTTCTTCTCCCCCCCTCCCCCATTGAAGAGAAAAAGGTAAGAGTTAAAATAAAATTTTGTGAGCTGAAAAAATAAAAGAAAAAATTTTGAAATAGAAAAAAGAACTGGGATCTAGTACCAAACATATGTTTAAAGAATACTTTTTTGTCAGAGCTTCAGCCTGGCAAAAACTGAAAACAGTTTTGCAGGCTGTCTGTCCTATACACCCTTTACCCACAGGGGCCTGTGTCCACCCAAACTCCAACTTTCCTGGGGTTTTGGCAATTGGAGATGTACTCAGACCGGGTCTGACCAAACTGGCTGTCTAAACAGCTGTTTTGGGGCCGTACCACAATGGGGTGTAGTCATTTGGCTGGTAGCTGGTAGCAACAGGGAGCTGACCACAAGTGTGAGGAGGCTGCCAGGGTGTCCAGGGAAGCACCCAGCTTTCCCTCCCACCCTTCTCTCACACCCAGGCAACACTCAGAAGGGCTAGGCTACTCCAACAAGAAGAACAAGTCGGGGTGGGTGGGGAAGGGTGCCAACCGTACCACAGTGCAGGGAGTGCCAAAGCCCAGACTTACCCTGCCCATGTTCTCTGGCATCTAAGAGACCTGCCAGGACAGAGAATGTCAGCACTTCTCCTCACAGTGTGACTAAGCTGGGGAAGTAAGTTTAGTGTGGGGGTGGCAAGCCCTTTCCAGCTCTCTAAGGGTTTCCTGAGGGCTGAGTTAACATGAGCTGATGCCAGATTGGGCATGTGCAGATGGAGCTTTTCACATCCCCAGAAAGCTCACACTTCTGGTTTTTTGCTTTATTTTTTTTTTCTTTTTTTCCGAGAAGTGACAAGTCAAAAATCCTGCTCTGAACACAAAAAGTACACAGTAGGAGTGGAAAGAAAGCACCATCTCCCTCTCCATAATCAGCTGAAAAGAATCCCCCAATATTGCAAGCAAGAAGCCCGGAGAAGACGGCAGGATACAAAAAAAGCAAAACTTCCATCTTCCATACTAATGGGGCTTATCTCTGCATAGAAGCTAAGTCTGCGCTGGGTACTTCTGTGTACGATTTAGAAGCTATTAAAATTTAATTTGGAATAATTCATTAGGGATGCATTTTTTTTTCCCTTTGGAAGCCTTTGGAACAGTAATTCAGATTTTTCTAAGCTGTCTAACAGTAACTGAGGAAGAAACTCCCCAAGGAGTACAGAGCTCTGCCCTCACCACTCAGTTGAGTGAGTCTCTCAAGCAAAAGGAACCCACCCAAAATAATTCACTCCCACCTCCAGCCTGGCTTCTGAATATTCAAATGTACAGCTGTGGGAGTGAGAGTGGAGGCAGAGGAACTTGACTAGAAAGGAAAAATCCATTCGATTTTATAGATCCCATAACCAGGTAATGTAGGTTGGAGGGGGTGGTGAGGGGGGTGAGGAATAAGGAACTAAATGACCTAGACCTAGAACAACGTATTTGAAAAAGGGATTTGGTTTTGGATTTTTTTTTTTTTCTGGGCAGGATATGAAGGAGAAAAGGCAGGGAGGATTCTCTGGGATCTGGAAAATGGAATGTACAGTATATGCCAAATTTTCTTGTCTCCTAGCTGATATCAGTTGGAAGGACTGATCCAGAGCTTTGAAAGGGCTCCTATCCCATTTTAAAGAAGACCCAGAAAATATGGTATCCCTGGGCAGACTAATAGATTTTATTTCTTTCTGTGTTCCTTTAGATGAAAAAGCTAGTGAGCTCATGAGAAGGAAGAACAGTTGTCTCAGTTCAAAAGTAATATATTTTCACCAGCACCAGACTAATATGCAAAGGTTCATAGATAGCTGGAAGAACCTTCATTTTACCAAAAAAGAAACTGAAGCCTGGAAAGATTAAATGACTTTCCCACTTTCCTACATTTGCCCAAGTAGCTGAGGCAGAATTTGAACTCAAAGTCTATGATTTACAAGCTCAATACTCTTTTCCCTACTGCAGATTCCTCCTTCTTGCATCTTGTGATCATAGAATCATAGATTTAAAGCTGTGACTTGGCCCAACCCCGTGGTTTTATGGCTGAGGAAAAGGAGACCCAGAGAGGGGGATGTACTTTCCTAAGGTCATACAATATCAGAGTCAGGATTCATACTTAGAACTTCTCATCCCAAATCTATCACTCTTTCCACAGCACCATATATGAACAAATCATAAAATTAAGATTTATAAGTGAAATAAACATGGAGGAACTAATCTATCAATCTACTGATAAAAATTAAACTTTGTTGTTCAGTTGTTTTTTAATAGTGTCCAATATTCCTTGACCCCAATAGAACATTCAAGTTTATTTACTTGCCAGCTTAACTTGACTTGCAAGATTCATCTTCTTGAATTCAAATCTGACCTCAGACATTTACTAACTAATCCTGTTTGCCTCAGTTTCCTCAATTGTAAAATGAGATGGAGAAGCCAATGTCAAACCATGACAGAATTTTTGCAAAGAAAACTCCAAATGGGATCATAAAAAGCCAGACATGACTGAAAAATGACTGAATAACCATTGTACTCAGCGTTGGGACTAGAGAAAGCAGCAAAAGACAATCCCTGTCCTCAAGGAGCTTATAATCTATTTGAAGAGACAATAATGCAATCAGATACATACCAAGCAAATTAAACACAAGATAAATAGAAAATCATTAACAGAGGGAATAATGACAATACTTCTCTTACTGGGAGGATGGCTTAGCACATGGTTGGTTGGTAGGAGATTGTCCTTAGTTCTCAATTCTGCTTTGCTGCTACATCCAGAAAAATTCCTAACTGGGATCCAGGTTTTTTGTTTGTTTGTTTGTTTTGTTTTGTTTTTGAAGTTAAAATCATTGAACCAAATATCTAAATCTGGAAGGGACCTCAGAAACCATCTGGCCCTACTCACTCGTTTTATTTATAAGGAAACTGAGTCCTATGGATGTGAAGGAACATGTCCAGTATCACTCAGGTAATAAGGTCAAAATTTAAACTCAGTTTCTCTGACTCCAAATTTAGCATGCTTTCCTTAGAATCAAATTCCCTCAACCAGTCAGTAAAGGTTAGAACAGATATATATCTAGCTCATGGCAACTCCCATACTCTAAAACCTTTGACAAGACAATTTTGTAGGACCTGCTGCTACATGCTCTCCATGAGTAGAACCTCCAAGAGCCCTGAGTAATCCAAAACTCATATTTAAACATCTGGAACAAAAAAAAAAAAAAAAAAAAAAAAAGATTTCAGTAGAAGAAGCTATAATTATCATACATGAATAATGCATGTGGTCACATTTTCATCCAACTTTCAAAGGTAGTAAAGCTTATCTATATTGAGGCTGACTCTTCTGGTGTTTTAAGTACAATTTAAAAGTCATTACAATTAAATTTAAGATAATTCATTAGAAACATACTTTATAATGAAGGCCAACAAGCAGCCATTCAAATAATCCAAAGTACTGTGCATTACTTTATAGATGATATTTGGGTCCTAGATAAATACCTCCTGTACTTTTATTTGTGCTGGGATCAGTATGGTTGGGAGTGCCTTGGGAAAATGACCCAGATGGAAATCTTAGTACTTAGCAACACCTACTAAAAAGGCCAAGTGCTACCCAGAGGCAAATTCATTTGAAAATTCCTGGGCTGTTCTCTGAGGCTTGGAACAGGACACTGTCCTTCCCCTATTTGCCAGTAGAGCAGAGGCCAGATTATAGCATAACACTATGTCATAAATTCTATTTTTCCTTGGCTTCAGGGACAAGAACCCTGATTGCTGCATCAGGTAAAAAGTAAACTTTGGGGTACTTGGACTTTGTGCTACTTTGATTGCTCTTTTAATTGCATTTGTTTGTTTTAATGAGGATATTGATCCTTTTTCCAGATTGGTGGCTCTTTCAAACTTATGATTCCATCCTTCTCTTTATCAAGGCCAGAGCAGAAGCCCTTCAAATTTTCTCATCTTCTAATTCTTGTTCATGGTTTTCCCCAAGTCCTTCAAAAAAGACTTCACAGTGTAGGATTTTCACTGAATTTTTAGATTTAGAAGGGATTTTAGTGACCATCTAAACATCTAATTCACAACTAAAGAGTATTTCCACTATGATACACTGGATAATTCATTAGATAAATCTCTTAGTAGGCCCCCAATACCAAAGAGTCCACCATCTTCTAAGTCAATATATTCCAAGGAATCTACAAACATTTATTAAGTGCATACTATGTATACCTATAATGTTCCAGGCACTGTGCTAAGCACTGGGGATGTGAAAGGGGGCAAAAGACAGTCTGTGACCTTACTGACTATATAATCTAATTCTACTTTTGGATAGTTCCTCTTGGAGCCTCTTTCTGCCTCACTCTACCTTCCTGGATGATAGTAAGATATCAGAGAAGGATGAGAGTCAATATTGAGTATTTCTTGGGCCATGTTGGTAACTTCCTCACAGTTATTTATGCTCAAATGCCTACAGCTTTCTACTGTGACCAAATGACCACATCCCAAATGATAACCATCCAAAAATAATAAGTTCTGATTTCAAGCCTAAATTAGCCTCTTTGCAATTTTTCTTCTGGGACAAACAGAACAAATTTAATCCTTTGTGTGAACACTGATATTATTTTTTTAAACAATAGCTTTTTATTTTTAAATATATGCAAAAATAATGTTCAACATTCATCCTTGCAAAATCCTGTATTCCAAATTTTTCTCATTTTCCCTCACCCCTTCCTCTAGAGAGTAAGTAATCCAATATACATTAAACATATAATTCTTCTATATACATTTCCACATTTATCATACTGCACAAGATAAATCAGAACAAAAAAAGGGGAAAATGAGAAAGAAAACAAAATGCAACAAACTACAACAAAAAAAGTGAAAATGTTATGTTGTGATCTATATTCAGATCCCACAGTCCTTTCTCTGGGTGCAGATGACTTTCTACATCACAAGTTTATTTGAATTGATCTGAATCACCTAATTTTTGAAAAGAGCCACATCCATCAGAGTTGATCATCACATAATCTTGTTGTTGCCATGTACAATGTTCTTTTGGTTCTACTCATCATTTCATTTTTAAGCCTGTCCTGGCCTTCCTGAAATCATCTTCCTGACCATTCCTTAGAGAACAATAATATTCCATAACCTTCATATACCATAACTTATTCAGCCATTCTCCAATTGATGGGCATCTATTCAGTTTCTAGTTCTTTGCCACCACAAAAAGGGCTGCTACAAACATTTTTGTACATGTGGGTTCCTTTACCTCCATTAAGATCTCTTTGAGATACAGATCCAGTAGAGACACTGCTGAATCAAAGGGAATACACAGTTTGATGGTTCTTCAGGCATAATCTCAAATTGCTCTCCAGAATGGTTGGATCAATTCACAACTCCACCAACAATGGATTAGTGTCCCAGTTTCCCCACATTCCCTCCAACATTTATCATTATCTTTTCCTGTCATCTTAGCCAATGTAAGAGGTATGTCATGGTACCTCAGAGCTGTTTTAATTTGGATTTCTCTGGTCAATAGTGATTTAGAGCATTTTTTCATATGACTAGAAATGGTTTTAATTTCTTCATCTGAAAATTGTCTGTTCATATCCTTTGATCATTAATCAAATTGGAGAATGTCTTGTGAACACAAATATTATATTTTTCTTGATCTTCTTTTCTTCAGACTTAATATTCCCAATGCCTTCACCTGATCCTCATTCTGGAGACATGAGGTCATTTAGTTTGTCAAGATATTACAGGTTCAGAGACTTTGAACTGAAAGAGGACAATTCTCTTATTTCATGGATGAGAAAACCAAATCCAAAGAGATCAAATGTCACTTGCCCAAGGCCTTGAAGGTAATAAATTGCAAAGGTAAAATTTAATCCAAGATATATTGATCCCAAATCAACCAACCAATCAACAAGAATTTATTTTTAAATTGAAACAACTTTGTTAATAGTCAAGCAGAGATTAACATTCATATCTATTATGTCACATCATACAAATGTAAATACAAAATTACTACAGCACAATAAATAGTATCTACATAATCCAAAATATTTGAGAAGAATTTATTAATCACTTAATTTGTGCCATGCAGTATGGGAATAAAAAGAAAAGGCAGACAAAGTCCCTACCTACTGAAGAGCAGATGGGGAAAAGAGAAAGGGGAATAGGATCAAGGGTGACTTCCTGCCATGGCCTTGGCCTTGACATGGAGAAAAGTGGTCTTTCTGCAGTAGGGGCAAAAGGAAAAGAGGAAAAGCATGTTAGTTCATTTTATCCTCACACTAACCCTGTAAAATAAATGTTGTTCTTATCTCTATTTTACAGTTGAGGAAATTGAGGTACACAGATATTAATCTGCCCAGTCACACAGCCAATAAATTAAAAGCAAGAGATAAATGAATATCTTCCTAACTCCAAGCCCAATGCTCTATCCACTCTGCCAGCTAACTGTCCATAATTTGAACTGATGTTAGAAAAGGAGGAATATATTTAGAGCAATCAATTTATATGCAAATCAATTTATAGCAACAATTTCTATGATTGTGACATAACTAGGAGCTTAGTCCCTTTTGTATAAGAGTCTCCTCAATGGTATAGATTGATTTCTCAAAGAAACGATATAGATGTCCATCAATTGTTTATAACCAAGCAAAATATTGGAATGACTAAAGAAATTCAATGTCTGTGGATGTCATGGAAGACCCCTAAAACAACAACAAAAAAATGATGACTATGAAAAATTTAGAGAAAGAATGGGAAGAAATGATATTGAGTGAAATAAGTGAAACCATGTAGCAGCTCTATTTATGGTGGCAAAGAATTGGAAAATGAGTGGATGCCCATTAATTGTGAAATGGCTAAAAAATGATGATGTATGAAAGTAATAGAAAATTATTGTTCGGTAAGAAATGGTTGAACCGACTGGTTTCAGAAAATTATGGAAAGACTTACATGAATTGATGCTGAGTGAAGCAAGCAGAAGCAGAAAAACATACACAATTACAGCAAGATAGAGCAATGATCAACTAGGATAGACTTAGCCCTTCTCAGCAGTTTAGTGATCAAAAGCAATTCCAATAAACTTTGGGTAGAAAATGCCATCTGCATCCAGAGAGAGAACTGTGGATACTGAATGTGGGTTAAAGTGTATTTTTTTTTTCCTTTCTCATGGTTTTTCCCTTTTGTTCTGACTTTTTTTCTCCCTTCCAACATGACTCATATGTGTGTGGTACAGAAATGGTGAGGGTCACCATTTAATAAAAAAACTGGAGAGAGAGCTCTAGAGAAAATCAAAGTTTATTGTACATTCTCGTGAGAAGGGGGTCCCACCATCAAAGAGAGGAAGCGCCTCCTGTGGCCAGGATAGCCCCTTTAATCCCTAACGAAAAACACCCCCTCCCACCACTGACCCTCATCCTCATTGCCTGAGAGTCTTACATTCTATCTATCTATCTATCCACGAAATTGAACTTGACCAAAAAATACATAGTTGCCCATATTTGACTGAAATAGGGAGGAGATTGTGTCATGGGAGGATGGCAGGAAGGGGACTCAATTATGCCCTTGAATCAATGCTCAAAGTCCTTCAGGCCTACTCAAACTCTGAAGTAGATGAAGCCTTACTCGATTTTCACAACTGTCTTGAAAGATCTCCCCTCATCTCATATGGATATATGTAAAAAATGAATATACATATATAACTTAAAAAAAAAGAAAGAAATGAAACCAGCAAAATTACATACACAGTGACCTAACAATGGAAACAGAAAGATTATCTAGTGGTACACAAAAAATGTGTATGGTGTAATTATAATAAACAGGCCTATGCGTTTTCCTTTACAAATGCCGAATCATTTCCTAACATTAATTCAACAGCTTACTAAGAGATGATTGACCTTCAAGGGACTGAAGTATATTCGATCTTGAAGGCACCTGAGGTCACCTAGTCCAATACTCTTGGAGTAAATGAGCACTGACAAGAAAGTGAGTCATTTACAAAATAAATGACAGTTGGGCCCAAATTCAAGTCTTTATGTCTTGCTTTTTTTTAGCACCTAAAACAGAGGAAGTGTCATATAAGTGCTAATTTCCTTCTTCCTTTAAAAATACATGTTAGCTAATATAATTATCAATAGATTCTAAATAGAAAGATCCAGAAACAATGGAAGCTAAGAATCAAAGACCCAAGATAACTGTGTGTTGGTAAAGAGAAGGCTTTCATAGTAATGAATGTGGTGTATTTAAAATAAAAAACAACCACATAATGTTATCTTAAGCCACTCTTAATTTGGATGCCCAAGATTCATAGATCACAGATTGAGAGGTAGACAGGACCTTAGAAATCACCTAATGTATTTCTCTCCCTTTACAGATGAGGAAACTGAGGACTACATTGGATTTAGATGAAAGTCCTTTGCCTTCAATTCAGGCCTATTCATCTTATTTTGAGTCACTGATCCCTCTGGCAAACTGGAGGAGCAATGGGCTTTTTTTTTTTTTTTCCAGAATATTATTAAATGCATAAAATAAAATGCAGAAGATTGCAAAGGGAACCAATCATATTGGAATACAGTCTTTACATTTTTTGGTTGTTGCTTAAAGACTCAAGTCTGAAAAATGCCTATCTATATCAACAGGCAGTTCTTATGATATGGCAATAGTCCCTATGCACTTGTATCTCCACACCTGCCCAGCTGAAATATAAAATGCAGAGAGACAAAGACAGAAAGAGAGTCAGAGAGAGAGAGACAGAGAAGACAGAGAGACAGAGAGATAGAGAGACAGAGAAAAGGAAAGAGACAGAGAGAAGGAAAGACAAAGACAGAGACACAGGAGACAGAGACCTAGAAAGACAGAGAGACAGAGAAGGAGGTTAAGAAATGTTAATTCTATCTAATAAGTAAAGTTTTGAGTTTAGCAAAATGTAATCTAAACTCTAATTAAACAAATCCCATCAGTTACACACCCTTTCTGCAGGCTGTTGATACTCCAAATGCTTTAGAATAATTAGGCTGAAGAGTTGCCTGATAATGAGGATAATGGGTTTCTGCTCTTCCAACCCACAGGGCACTTCCCACAACATGCACAACCCACATGAAGCCCAAATTATGGTCAAAGTCTTAATTTTTTCTTCTGTCATTTTCCATCTCTCAGGAGGTCTCTGGAGTCACCGAACCAGGACTTTAGTTTCTAGTATTCAGTCAGAGAATCTCAGAGTTGGAAAGGCCCTAACAACTCAACCAGCCCAAATATCTCTTCTCCATCTCAACCAAAAAGTAGATCTCCAGATTTTGCTTGAAGATATCTAATGAGGAACTCACTACCTCCCACAGGTCACTTGCCTCTAGTGAATAATTTTAAATATATAATTGTGTACAATTATATAATTACATGTTTAATTATTAAATTATGCATTATATTATATATTATGGTTAAATGCATATTTAAGCCAAAACTTTAATGAAGTCCAACAGTAATTTTTAATTGTGAATCTATTTTATAATTCACATACATTTTAATTTATGAGACTGGGTGGTCATGTGGAGTTTTTTAAGTGCTTTTGTGAAGAGATCTGTCAAGGAGAACCGGGCTCAGCCATTAGCATTGAAGTTTGGATAAATATTAAAACGATTACAGATTTTCCATTATGAAGAACCAAAGAATACATCTCAAGCCTTGGAAATATATCTTTAGGATTAACCCCACAAGATACCTACAGGAATAAATAAATGATCAGTGGCCACAAGGATTCCAACAGTTTAAAAAGGCAGTAGTTTATAAATAGTCATTTTTCAGATCTGCATACATTTCTGTCCCACATCAGCATTGATGCTGACTTGACACAATCAGAGCAGAAGGGGGAATTTCCTGTTCTCAATATATAGAATTTGGTAACCTTGGTTTCTAGAGCCCTTACTTTCTTGAGGAAACAACAACCAAAAAAAAAAAAAAAAAAAACTTCCTGATTTAGTTTATGCAGCTATTTTTAAACTAAGAGGGGAAAATCTGGTTAAAAAAAGGAATTTTGAAATGAAAATACTTTACCAAAATATATTTAAATAGTGAATAGCCTTTAGAATTTAAATCTTCTCTTAAAATCTGATTGCCTGGTTCTTTCCCCCCCTCTCCAAATGCAATACAAATATAAGAAGTAGGCATTACTACAGGGCGTGTGCTTTTAATGAGTGTTCAGCACATCAAAGACCACATAAACCACACAGTTGTGACAATTACTATGGCAACTAGAGAAATATTCAAATTAAAATACCCACTCACAAAGCTGCCCACACATAGCTCTTGGATGCACCATCTCCTTCAATGTACAGTATGTAAAATCTAGAAGCCCTACTATTCCTTTTTCTCCAAAACACTAATAGAAATTGTCATACATAGGTTGAGTGTGCAGGTAAAAGTTACTGATACTTAATGATGTGAAAGTCCCCAAGGACACCCACCAGGATGGCGAAAGTCATGGGGTCCACTCACTATGACAACTGGTTAAAGAACTGAAGATGTTTAAACTAGAAAATAAAAGCATAAAGAGAGAATATGATAGCTGCACTTAAATGTTTGAAGAACTAGTGTGTTTTAAGAGGCATTGGACTGATTAAGGATGGCCTTATTAGACAGCATTAGTAACAATAGGTTCTAATTATGAGAAGGCAAATTTAGATTTGATGAGAAACAGCAGTAGCACTATGGATAGCATTCTGGCCTTGGAGCCAGGAAAACCTGAGCTCTAATCCCACCTGTGACACTTACTGGCTAAGTAAAACTGGTAACCTGTCAAAGCTTTAGGCAATTTTTCAAGATTATGTCACTGAGAAGACTGATCCTGAATTGGCAGAAAGTTGATTGCTCATCAGAGTTCCATATATGAAGGAAATTACTAATCCTGTATCCCTATAAGGAAAAAAAAACACAACAAAATCTTAGTAATCATTAGCACACTCCAAAAATGGAATGACTTTTTGGGTTCTAAAAAGCACACAGACAAAAGCTAGATAATTCCTCAGTCAGCGTAATAGTTACTGAAGTGGGAGTTGGGGAGAGGGATTTTCTTTTTTAGGTATGGTTTAATCTAGATAACCAAGGAGGGCCCTGCCAACTTTGGGATTTTGTGATTCTACTAACCAGCTATTTCATCTTAAGGTAATGAATTTAATATCTCTGGACCTCAGTTTCCTAAATGCAAAACAAACACATTAGACTAGGTAATCTCTGAGGCACCTTTAAGTTTTTAGTTTATTTTTATATGACCTGTAATTCTAATTAAGGGACCCAAGTAATTGATGAACTAAAATAGGAATCCCTGAAAGGTCAAGTGGACAATAGAAGACTTTATATGATTATTCAATATTTAATACATATGGCTACAGTTTTTAATATTATCTTCAGGTGTCAGAGACTCCCATGGCATGGAAGATATTTTTAGGTCTATTTTCTCACTTCTCTTGGCTCATAGGTTTCTACCCAAGAAATCTAGGGAAAATCTTTGCATGGCAATCAATAAGCTTATTGTATGTCGTACACTAGCATTGGTACAACAGAAAAACTGAGATTAAATTCCCATTTTCAAGGATATCATTTGTGATATTTCAAAGGAAAATTTCAGAATAAGAAAGAAAACAAAAGGGAAACAATGAGGAATCATAAGTCTCAAAGATTTCCAATTGAAATGGCCAGAATCACCTATGCTTCTATATATTGGTTCTCTTTGCCTACAAGTCACATGGATACATAGGTTCTTACTTTTGAAATCCAAGTTCAAGGTCAGGAAGCCCAATCCCTAATTTTAGAGATGAGAATTTTGAGGTTCAGAATTGGCATGTGACTTGTCTAACGAGAGGTCAACTGAGACATTCTGACTCTGAAACTAGCAACATTTAAGCCATATTCCATCACTTCCTCTGACATCTTGGCCACTGCCCAATGCTCTCTGCAGATACTCTGTGACTCATGAATGGTTAGAATTGGGAGGAACCTTAGAGAACCTCTAGTCTACTTCTTTTTACAATGTGTAGGTCAGGGAAATCAAGTCAGACTGAGGATTTAGGAAGAAGATAATTGCCTGATCAAAATAATGGAGTGCTAATCCATTGTGCTCTTCATGTATTTAAGGTTCAGAATTCCATTCTTGCTGATTATGTTTGAGAAATATCTGAAGGGGTAGCTAGGAATTAAAAACATCTAAGTTCAAATACTTAAATATTTTTAGTTGTGTGACTCTGGGCAAATCATTTGTACTTGTTTGCCTCAGTTTTCTCATCTGCAAAATGAGCTGGAAAAGGAAATGGCAAGTCATTTCAGTATCTCTACCAAGAAAACCCCAGAGGAGGTCACAAAGAATTATACACTACTGAAAAACAATCAAAAAAGACTATCTATAAGATGCTCTTTTTTTTTAAAAAAACTATATCTTATGATAATTACATTTTTGCTGAGAAGGAAATCTGGATTTATTGGCCAGCAAATTAAACACTTAATGTTGAATAAGATTTCTAGCCAAGGTTTTTACTTGAGAACTTATTTCTTTTGCTATAAGATTTTTGGAATTTAGCCTTTCTCTATTTCCTAGCTCCATATTATATCCATTAAGGGCTTCCTGGAATAATAGAAAGCTCCCTGAAATTAGAAAGGACATGGGTTGGTATCCCAGTATTGCCACATATTAGCTATATAAATATAGGCAAGACACAACCAGTTGGCAACCTCTTCATCTGTCATATGAGAACAATCATATTATTAAGAATCAAAGTGGATTGAGTTTGTGTTTACAATCAGGAAGACCAAAATTAAAATCTAACCACAGATTCTTATTTGCTGTGTGACCATGAGCAAGTCATTTAACCTTTCTCTCTCTCTGGGCCTCAGGTTCTCCTATGTAAAATGAGTGGGTAAGAGTAAATCATCTCTGAATTACTTCCAGCTCTACTGCAAATTCTTCTACCTGCTTCATGGATTCCTTTTCAAGAACATGTTTAATGAACGTTTATTAAATTGAACAAATAAATAACATTTATATATCACTTTAAGGTTTGCAAAGCATTTTATAAATATCTGATTTTATCCTCATAATAAATCTGGAAGATAGGTGCTACTATTATGTTCATTTTAAAGATAAAAAAACTGAGACAAAGAAAACTGAAGTAACTTGCTTAGGCTCACAGAGACTGAGGCCATTTCTTTTCTGATCTTCCAGGGCTCTATCCAGTCACCTAGTTGTCACTGTATAATTTACAAAACACTTTCTTAAAATGAAACACCAATCCTGCTGAAGACCTGCATGGAGAAAGGAGACCTGATGTTTTAAAAACCCATCTGGAAATGAGAATTTTGAAATTAATCAGAAGTATCCTTGCTTATTCTAAAAAAGAGTTGTTTTGTTTTTGTTTTTTTAATAATCATTTGACAATTCCATAGAGTTATTGGGTTTCTTTTTTTTTTTTCTTGAAAGATTGGTCACTTTTTAACATCACTTCAATGAGGAAGTTTCAATTGAGTTGGCTTAGCCCAATGCCTAAAAATTACTCTTATTCCAAAAACAACTTTTATACTATGATTTTCACTTTGTAGTTAAAAGGATTTATGGGAGAGAGGGAATAAGTGACTTATTCATGGCCACACAATACATTAGTGGCCAGGGCAGGATTAAGCCTCTAAACTGTTATTTTCCAGATGAGCTGCTCTCTAAAGCTATAGTCTAAACATTCATAAATCTCAATTTGGCATTTGATCTGCTAAGCTACATTGCTTTTGAGAAGAACTAGCATCTGAATTTGGGGACAGAATATGAGGGAGAAAATGTACAAATGAATAATTAAAAGAGGGTTTAGCCCTTTCCCTGACCCCCTCTCATTCAAAGGGAGAGCATGGTATAAAGCATTAGTTTTAAAGCATGTTTTAGGGCCCTCTATAGTTCCCTAAGATTCTTTCAAGGGGTCTACAAGGTCAAGATCATTTTCATAATAAAGCTGTTTTAATTTCTATTATGAAAAATCAGTAGATATAATCGATATAAACAAAAGCATTTGAGTGGTCCTTAATAATTCTTATTTATGAAAAGAAGTCCTAAGAACAAAAAACTTGTAACCTGAAGGATTCTGCATACAAAGAGCACTGAATGGGACATCAGAAGACAAATTCATATCTCATTTCTTAAACTGGTCAATTGTGTTACTCTGAGCAAGTTACTTGCTCAACTGACATGGCTCATCTGCTTCATCTGTAAAATGGGTGTAGTAGTGACACTGTACATCAAAGAGTTATCTAGATCAGAGAATATAAAACAAGTAAAGTCCTTTGTAACTACAAAGCACCATATAAATATGAGTTAAATATATAAATATGTAGCTAAACAAGTTGTAAGTCATGCAATATAACTTTACCATGTGCAGAATTCAGAGAAACATGAGAAGACATATGAACTAATGCAAAGTAAAGAAAGCAAAATGAAAGAGAAATACACATAATGAGTACAACCAGATAAATTAAAAGAAGAAAAAAAAATACAGTATTGAAGAATTGTGAATATTGTAGAACTAGAACCAAACTAGACCTGAAAAAATGAGAAAATGTTCCTTTCTCCCTTCTTTGCAGGTGAGGATAGGGGTTAAGGGGGAGACTATAGGTGTAGAACATAACATATACTGTCAGATTCAATGGTCATATTGATAAGTTTTGCTGAACTACTTCCCCCCTCTTTAACTGTTCTACATTTCAAAGGATAGATTACTTAGTAGTAGAATAGGAAGGAAGATGTTCAAAAAGGCCAATGATTTTAAAATAAGTAAAATCAATAATTTTTAAAAGTGAACTATTAGAAGTATTAATGACACCAAGGCTTTGATCTTCATTTGTCTCAATTATAAAAGCCCAGAGTTAGAAAGAGCATCAGAAATCACCTAGTCTAACTAATGCCTAAAAATGAATTTCCTCCATAGCATTCCTAACAAAGGGATCATCTCTACAGATGACACATTTCACTTTTGGATAGATCTACCTTCCCTTATATCAAGACAAAATCTTCCCCTCTGCAACATCCACCTTTTTTTTTTTTTTTTTTTTTTCTGTTCCATGTCACATAAATTGAATTATTCTAAATGAAAGCCTCCAAGAAGAAAACTCTTGTGTTCCATTCTCTTCTCCAGGCTAAATATGTACCTACAGCATCTTCAAGTGATCTTCATTTGGTCTCCTATCTTCTCATCATCCCAACAGATCCATTGTTGGTCAACATCTCTACCAAAATATAGGACTGAGGATGGAAGGCAAAAGGAAGAGTTAACTCATAACCATCAGCTGTGCCTTTGACCCTGACCAAATGCAAATATATATCTGTGATGACAAAAGAGATGAGATAAGAAAATATGGATAGAGCAGTATCAATATAATACAAACCCTGTTAACAATGATTTGGGGACATTATCTTCACATTTTAAGGTAGACACTCTTAGTTCCTTAATTCCTCCTTTAGGAGGCAGCTGGGTAACTTAGGGGTTACAGTACTGAGCCTGGAATTCAGGAATACCTAAGTTCAAATACAACCTGAATCATTTATAATTGTAACCTCTTTGCCTAAATCTCCTGGAAAAGGAAATGGCAAGCCACTCCATGGAGAGCCTTATTGTGCTATGGTCTATGGAGTCACAAAGAGTCAGGCACAAGTGAACAGCAAGAACAACTCTTAGTTTCTGTAGGAATTAGATTCTGATGCTGTATAGTTTGTGAATCTGGGAAAACCTCAATCAATCAATCAATCAGCTATTTATCACATGCCCACCATGACCCAGTCACTGTGCACAATCTCCAGTGAATCACAGTGGTGGGTGAACTAAAAGGCAATGAACACACAAATAATGAGGATAAATAGGCTACAACATTGATGTCAAGTTCAAATGAAACAAATCCCCGCAGGCTACATATTAACTTAGAAAATCACAAATTAGCATGACCTATGTTTTATTGTATTTTTATTTATTTTGTTAAACATTTCTTAACTACATTTTAATCTGTTTCTGGGGCATCCAGGAGGTGCTGGCTGCATGAAGCCACAGATAGGGTTTTTGACACCTCTGGGCTATAGTTTTTCTTTTTTTCCAATAACAACCCAAATAAAGTGGTAGAAGAGAAATCATCCACAAATCAATCACTGAAAAAAAGAGATGGACCATTCATGGAGGAAGGGCAAAATAACAGATAGCTAGCCATAGTTCTGCCTTAGTACGCATAAAATGTAAAGAGATAGAGAGAAAGGCCTCCAGCATATTAGTTAGATCCCTTACAGAATATTTGCAGAAGAACTCTGCGAAGAATCACAATGAAAAAGTACGGATGAGTGGTAGTCTCCACCACTGGGACGGATGCCCTCAGCACTGAGAAGATGAGTTCATTGGAAGTTTAAACATAAAGAAACATGAAAATGGGCACACAAACTGACATTTCCTATTTCAGGGAGACTTCTTCATAGCAGGAGAAATCCATGTTTCCAAAAGTAGTGTTTTAAAATACAGGGATTTGTTGCTGGCATGTAGAGATCTGAAGTGCTGACAGTGCTCATAGAGTTAGGGATGTGTGAAAAAATCAAGAACCACCAAAGGTAGTGACAACTTAGAGTGACAAATGAAAAACAAAAATGAACAATTTTGTTATTGACATGTCAGGAAAATAAATGCTTCGTTTCAAAAGAAGATGACATATGGCTAAGAATGCAAGAAGCTTCCTACCTAACAAATTCTGATGTCCTTACAAAACTCTGATTTCAGAAGCAAATATAGTGACCCCTTTCTGAAAATTACCCTATTATATTATTAAATCATTACAATAGTTTATTCTGATCACTTCTGTTCAGTGCTGTATTAATGTCATATCTAACTTCAGAATGCCTTATTACATAGATTATATATGTATATATTTATGAAATTTTCCCTATTATAATATAGTTTCCTTCATGATAAGTAGGTATCACTTTTGTATTTGTATCCAGGGGTTTAATAAGAGCATTTAGAACCTAGTAGGGAATTGCTGGGTGGTACAGTGGATAAAACACTTGCTGGCCTCATGGTCAGAAGGACCTAAATTCAAATCTGGCTTCAGACATTCATTAGATATGTGACCCAGAACAAGTTACTTAACCCTATTTGCCTCAGTTTCCTCATCTGTAAAATGAGCTAGAAAAGAATATGGAAGACCATTCCAGTTTCTCTGCCAAAAAAAAAAAAAGAAAAAAAATGCGTCATGGAAAGTCAGACATGACTGAAATGACCCAATAACAACAAGAATATCACGAATAAAGCATTTTCTAAAGCCAGGAAGGACTTAGGTTCAAATCCAGACTAGCTATGTGATTACAAGCAAGTCCCTAATCTCTATCTCAATTTTCTCACCTGTAAAATGGTAATAATAATATCATCTATCTCCCCTCTCCAGGGTTGCATGAGGATTAAGTGATATATTTGCAAAGTACACTGCCACACTTAAAACTCTATGTAAATGCTAAATAGCATTATTACTGATTGATCAAAAATCAGTTGGTCAAAAAATAAATATATAAACAACTAAACACAGAGTTAGTATGCACACTTGTAACATGTCATTTCATAAGTATGGATAGATACCTCACATTGTGTTTTCTCCCCTCTAAGACTTAATAGATATTTTTGAGAGTTGGCCATTGAGAGTTACTTGTTCCAAAAAATTCACCATCCTTCCTATTGATAAAGACTTCAATGCCTTTAAGCTTTAATAAACAGTTTTACATCAGAGCCATAACAAAAAATTCACCACACTTTGGTTAAACTGGATATGTGTCTCACTGAGTTTATTAGGGCTGGTCTTTGGACAATTAAAATTTGGACAAAGTATCAGGAGTGATTCCTGTATTCAAAGTCTTTCCACACTGGGTCAGAGAAAGCTTAAACTCCATTGATGTAAATTTCAAAACCCAAAATTTTAGAAACTATGATTTAGGTTCTCCACATCATGATGAAAACAACACTATCAAATACTAAATGCCATATTGCTGTTCAGTAATTTCAATCACATCCAAGTCTTCATAGCCTCATTTGGGGTTTGCTTGGCAAAAATACTATAGCAGTTTGCCATTTCCTTCTCCAGCTCATTTTACAGATGAGGAAACTGAGGCTATTTGCATCAGGATTAAATGACCTTCCTTGAGATACACAATAAGTATCTAAAGCTAGATCTGAACTCAGCAAGCTAAACTAAACTATATCCAGCCTAGAACCACCTAGATGCCCTATCAAATGCTAGATCATCATGCCTATTATACTCTACAGCAGTGGTCCTCAAACTTTTTAGCTAGGGGGCCAGTTCAGTGTCCCTTAGACTGTGGGAGGGCCGGACTATAGTAAAAGCAAAAGCTCTTTCTCTGCCCCTCAGCCCATTTGCCATAACCCGGCGTGCACATAAATGTCCTCAGCAGGCTTCAGTTTGAGAACACCTGCTCTAAACATTGTGCTAAGTGCTAAGAATACCAAGAAAAACAAAAATATAATCCTTTCCCTCAAAAACTAATATTCCAGTAGAGGAAATAAATATATAAACAACTATAAACAGAGTTGTCATGCATATACATACACACACACACACACATATATACATATATGAGTATACACATTTATGTATGTGCATATATATGTGTGTATACACATATGTGTGTAAGCCAAAAAGAATTTATCAAACAGTATATGTGGATAGTGTGCTGAGAGAGCCTATATTCTAATTAGAAAAAACAATATATAAAAAGGAACTGAAAAGAGTGGGGTGGATAAGGTACCCTATAAAAGGCCAGGGTTGAGAAATTTCACCTCATGGAAATGAATCATCAAAACAGTTTGGAGAAGGATAATGACTTGGTTCACCTAAGCTTTCTCTTATACAAACGATTCTCTGTGTCTCTGCCTCTGTCTCTGTCTCTATCTTTCTCTGTGCTTTCTGTCTCTGTCTCTCTGTCTGTCTCTATCTTTATGTTATATTCTATCATACATTGAATCATATTATACATAAACACATATGTATGTATATATATTTGCATGCATGTGTGTATAGCACATCCAGAGTCAATAGGATATAATCTCATGAAAGGAGGAGACTAAAAAAAAAATCCTTTTGGACTTTTTTGGATTTGATCTGAGTCTTGCAGGAAGCTAAGAGGCAAAGATGAATTGGGAAAGAATTTCAGGAATAGGGGAAAACCACTGAACAAGGCCAGAGTCTGGAGGCAGTGTCCTATATGAAAAATGACAAAGCTGGTGTCATTGAATCATACAAAGCTCTTTGCAAGCCCTAAAGTTCTCCACAGATGTCAACTACCTAATGTTATTTTCATTATACTACACCACAAGTCAAAGAATAGATCCAATTTTATTTCTTTTTTGACAAAGGTCATTGCAAGATTTAAAGGGCAAGATACGGGGTAGAGTGTGATATTCTAGGCATATGGCACAGTTAGCAAGGGTTTCTGAACAAAGCAATATTTCAGAGGTAATTCTGCACAAGTAACTATCAGCTGTCATGTCTAAAATAGCTTCAGGCTCTGATTTTTGAAACAACCAGCACAAAGAGAGCAACTTAATAGTTACAAACATGTCTCCGCTAGAAATTAAATGTCTTTACCTTTTCCAAAATGTATCAGAATGCCTTGTACATATTTATCAGAGTGCCTTGTAGAATCTGAGTGTGTTTGGGGAAGGGGTGTTATGGGAAAGTGCACTTTTATATAGGACTTTGATTATCCCTCTGGGGAGTGTGAATGTGTCCACTGACCCTTATAGAGCTATATCCATACCACATTGAGGATGAGTAATCAACTGAGAATGAAATAATTGGTTTGGGCTATTGTGGATGGATTAGTTGGCTCAAATCTTGTGAGTCGAAGTAACCCTTCTGTGCCTGGCTTCTAAAAGAGAGTCTTCTGCAGTGAAGACTTCGCCTTTTTGGGGGATGGGAGAAATTAAAGAGCAACAATGCTAAGAGGAGCCCTGGGTTCCAAAAGGGAAAAGCCTTTGTATGTTCACAATAGCCCACTCCTAGAAGCTGATGAGTCAGATGCATATGGTAAACAAATATGATTTTTTTTTAAAACTTGCATATTCCAGGACAAGAGTTCTAGCACTCCTGGATCCTGAACTCAGACTTGGAGAGATAGGAGAAGAAGCTTCCAATCAAAAAGATGGAATCCTTAGAGAGGGTGACCAAATGATGGGAGTTCCTCAAACCTAGTTTTTTGGAGCACTTTCCTGGAGAATTACAGAAAATAACAAGAGGAGGAGTTCTTAAAGAGAAGGGGCTAATGTATGTGGCCCCTGAAACTTGGAGATCAACTAACTTAAAATAGGGAATGAAAATACCTGAAATGCCCTTTGCTAATCAGAGCAGTTTGGGGAGTGCAGAGGGCAGGTTGCCTAGCAAGTTCATTTTCTTCCAGAGGAAAAATCCAAGTCTCAGGGCAGTATAATAAGAATGGAGAGCTATCTGTGTCTTGATTCAGGCTTAATATGAGATTTAATTGAATGTTGGGGTAAGAGAATGTCACAAGTTTGCTTCACTTCAGAAGGATGTATAAAACATAGAGTAGCAATCTGTCTGTTAACTGCATTAGGTTTCATGGGAAATATGGTATTCAACAGAGAATAAAGTATAGTTTTCATTATTTACTTCAACACCAATAAAGAAGAAAAAGATATGAACAAGTAACTCTCAAATAAGATTGTAAGCTTTCTGGAAAAAATGCTGCCCCAATTTTACACTTTTCTAGGACAGATGAGACTGTAGTCAAGAAATTATTGTTTTTGAGCTCAATGATTTTAGAAAAACATGGAAAGACTTGCACAGAATAATGGAGAGCAAAATGAACAGAATCAAAAGAACTATTTTATACAAAAACAGAAATCTTGTTTCAAAACCAACTTTGAGCAAAGAAGCTATTTTGACTATTATAAATACCCAGATTAATTATAAAGAAAATATGAAGAAAAATGCTATCTGCATCCAGAGAAATACCTGAAAAATACAAGTATGTATAGAATAATTTTAGGGGTGTGTGTGTGTGTGTGTGTGTGTGTGTCTAATGGTAACCATCTCTGGGGTAAGGATTAGGAGAAAGGGAAGAAAAATAAAGAAATTTACATGATAATGATAATGGTTGTATATTTGAAAGAAATAGAAAGTTGTGCTTTGTAGATTTACAGCTTCATGTACAATCATCTTTCTTATTGTACCATGTTATAGAAATGTTTTTTTACTCTGTAAATTAAAAATAAAATAAAAAAAAAGACATTGTTGTTGTTCCTTCATTTTCAAAGAGGACTAATTATATCATGGAATGATGCCTTGACTTGCATGTGAATTGGATGTAAGTAAGGTAGAGTTGCACAAAGTTGTCAGCTTTATTCTCTCTTCCAGAGTCATTGAAGCCTATTGGCAAGACAAAAGTCAAGATGACTGATGATGGACTGAGATACAGTGAATGGCCTTAGCATCTTCAATGTCTGACCAAGCTCCAATGCGCCACAGAATTTCTTTAGCAGGCCTCATGAACATTGGAACAAATTGTTCTCCTCTGTCCAGTCTGCTGGGGGAAGCCTTCACATGTTTAGGGTCAACATCCTTCTAACTCACCGACTGGTCTATAGAACTCCCCTCAACTTGATTTAATCAATTTACCAAGATAGTTTTTACTGGGGTAGAGTTACTGTGCGTACTACTGTTTCTTGGTGAGAACAGGTGAGAGTTAGGGGAAAGGTGGATAAGCAACCCTGAAAAGTACTTGACAAGTTGTCACACCAGATTAGAACCAAGAAAATATTGTACATAGTAACAGCAATTTTGTAACAAAAATCAAACATGACTTAGCAACACTGATCAAAACAACAACCCATGACAATTCCAAAGAATTTGTGATGAAAAATATTCTGAGAGTATTTTTCTCCATTATCTCTCCAAACAGATAAGGAACGTAGTCCGAATACACTGAAATTTTTTTCCTCTTTATTTTTCTTTCCTTTTTTTGGCTAGCAAAGAGATAGGTTTTGCATATTTTCATATATATAGTAGGTACTGTATTTCTTCTCTTCTCAACAAGTGAGGGAAAAGATAGAGGGAGGGAAATTTAGAACTGAGAATATACAAAGCACTTTGTAAATTTTTAAACCTTTTAAAATCAATGTTAGCTGATATATTACATTTTATCTTTAGTGATTTCATATATGTTTTATGTTTTATTAGCACCTCTCTCTTCTACTTGGTAAAATTTCATCCAAAAATCACTTAGCAGAATTTAGTCCCAAATTTGATGATCATCAAAAATAATTGTAATGGGAACAACTGAAGTCTCCATTTTAATGTTCAGGTAGTCAACCTATGCAGCTGAATGGACAGCTCACAGAGTTCTTCCACCAGTACCTTTATCTTGAATAAGCACTACAGGTAGACAATAGCTAAGCCCAGGGGAAATGAAGAGGTGCATAGTGACTATAAAGAGGCAAATAGCACATTGCCAACATAGATGTTGTTGGGAAGTCATATGATGGGAAAAGAAAATGAGATGGTCTTGGAATAATGGATGAAGAGTCTTAGGGGCTTTACATTGCTATTCATACAATGAAATCAAGAAAAATATTCTCAGGCAGATTTGACTTTGTTTGCATGGTTTATAGGACTTCCTCTTCATTTTTTGTAAGAGGACATAGACAAGAGTCACACAGTAGAAGAAAATATGTCTGAGATATTATCTGCATAAGTGAAGGAAATATTTACATTAATGAGAGCACAGATCATCATAATATCAAGGAATAAACTCAGTGTTCTGAATATCTAATTTAGGAAAATCTCATAAATGAATTTTTCTCTTTGTACCTGGTGCCTCTCTTGAGTCCAGGGAGTCCTTCATCTTCATCCCTAGCTCCTGCCTGATGGCCAAATAGGAGAAGTTTTACCAACTGGTTGTCCATGAGGTTGAACTCTACCATCTAGCTCTTCATTCTCCTAATGGAAAGACTAATGCCTCTGTGAGTGGAAGGAGTGGATTCAGACTGAGACCTTCTCCAACCAAACTGGAGGAATAGTCCCAATTTTGACCTGAAGAATTCAGGGACAGAAATATCAAACAAAGCACATTGAAAGTGTGGCAACTATCAATTCCATGTAGGACTCTCTAATATTAAGTATAAAGGTAAGCAGAATGAATATGCATCCTCATCAGCTGAGGAACCCTATCACTTCTATAAACTATGGAGTCCAGGCTTTAGCATGAACAGAGTGCTAATCAATCTGATTAAAATAATGACTTCAAGGGCAGCTAGATGGCACAGTTGATAGAAAACCAGCCCTTAAATCAGGAGGACCTGAATTCAAAATCTGACCTCAGACATTTAACACTTCCTAGCTGGGTAACCATGGGTAAGTCACTGAACCCCAATTGCCTCAGCAAAATAATAATAATAATAATGACTTCAAACAATCCAGATTGTGTTTATTAAGCACCTACTATATGTAAGGCTCTTTGCTACATCCTAAAGATACGAAGTCATGAATTTGTGCCTTCCAGGAGCCTTCATCTACAAAAATACACAAAGCCTATGGAGTCACACTGCTAAAACTGGACAAAAATACAATAAGTCTCTTTCAGCGTTCACTGAAATAGTGATGATTTTGACAACCAGGCCTCTCCATTCTAGCCTAAAATAACAGTTTTTTAAAGACATTAAAGTTACCCAGGTGGGAAACTACTTGAATTCCCAACTATATCTTTTCTTCTTCTGAAAGGAATGGACATTTGTTCCTTGACATGTTATCAGTAAAACTGTTGATTTTTATTCTTCAGCAAAAGACAGAATCAAAGAGAAAAAGACAAAGAGTAGAAATAATAATGACTAAAACATAGACAGAAAGAAAGAATCCAAAGCAAACTAAGAAAGTAATTTTGCTTTGGGAGGGTGGTAGAGAAATTTTGTTGCCTTCTTGAGGAAAATATTGTGCTTTAATTCATTTCATTACACTAAACATGCCTGGTATGTGAAGAATAGCACTAGGGATATTTCTGCATTGAAGAAAAAGAAGTCTATATATATATACATACTCTCTCTCTATATATATATAGGTTTCTTTTTCACACACACACACACACACACATATATTAATCCATTAACAAGTGTTTAGAGCCCTTGCTTTGTAGTAGATACATAAGCCACATGGATACAAGAAGGGCAGCTAGATAGTACAATGGATAGAATGCCAACCCCAAAGTCAGGAAAACTCATCTTTCTGAGTTCAAATCTAGCCTCAGAAACTTGCTAGCTGTGTGACCCTGGACAAATCCTTAATCCTGTTTGCCTCAGTTTCCTCATTTATAAAATACGGTGGAAAACCACTTAGTATCTTTGTCAAGAAAACCCCAAATGAGGTCGTGAAATGTTGGACAAAATTGAAATATCTGAACAACCAATCAACCAAGGTTACAGGTACAAATAAAGAAACAATTCTGCTTCCTAGAGACTATCTTAACATAGTTGAAAGGATCTTTCCATTAGCTACTGACAAACTCTAATATTTTGGGATTTTTTGAGTATCTGCCCTATTCCCCTTAGTAAATTATAAGTTCTTTCTGAGCAAGGACGTGTGTGTGTGTGTGTGTGTGTATGTGTGTGTGTCTAGTGCCTAGTATCAAGATGTGCAATTTAATTTTTGACTGGACATGAGATTTCATTGGACTTCCTGATAGAAAAACTCCCTTCACCAATGCAATTTGTCATTTGGTACACAACTTTTTACACAGTATTTGGCACTTAGTAGATACTTAATAAATACTTTCTGATCAACTGATTAAAAGTTGCCTGGGGCAATGAAAGATTAAGTGAATTGCTCTGTGCCACCTTACTAGTATGTGTCTGAGAGAGAGATCTTCTAGTCTCCCTCAAGTCAACAAACATTTATTAAATGATTACTATGTGCCAGGCACTGAGAATATAAATGCTAGCAGAAAGACAGCCCATATCTTCAAGGAGCTTATATTATAATATAATTGGAAAAGATAACCTCAAAGGAAGCTGGAAAGTGGAGTGGGGAGGATGGAAAGCAAAGGAATGAAGGTATCTATCCTGAAAGTATGGTAGAAAAAGTTACATGAAGAGTTAGGAACTTATCTTGAAGAGGAATGACATGGTTTGCCTAGCTCTTTAAAATGAAGGTTCATCTATGTCATACTGCTTTTAACATTTTATATATATATAGCAAGAGGTAGTTAAGTGGTGCAGTGGATAGAGCACCAGCACTGGAATCAGGTAGATCTGAGTTCAAATGTGACCTCCGACACATAAGACTTAATAGACCTAGATTGCCTCACCTATATATGTGCAAGGTACTTTGTGTGTGTGTGTGTGTGTGTGTGTGTGTGTGTGTGTGTGTGCGTGTACACATATACACATACATATATATAATAGGCGTATGCTTAATATTTATAAAATTTGTTGAAGTTTGGAAGCAAAATTTGACACAACGACCAATTCCATCTATCTCTACATTCCATGAAAGTAACTGGAATTTTCATGTTCATCTAATCTTCTTTCTCATTCTTCTAATCAAACCTGATTTTCCATTAACATTTTAAAAGTAATTTCTTATTCAATTATATTGCTTTTCATTTTTATCAAATTACTAGTTTGGTAACATGCTTGGAAATTCATATGATTTAATTACATTCTTGTGTATTCTTTTTGAGGCAATTGGACATTAAGTGACTTGCCTAGGAGGCAACTAGGAGGTGTTAAGTGTCTGAGGTCAGATTTGAACTCAGGTCCTTTTCAGGACTGGTGCTGTATATTCTATTTTTAAGCATCTGTACAAACCTTTAACCTCTCAATGCTCCAGAAAACTCTCTAAAAGTGTAAGTTACAGAAGAGGTGCTAACCTGCACTGGAGGATGGAGTTTCTTCATCTGAGAGGTCCCTATACCAAGAAAACCATAGGTCAAGTCACTATGCCTATTCCTATTTTTAAGCAAATTTCATTATGTTAGAAAGGAAAAAAGCATGCTACCATATAATTTCCCAGTCTTCTTTATGGCCAGCATATTGTGCTTCAATTGCATTAGGGTTGAAATAGGTTTTTGCAGGCTGACCTGAGACTTTAACCACCATTTATAGCATGGTTTTAACGCAAAAACACATTTCAAGTTTCAATCAGTAGACTTGACAATGAATTTTTGAAACACAGCCATTAGCAAGTTGGGCAATGCCTTGTGGTTGTTTAAATTCTGAAAAGCCATGTCATGGTTTCTAGATTTATGAAACCATAAAATGGCTTGCACCTCATTTGGCTCTACTGCCATTCAGTTTTAAATCCTGAATGATTTTTGCCACTTGCTTTCTCCTGGGATTATAGTAGAACAGTAATGCTACACCTAGATATCTACACAGAGAGTCAAAGACACAGGGAAAAGTTACAGAGATTCAAAAGTATTTTAATCAGCACTTTTTTTTTTTTTTTTAAATCCTGAAATAACCATGAGGAAAGTGAAAAGTGACTCATGGGAGAATGGCTAAATAAATTGTGGTGTGCAATATTCTTCCCCTCCCCCATAAATAATAAATATGCTGAATTCAGAGAATCTTGAGAAGACATTTCAGAACTAATAAAGAGAAAAAAGAAACCCAACCAGAGCAATTTCAATAATGACCAAGATAATATGAAGCAAGGCAATGTTGAAAAAGAAGTGACTGATCAAATGGCTTCAAAGAAGAGAGGGTAAAGTATGCCTTCTACCTGTGTTTGAGATTTGTGAAAGGAAGTAGGAAGAAGTGGTGTTGAAGAAGACCAACCTAGTCAAAGAGCATTTTATATGCTTTACTTAAATATCCTACATTGTTGCAAGTGGGGTGGGGGGGAGGAAGTAATGGAAGGTGTGGGAGAGTTGGGAAAAGTCACAAAGTCACAGAGAAATGACACATTATATCACAATGATATAAAAGGAATGAAGGAAGGAAGGAAGGAAGGAAAGAAGGAAGGAACGAAGGAACGAAGGAAGAAAATATAGATTATATATCTAATATATATAGATACACACAGACTATATATATATATATATATGTATATATATATATATATATAGAGAGAGAGAGAGAGAGAGAGAGAGAGAGAGAAAGAGAAAGAGAGAAACAGATATACACATATATACAAAAAAAAAAAAATATATATATATATATATATATACATAATCATCTGAACTGACTTTTTTCACTGAATTGAAAAATTAGACCAAATATTTTTGAGCTGTGTCTCTCATATAGTTAGTCTATGTGAGCTAAATTTTCCCTTGGAAGACAAAGCCGGTGTTTATTATTTACTTCGTTGGTCTCTAAGAAAAGCATTCTTCTTTCAGTTTCCACTATTCTTCTCTTGATCCAATTTTATTCTTGTCATCTGATGGGGGGGAAATGGGCCTGCAGCACCAGAATTGTTATTTGTATATCTCCCTCCTTTCCCCCGTCACACCCTTGTAGATGATTTGCAAAAGTAAAGAGTATATAAGTGTAGAATTAAGTAGTATGGCCCTATAGAGCAGAGAATGCTGAATTCTCCTTTCAGTTCATGAAAGCAAGGAAGGAAAGAAGGGAGGGAGAGAGGAAGGAAGGAAGGAAGGGAGGGTTGGAGAGGAGAGTTGGAGGAAGGGAGGGAGGGAAGAAGAAAGAGAGGAAGAAAGAAAGGGAAGGAAGGAAGAAAGAATGATTCAAGGATGCTTTCTTATTAATCTGGGCTTCCTAAGTACTTGTATCATAGAATATTAGAATCACAGACTTCCAGCAAGAAGAACCTCAAAAATTATCTAGTCCCTCACATTTTATGGATGAAGAAATTTCAATACCTTCGAGAGGCAAAAGAAATTATTTAAAGTTATTCAGGTGACAAATAGCTAAAAAAGGATTTGAACCCAGGTATAGGATCAAAATTCTAGAGCTGAAAAGAATGTAGAGGACATTAACAACTTGATTTTATAGTTGAAGAAACTGAAGTTCGGAGAGGTAGTTACACAGGAAATATGCATGAAAAGCATGAGTTGAACCCATTTCCTCTAATTGCAGAGTCATGATTCTTCCCACTACCTCATGCTGATCCTTATGTTACCATCACATTTTCACAAACCCCAACCAAACACAAGCTTCTATACCAATTTTGGGTTCCATCTCTTTTATATTTTAACTTCTAATCTTCCTTACTGCTAATGCCTTTCCTTTATTGATTATATTCAGTTCGTCCTGAATACATCTTGTTTATATACTGTTATTTTCATGTTAACTCCTTTAGACTGTGAGCTCCTAAAGGGCAGGAATTGTCTTTTACTTTTGTTTGTATTCCTAGTTCTTTGCCCACTGCCTGACACATAGTAGGTGCTTAATAAATGCTTGTTGACTGACTGATTAGGATTGACCACAACCTGGAGAACTTGAGATAGCCCAAATCAACTTTGAATCCATACTCCAGTGTACTCAAACTATTGAATTCTGTGGATACTTAAGAGATCAAATAATGATGGTCCCCATCCAAAAGTCATAATATAAAATGCAAATTCAAACATGATATTTCCTTTCCTGAGTGAGAAAAACATATGCTTGCCATTTATGATTATTAATCATTACTCAATGGTTGCCATATATAGTCTCCTTCCCTGGAAAATAAAGAGAAACAGAGGAAGAAGACAGAACATATACTTGCTTACTTAGTTGACAAAAATCTAGAGAAACATCAAGCCCCTAAAACACTTTGAGATTTTTCAGTGGAGTCACAAAGCATGATTTTTTTCAACCTACCAGTGTAGAAGAGTGAACATCATTCACTGCCCCATTAGCTGGCTTTCTATTCTCTTTTCTAGTGCTCATCATCCATTGATTGGCGCTGGATATTATGTGCTTCAGGATGGCTACAGTAATAGGTGGTGTGATTATGAAATCCATCCTTAGGGTATTTCACCCAAGAATAAAAGAGACTTTTTTTTTTTTTTTTTTTTTTTTTTTGCTGCATGAGAAAATGTTTCTCAGTTTGAGACAACTTATTTTTATCTCTGGTAAGTTATATTCTGTGCCTTGGGCATGCAGCATGCAAAAAGAGAAAAAAAAATGGCTTTGAGTCAAGTGCCTGTCTAAAAAGGTTTCTTTAAAAAAAAAAAAAAAAGAATGAAGCCTCCATTTATACCATGTGACAGACACATTCTTATCTGTTATCTAGGCAATGTTACCAGTTCAGATCCTTTACTGTTGGGTGAATTGAGTTTAAAGATAGATAATATAAAGCTTTGGTTACAGTATGTAAACTGAGCTGGAAAAAAAAAAAAATAACAGGCAACTTACCTACCATGACACTGTATATGTGCTTTGTGAAATGGGATTTGAACTAAAAAGAATATATAACTCATGTTCAGAATGTAAGTATAACTCCAATAGTCATTAAATGTATTGTATGGGGGGTATTCCAAAGATCTCAAAGTCTTATGCTGTTTATCTAATTCTTGCCTTGGGATCCTTGGGATCATAGAAGTATAGATGTAGAACAGGAATGGACCTAAGAAATCACTTTGTTCAACCTCCCTATTTAACAGACAAGGAAATTGAGCCTGAGAGAAGTAAACTCACTTGCCCAGGACCAAAAGGTATTAATAACCAGAATTCAGTTCCAAGTCTACATACTCCAAATCCAATACCCCACAGGTTGTTCTTTGTTCACTTTCAGTTATGTCCAACTCCTAGTGACCCCATTTGGAATTTTCTTGGCAAGAGTACTGGAAAGATTTGCCATTTACTTCTCCAACTCATTTACAAATGAGGAAACTGAAGTAAACAGGGTTAAATGACTTACCTAAGGTCACCCAGCTAGTGAGTGTCTGAGGGCAGATTTGAATTCAGATCTTCCTGATTCCAAGCCCAGCTTTCTCCATCTGTTGTTTCATCTAGCTGCCCAAATAGTAGAGGGTTTTTTTGTTTGTTTGTTTTTTTGGGGGGAGGGTTGCTTTATTTTATACAATTTGCTTTGTTGTACACAATTTAAAGAATAGTAGCCTGGTAACTTACCAAACCTCTTAAGAAAATACATTTAAAATCTAAAGTCATAAGTACAGAAATCTATGTTGTTTATACATCAAATCAAATCTGAAATAAGCATCACGCTCTTTTTCTCCATCTAACTTCTAAATAAATATTCCATTTTAAGATGAGCATCTCTAGTAGAGTATTTCCTTTACTCTCCTAGCCCTACTAGACATTGTCATTAAAGTGTAGCAATTGACTTTACCAATTGCTTTCCACAACATGTATTCATGCATTCTCATATATCTCCATGAAAGACTAATGGAAACTTTCCTTTATTACTTATTCTTGGATATCTTTAAAAAGTAAAGTTAGGAAAAATCATCTATCATTTTTTGTATTATAAGTAAAAGAACAAATATAGAAATTCTCAGAGGGAAAAAAAGAAAAAGGAGAAGGAAAGAAGAAGGAGGAGGAAGAGGAGGGAGAAATGGAGAAAGGAAAAGACAGAAGGAGAGAGGAGCAAGGAAAGAGAGAGACAGCCAGCCAGAGAGATTTATTTTTGTAAAAGAGAAAAATATATAGGAAAACAAAGTGATAAAATGGTGAGATGTTAATGTAGAAAAAATAAAAACTCATTGTAATTCTGAAAGATCTTATGAAAAAAGTTTTTTTGCATAAAAGTTTATCATTTCAAATTATTATATGGATTTTAAAAATTCCCAAAAAATCTAATAGGGAGAAAAGCTGGAATCCCAATATGATCCACAATAATTTTTAAGATGAGCATCTTGGTTTTTCAGTAATAATGTGGCATCTTTGCATAAAGCTCTGAATCATCAATAGATTAAGAATTTGGAAAGCCTAAATGTCCCTGAAGAAATGTGGTTTTCCTATCAAAAAAAGTTAGTTGAAGAGGAGGGGAGAAAAACAAATATGAAAGAGGGAAATGTATCTTACAGTAGACACATTATCAAAAAATGCAGCACATTGCTCTGCTATCAGAGGTCTTTTTGCTCTTACTGATCCATGCAGCTTCTTTGTTCTGTAGAGAATAAGCAAGAATATCATCTTTATTACATTTCTTTACAAGCAGCTATATGCTTCCTGTTTTCCAAGTCTCCAGATCTGTTTACCGTTTAATATGATTTAACAATCCTCCCCCCGCCTAATATTCTTTTCACTCTTCTTTCCCATTTTGCCATTATATGTTCTAACTTCCTATTTTCATCTACACCTCAGTGATCTACACATCACTTTCATCTAGCACCCAAATGCTATCCAATAAGACCTAACCAATGGGTCCTAAACCTATAGGACCTAAAAGATTGTAATGACCAATTTTAGTACCCAAAGACTAATGATGTAGATGTACAATGTGATATATGCACTATCAAAGGTAGTTGCTGTGTTGGTTGATTTTGCTTAGATTTTTGTTCCAAAAGGGAATATGTACTTGCATAAGAGAAAATTATTTTGATAGAGAACAAAAGGCAATAATAAAAGTATTTAGAAGTCATTATTGATCTTAATCTAACTTGTTTTCAAAAAGCTTTTATTATGTGGATACAAATAGACTCAGAAAAGTAATTGGCATTATTCTATTCCCACAAGGTATACTTAAGGAGAACAAGGAAGTTTTCCACATTTCTTTAGATTCATAGATTATGGAAGTCAAATTTATTCCACTTCTATAAATATAAATCAATGCAATTTGCATGTCATTTTTAATACATCAAATATTCCATTCATTTAAAAATAAATGTTTCTTTATAACAAGAATCTTAGTTACCTTTTTCAATCATAAAAATATAATTCTATAAACTAAGGTATTGAGAAAGAGATTTAAGAAATGACCATTTTTGTACTGAACATAATTGCTATATTCTATTCTATCAGAATTCACAGATCTTTTAAAAAAAATTTAGAATCACCAATCATACAGTCAGTAGTGGTTGATAGAAATGGGCTCATCATTTGGATAAACGGCAAACAAACCTCTTGATTTGTCAAATTACTCAATTAATATCAGTACCACAGATAAGGAATCAATGGTGAAAAGGGAGATAAACTTCAGTATCTACTGGAATACTTCTGTTACATTCACCATCAATTATTTCAGTCTTCATTAATTAGTTACATGAGACAGAAACATGTGTTCTTCAAGGAGTTGGACTCATTATAATTAAATAGGCAAGGCTTAATAGGAATCTACTTTGACATATTATGTAACTCTTATACAGTACAGGATGGGTGAACTTCACAATGGCTATTGTGATGACTGTGGTACTGTTGAGTCAAGAATATCAAATCATAAATGAGAAAAGTGTTAAAAAGAAAAATGAGGGCAAAGCTGATCATCAAGAAAACAAGAGGGGTCAAATATTCCCAAAAGAACATTTTTAATAAAATAGGTCATAGACATTTGTTCCTTATTATTCTTATTACTTGTATGTCTCTCACCATTTAGCTGGACACTAATTAACATAACTTTAAAATTGATGGTAGTTACTTTTTAATCAGTCCTTAAAGATAAATCCAGATTTTAATGTTCCCTTTGGGTCTCATATTTAGCACACTCAGAGCCTAGGTAAATGAGTACACAGTTTGAGCAATGTTTGAAATCTTGAGTTTTTCAAATAACCTTCAGTCTTGCTCCAATTACTAATGAACATTTCCATTATATATACCTTAAGCCTTAACTCTGCCAATGGTCAAAATGTACCAACCAGTATTTAATTTTTTAAAGTGCTATTTAAGTATATGGGATATTTGGAGACCTATGTCTCCTGTCTCATCCTTTGGATTTCCTGTTTTCCTTTTCATTAACATTTTGAAAATCAACTGCTATAGAAATCACAAAACTCCATGAGGTCTGATGATACCTACCTTATTCCCAAAGCAAAGAGGGGCATGAAACCTTATCTTGGAGAAACGACTGTACATGGTATCAGCTTCCCTGCCTCAAGATACAGTTAAACTGAATTGTTTTCTATGTTAGGTATGATGGAGAGAAAAGGTTTCAATTGACTAATGGCTTAAGATGCCACATTTTTCACATATTCTAACCAAGACTATGCCAAAATATCTGTTACACAAGTCAGAGTCATTTTCATATAGGAAGCAATCATGGAAAATGTGAAGGATAAAGATAAAACAGCTTTTCTTAGGTACTTAGTAACCAGCTGAGGAAACGACAATTGTTTTTACCCATTGTAAATGAGGAGAATTATTTTAAAATTCTAATAGGTTTCATTACAGAAGTAGCAGAACATAGGGGATAAATTAGACTTGGAAGTAGGAAGACCCATCTCCATGCTCCCCATCTCATGTATGCACTAGTATGTAGAAAAGCCATTCACTCTGTCTTAGTTTCTGAATCTACAAAAGGGGATAGCAACAACCTTAAAGAAATGCTAGGAGAATCAAATGAAAGAATGTATAGAAAGCATTCTGAAAACCTTAAACACTATAAATGAGAGGTATTATCAGGAGTTATCCAAGGAATTTGTCAACAACAAAGACGAATTTTCCTTTTTCATAAGCTTGATGGATCACAGTAATGCCTTACTGAGATATTAACACGTTATCATTAGTCAGCCAATAAACATTTATTAAGCTCTTTTTCTGTGTACAAGGCACCATCCAAAGTGCTGGACATATAAAGAAAATAGAGTTTGCGGCCTACTGAGGACACAATATGTAAATCCGCATAACTATATGAGAATCAGTATAACAACTGAGTGAAGGAAAAGTCATTTCAAGGGGCAGGCACCAGTAATGGGGTGGATCAGGAAAGATCTTCTGAAGAAAATGGGATTTAAACTGAATCTTGAGGGAAGCTAATAGGTACAGATAGACAGGAAGAGAATCCCAAAGATGAGGGACAGAGTTTGGAAAAGCATGGAATTGGAAGATGGAGTGTGTGAGTGAGTGTAAGAAGGCAGCTATTAGAGAAGTGTAAACGCCTGAAGAAGAGTGAAATATAAGTAGATTAGAAATATAGGAAGGGGCCAGATTCTAAAGGCTTTAAATATGAGACAGAGGAATTTATTTTTGATCCTGAAGGTAATAAGGAACCATTGGAGTTTATTGAGTAGCAGGTTGACAGTTCTATTCTTTAGGGAAATCTCTTTGGCAGTTAAGCACAGTATAGATTAGAGTAGAAAGAGACTGGAAGCAGGGAGAACAATCAGCTGGTTATTCCAATAGCCTAGGCATGAGGGGTTGAGAATGGCAGCTGTATAAGTAGAAAGAAGGGAACAAAATACAAAAGATGTTGTAAAGACAGAAACCATAATATTTGGCAGCAGATGGGATGTAGAGGAGTGTGATACTAGATTCAATGACACAGTTTCCCTCAATAGTAATAGGAAAGTTTTAAATGAGGAAGATGTTAGGGGAAAAGTTAATGAATTCTATTTTGAATTGAGTTTGAAATGCCAATGGGAATTCTAGTTTGATTTCTGTCTAAGAGGCCACTGTAGATATGAGATTGGAGTTCAGGAAAAAAGTTGGAGCTAAATTATATAGACCTGAGAATCATAGTATAAAGAAGATAATTGAACACATGGAAATCATCAAGCATAGAAGCAGGAGGAGAAAACCAAGGACAAAGGAGAAAAAATTGATCAACAGTGTCAAAGGTTGTAGAGAAGTAAAAAGGGATAAGCACTGAAAAGAAGTCATTATATTTGGTAATTAAGAGATCCTGGTAGGGCTTGGAAGAGAACAATTTCAGGCAAATGATGAGGCCAAAATTTGGATTTCAGAGGGGTTAGAATTAAGTAAGAGGAGTCTAAATAGATGTCAATTGGAAAACAACTTTATGGGGGAGTTTAGCCATGAACGAGAAGATGTAGACAGAATCATGAGGATGTTGACAGAATACAAGCAGTACCATGTAAGCCAAGCATTGGAAGTTATGAGGTAAGGATTCAAAGAGTCAAAGGAAAGAAAGGAGCACCCACCTTCCAGCATGGAGATAAAGGCAGCTCATACAAACAGATGGAAGTAAGAGATGGAATATATCGTTTGCAAAATAAACAAGTTGGGACATAAAGCATGTGAAGAGGAATTATGTGGCCTTTATGGAAAGCATCTCAGTCCATTAATTCTATTCACCTCCACCCCATGGTTCAGGTATTATGACTAGTAAAATTCCACACACCTAGGCTTTTTTAAGACTCAGGATACTCACTAAAACATATCCAACTTGCTTTTCCTCTCCTATAATACTACCAGTGACTAATGCTGGACCCTGCATATTCCTTTGAAGTCTCAAGAAAGAACTAAGAACACCTGCAAGGGACAACCAAAAAGACTGCCAGGGCCACAGATGGTCCAAGTCTTCCTTATATAACCAAAGTCTTTCTATGGGAAGTGGGTTATTAGCCCAAGAGGTTCTTGACTATACATGGCTTTGTTGGTGACCAAAGAGTATCAGAGAAGGACAGTGAGACTGGTTTTGCCTTTTTTTGGTACTTAGCACAGTGCCTGGCACAGAGTAGGTTCTCAATTATTCCTTTTCTTTGAATTGATGGTCTTTTTCTTAAATTCATCTTGCAGTTAAAGATCATTTCTTTTGTCTATGGGACATGGTTTTAGGTAAATCCCAGAGCTCTCCAAAATAAAGCCAATTGAGGAGAATGATGTTTTAGATGTCCCTTCATTGTCTTTTCTTGAGCAGAAGTAATGTGAGCCTCTGCTTTTCAAATCCTGGTCCTAGAAATACTACTCAGCACATAAGGTTATTTATTATTTAGGAGGATTTTTTTCCTTTAAAAGGTGTAAAAACAAACTTGAATTGTGGAAAACTCACTGATCTTCTGTATATGACGAGCTAAAATTTGAGGAAGTGCCTGAATGGAAATAGAAATAAAAATTTATCCTCAAAGATAAGTGAGACCAAGGCAGATTGAGCTCAATTCAGAAAGCATGTATCTACAAAGATAAAAAATCTTTATTTTTTAATGTCCTTGCCTCAAGGAACTTACATTTTATTGGATCAAAGAAGGTTTTTTTAAAATTTTGAGTGCCAAATTTTCTCCTCCTTCCTCTCTGCTCTCCTTTAGAAGGCAACAATTTACTATAAATTATTTTTTATTTTTGTTGTTGTTGAGGCAATTAGGATTAAGTGACTTCCCCAGGGTCACATAGCTAGGAAGTGTTAAGTGTCTGAGACCAGATTTGAACTCAGGTCCTTCTGAGTTCAGGGCTGGCGCTCTATCCACTCAACCACTTAGCTACCCCCAATTTAGCATAAATTATAACATTTCTGTGTTAGAGAAAAAGAAGAAAGAGAAGGAAAAGAAGGAAAGGAATGAGGAAGAGAAGGAAGAAGAGAAAGAGGAGGAGAAGAAAAAGAAAAAGGAGGAGGAGGAGGAGGAGGAAGAGGAGGAGGAAAGGAGGAGGAAGAGAAGGGAAAGAAGGAAGGAAGGAAGGAAGGAAGGAAGGAAGGAAGGAAGGAAGGAAGGAAGGAAGGAAGGAAGGAAGGAAGGAAGGAAGGAAGGAAGGAAGGAAGGAAGGAAGGAAGGAAAGGAGGAAAAAAAAATTGGTTCCCAAAAGTTGATTAGAGCTACCTTCAGCATATTTGTGAATGTTAGAGGTCACCTAGAATCACCTAAAATGGCTGTTATAATAATTTTTTAAAAGCAGAGGGTGTTATGTAAAATATGTTGGACTTAGAGGCTGCTGGAATGATATGTCAGATCATCAAGTCAATGCTACCTGTGGAAGTTGAGCAAGGTTTGAGATGTTTTCCAGTGAAGAAATTTGAAATCCTATATATTCTACTACCCAGAAAAAAAATTGCAGTAGTGAATCAAAAACCTAGTTTGAAAAATAGATTGTACTAATAGGGGAAAAAACACTCACTCATAAGTATGAATACAAACAGTAATGCTGCTCAATTTAAAAGGGTGCAGTTGGAGTGGTGGCAACCACTTCAGGAAATCTCTTCAGGAAACTGAGGATCTGAGATTTAAGTGATTTCTCCACAGTTATATAAGTCACAAGTGAGAGTCTTTATTAGAACTGAGGGTCCTCTGACCTACATATTTAACATTCTTTCCACGTACTCCAAAGCATGTTTCATATTTGTATTACTTTTCAGTAGCTATTGAGTTGAAAACTTAATAGTGACTGCAAGGTTGCTTTAATCCTTTTTTTTTTTTTTTTTGGATCCATTGTCAAAATAAAATCAAGATGATATAACATAAGAATGGTACAGGCAGTCAGATAGGAACACAGAGAGACCTCAGACAATTAGACAGGGCAATGGAAAAAATACATGTGTTGTCTTCCTGGAGTGACTTCCTATAACTGCTTTTCAAAAGAGATTAAAACCAACCCTGCCCAATCTACTGTGTCATAAACTGCAGGTGCTGTCATGTCGACATTAGATGATGTGAAAAGAACAAAGTTAGCATGTTCAAGCTGATTATATTTTGGAATATTTGAACACCTGTGTCTCGAGTTGGGTTTATTACCAGGGTACCTTAGTTCCTCACAATCCACACCCAGGAAGGAGATGTTTGGAATGCAAAAGTAAAAGAGGAGAACAGAACTTTGAGAGAGAGCAGGATTGATGCCATCTGGGCTATGTAGGAGGACTGGAGGGGGAAAAGGAACATGTTGGCATATGTTTTAAAAGTACAGACTGTAAAGTCAGAGTAGTAGCCTTGTTTTGCAGCTTAGTTCCAACATTTATGTTGAATGTGATCACTTCAAGGTTTTGGAAAAATAAAACACTACAATTCAAGCTCAGTGGTATTAATAATACAGCCTACTTCTAAAGCTCAAGGAAATTCAATATTATCACCTTTTGTATATTATCACCATTCACAGGTATAGTTGTGTATATTTTGTCTCCCTAGTGAAATTATGCCTTGAAGGCAGAAAAATATTCTTATGTTACCACCCTCAGTTTCTAACAGTCTTAGGCACAAAAGATCTGTTTAACATGCAACTTATTGGTTAAAGATTTATTGACTAGGATTCAAAGTGTTAATTAGACAAGAAAGTGATTTTTGCAGTCAAAAAAGGCACAGAAGGAAATTTTCAGCTTTCAAAGGGAAAGAGAGCTTTTGAATAAGAGATGAGTTACCTTGTTTTTTCTTTAACTATCTCTGAGTCAAAAACCACATCTATAAGCTAAAGGAGGGTGGAGGAGGATGGAAAGGAAATATGATTCATTTTCTGATACATAGTAAGTAGACACTGCTTTATTTTATCATTAATGTCTGTGTTTAGAAGACCATGTAAGGACAGAGCCACAATGGACAGAGTACTTGGATTTCTAAATACTGTAACACTTGCAATACATAATTTATGTGAGTCATGAGAATAAGCTCTGGCCCCATGGGTAGTACCTTAAAGAAATCAAAGTGAGCCAAAAGGAAATCAGACAGCGGGTGTCTAAAAGTATCCTTATGTGTGTATTTTGGGGTTTTATGGAAGCTGGGGAGAATTATGAGTGTTTCAACCACATGAAGATATTTTCATTTCTTACCTTTATAGCATAATAAAAACCAGAAGAAGATCAGACTATCCAGGAGGAGAAAATAGTAATAAAATGTAAAATAACACAGCACAGTACAATGCAATTATGTACAACATAATAAATTAAGAACTTACTGTAGACACTGTTGCTGAAGGAGATACAGTGTCTAGATAAAACAAAGACCCTGTCTCCATGGAACTAGCATTTTATAAGAGGATGTGACCTATGCAGGTAACTCTAATACCTAACATTAAGAGATAAAACATATTCAATAAAGAGAAAGTGCATTAAAAGGAAATTAACCTCACAGTAAGTCTAATAATCTTGGTTCTGGAGAAAAGATGACACCTATGACCTTATGATCCTCTTGGCAGAGAAGCAGGAAACTATAGGAGTAGAATGCCACATATACTGTCAGATACAATCTCTGCATCATTTGGTCTCCCTTAATTTTTTTTTTTTCCTTTTATAAGGAAGGGTTTAACGTGACTGGGAGGGGAAAGAGGGTGGTAATCTATATTCAGATATATAAATAAAAAGTATCAGTAACATTTTAAAAAGGACTTGTATGAGTTACAAAACATAGCACTCTTTGAGATACAAGGGGGCTAATATGAATTCTGCAAGTCAGTTATTTTTAGACATCTCAAGTCTTTTGAAAGGTATTTTCAACACAAGTTATATATGTGCTCTTGTCTCAGTGACAATAGTACCCATTTCCATGGTAACGATAAAAAGGTCAAATAATATTTAATAGGTTGCTATATAATACAAAATGATAACAAAAACAACACAACAACATTTAGAGAGTTGTATAAGGTTTGCAAAGGACACCTAGGTGGTATAGTGAATAGAGTACCAACCCTAGAGTCAGAAGGACCTGAATTCAGATCTGACTTCAGAAATTAAGCTGTGTGATTCTGGACAAGTCACCGAACTTTTTTTGCCTCAATTCCTCATCTTAAAATGAGCTGAAGGAGAAAAAAATCTTTGCTGTGAAAATCCCAAATAAGTTTTTAAAGAATGAAACACAAATAATTGTACAACAATTAGCACAATAATAAACAACAATAGCACAAGGTTTAAAAAGCTTTATGCATATTTCATTTGATATGAAATAACATCTATATAACTATGTTGACATGACCTTGAGTTAGGTATTCTAGCTAATCCAAAATTAACAAGTTTCTAGGCATTTCAAAAATGAAGAAAGCTGTCATTATCATTCCCATTCTATGAAATGTTAGAGACTTTGATAGGTTAAGTAATTTGCTTACAGTTACAGAAAAAGCCTTGGCTAGACAAAAGAAATCTTTAATTACATTGAGGTGTATGTACTTAACTATGCCTCCTATCATTCCTCATGTATAGGCAAGCACTAATGCCCACTGAGATAGTAACCTGGGTAGCAAAGATATTTAGTTTCGTTGCTGATCCATCATTAGTGTATGAGTTCCTTCTCAGTTGACCATGGACATGAAAAGACCTGGCAAATCTATAAGAATTTAGTAGAAGCAAGCTTTCTTCATTCATTTTACTTTTTCTCCAGAAAAATCATCCCCTCTTAAACTAGCCAGAAGAACTAGACTTTTAAAAAGATTTTTATTTGAAAATTCTATTTTTTCTTAAATTAAAAAAAATTATTTTTTGTGCCTCCTATCTTGATTTTTAATTCATTTACATGTAACTCATTATTTAATTAACATCTTTGTTTCCCCAGTGTGTAGCATATTAGCTGGCAATGAAGTAGGAAAGTGGACTCCTAGGCCTGGAGTCAGGAAAACTTCAAATTTAGCCTCAGATACTTCCTAGCTGTATGACCCTGGATAAGTCACTTAACCCTGTTTGCCTCAGTTCCTTCCCTGTAATATGAGCTAGAGAAACAAAATGGCAAATCAATCCAGTATCTCTGCCAAGAAACCTTCAAGTGGTTTCACATGACAGAAAAGGGGAAAAAAAAAAAATATATATATATATATATATATATTTAATGAATTTTTGTTGTTTGACTCAGTTAGTGAAGGAGTGAATGACAAAAAAAGGATTTTTTTTCTTCTCCAGAGCAAATTCCCACTTTTCCCAAGATGGTCAATGAGGTTTCCTATCTGTTCATTATTAAGTCATTCCTTTGATTGCATGCATTGACAATGCTTTTTTCCCCCCATAAGCAGCAGACTAAAATCAAACAGCCAAATCCAGTCAGTATATATAGCAAAGTCCTTAGGCCACATGCACTGTTTCTTTCATTTAAAACAGATATTCTATGTTACTATTAAGGGCAGGGCTGATGCTGATTATCCTGTTTATTCAGATCTGAATGCTGGAAAGAAATGAGACACTCATGGGTCTTTGTACAGCTAACAAAAGAAGGTATATTTAGCCCTAACATAGCAAGGATATTCAACAAGGATACAATAACCCATAGCTTTAGTAAATTCAAACCCAAATGAAAAACTATCTGGTCCACAGGTTAAAAAACCTATCTTATCTTAAGGATATCCTTTTAATGTCCTTATGTTATTGGAAAAGTACATAAATACAAGCAAGCTATCAATGTATCAAGGATTTAAGCCTTGCCCCAACTGACTCTCAAGTACTGGTTAATCAAAAAATAGCTTTGTGTCCTATGAGGGAAAATTTGAACCACACAAAGGGAAAAAATTTATTAACCTTTCCAGTTTTCAGTTCCCTTATCTATACAAGAGATGCTTACAAAATGAAGGGGATGATCTCTAATTCCTTTTAATTGCTAAATCTATGATCCCACCATCAGATAGATTCATCAAAGAGATACAAAAATCATTTCTCTTCACCTCTCAGATTTTTTCAGAGGCCACCACTAAATTTAGACTTGACTTTCTGAAAGAGATGCTTTAAAGAACTCTCTTTACCATCATTCTCATTGTGGTTCTTTGTAATAGGTGCCAAAATGGAAAACATTTGTTCCATTCAGACATTATAGTGGAAAGGGAATTGGGACCTCTATTTTGCTATTGTTGGCTAAATGATTTAGGCAAGGAGAGAAACTTCAAGAAGAGAAACCAATAACAATGTTTTCTCTTTTAATTGTAAGGGTGAACAAAATATTTATAACATTTCTTATTATTTATATTCCTATCCTCAGGTAATTCTAGACTTCTGAGCAGTGTCCTTATGTTCCCAAATGAAGTATGACCTAACAATAGAAATAAAGGATATAATTTATTGGACTAGCAAAAGACTCATGGGAGATGAGATTTTAAACAACTGCAGTTATTTCAAATATTGTCCCATTTTCTGATGTAATGAATCATTAAAATGAATAATTTCCCTTACGTTGGATATGAAAAGCTAATCACTGATGGAAGCCATATAATTTATTCTATTATAGAGTTTAGTAAGCATCACAGACACAAGAAAAGCATTAAATAGTGACATCTAAGAACTTGGAACAATCCTTAGCTCAAGTAATAGATTCCTCTATTTAAAAATTATCAACAAGTATTTATTAAACATTCACTATGTTCCAGACATTGTACTAAGTGCTGGAGATTCAAAAAGAAGCAAAAGCAGTCCCTGCCCTCAAGTTTACAATTTAATAGAGGCAATAATAAACAACTACAAATAAGGTAGAGAAAGGATAAATTGGAGATAATCTCAGAGGAAAGGCGTAAGTATTAAGAAGAACTGAAAGGTACTTTTGCTGAAAGTAGGACTTTAAGGAAGCCAAGAAATTCAGCAGGAAACATGAGGGAGGTATAGGGAACAGCTACTGAAAATACCCCATCTAGGAGATGGAATACCTTGCATGAAGCAGTGCCACTGTTTTACAGACTATGTGGAACTGAGTATAACTCTCATCTTTGGTCAAATAATAATAATGTCTGTAATTTAACTTACTAAGGAAAGTGAATAACTAAAGGTGACATTTCACTTTTAAATTCATTCATCTATGTCTGTATTACCTTTTCCTGTTATATCTGAAAAAGTAGTGCTTAGAAATTTTGCAACCTAAGGTTTGCAACATTTTTGTTTCATTTCTGAAATAAACTATTATAAAGATGTGTTTAAATTCACCTAAGTCCTTGACCTTCCCTCACATACAATGTTTTTCCCCCAAAGATGGCGAAAGATTAATATATTGGACAATTTTTTTTTAAAAAGTCAAATTTTGTTCCATTCTTCAGAGGCCAAATCATCACAACCATTGAGAGCAAATTAAAAAAGAAAGATATCTCCAAGAGCTTTCCCTACATTTATTCTAACTTCTCACTAATCTTAATAAGTATTTTTGTTAAAGAGGGAGAGAGGATGGAAATAAGACTATTCAGAGAGATTAAGGAAGGAGGCTGAATGGAGCCATTGCTAATAGAAGCATTACACCAGACAAGAAAACCATGCTTATGGGAAAATAGTGAAAAGCTTTTAGGGACCACAAACATCACTAAAATACAGGAAAACCACACTTGAATATGCTTCAGAAATCTATGAATAGCAATGTTAATGCCCATAAATTATCAGATGAATGGTCAATTTTACAGTAAATCCTTTAGTAGAAAGCCTGAAGACTATATTTTCTTAAATTCTATTTATTAGGTTCTGATCAGTCTCTGTGATCTGAGATTTTGTCATTTATCTATGTCTTCCTACTCCATTTTAAATATCATCAGTAAAATATTATTTTATAACAATAACAAAAACAACAATAATATTGTGAGTACAAGCCATTCTTCCCAGTACTGCTCATGATTTCCAATTCTTTACTCTAGCCTACAGAAGGAATTGCTTTCTTTAAGATAAAATGGTGACCAAAACCAAAACAATGCAATAGACCACAAATAGGAAATCATATGTATGTATGTTTTCTTTCAGGAAGCTAAAGCTAATGGTAGTTATATTATGGAAGCAGCTGGAATAATACAGGTAAGTGTAAACAAACAAATGAATGAATGAATTCACACTTGTAACCACAAATAAATAATTAAATTAATTAATCCATGCATGAAAACACAAATAAATAAATGAATATACGAATGAATGGACTTACCCATGTAAAGACAAATAAATCAATGAATGAATGATGATAGACAGGTACTGATCAATGGATAAGAGTATTAGAAAAAAATCAGAAAGACCTGAGCTAAATTCCATCTCAGGTACTTTTCCTAACTGCATGTCCTTGGGCAAGTCATTTAATCTCTCTCAGCTTCTATTTCTTCTTTCATAAAATGGAGGCAATAATAGTTACGTCCCAGGGTTGTTGTGAGGATCAAATGAGATAATAATTATAAAGCACTTTGAACAGTGCCTGGCCCCATACAAATATTAGCTATCAGGAGGAGGAGGAGGAGAGGGAGTGGTAGTGATAGTCGTAGTAGTAGTAGTAGTAATAGTGCAGGTGGTAATAGTGCAGTCAAAATAGACATTGATGTATATCGTTAGTTGATTAGTTTTGGTAAACTTCAGTGGTTCTATTCTGATGCCAAGGAGAAGTGACATCATGAACAGAAATAGAAAAAGCCAGAAGGAAAACCTATTTTGTTGGCAAAGATGATGTCCTGTGACTCCAAATTTAGCTCCTTTTGCACTGCATCATACCCCCTCTTCATAGATCTTTAAAATTTCCATCATGTTTTGCATACTTATCTCAGAGCTTCCTTGAGCATATGATAACCCAATCATTTTATACCACAGATGCATCTAAGCAGTTTAACTTACAGAAGAGTCATGATGAAGTGTAAGGGCAATGTCTTGGAGACATTGTGGAACATACAAAGACATTTTGTTACTGATTCTGGTCTGCTAACCACTTGGTGAATGGAAAGGCTCTTTGGTTTGTCTGCAGGTGCTTCTCCAAGGTTGTAGTGAGTTTCTGTCATGGTTCTGGGCTCAGTCCTTTCAACTTTTCTGTTGTTCATTAACTTACTCAATGATGAACCATGTGCTAAGGTGAAAGGTAGCCCTCCCAAACAAGCCTCTGAGTTATTTGTGGTGGGGAGGAAGGCTCTTATCTGCACCAGGAAAAAGGAGTAGAGTTTCCAAACTTGTAAGATTCTCTAAGTCAAGATTGAAACACAAAGACCCGGATGTCCAGAGTGGAAACTGGATTTCACATCCAGCCCAGCATCAAAGCCCCAAGGAGCAAAGATGGAGAGGGGGAAACAGTCAATAAGGATCCAAGTTTCAAGAGACTGGTCAGATAGCCAAGGCTGAAGACACTAAGGTCTTTCAACTGCCTCTGCAGACAATCATAGAGACTCCCATTCAATCACTGGTTATCAGACCTGTGACTTTAGAATTGCTTAATTGAATTTATGTTAATTTATGCCCAAGGTCACAGGGCTGTGTAACATACGGCTACTTTAAGAGAGGAGGTAAAAAAAATACTGAATGATAGTGTAATTCTGGGGAAGAGTTATATCAACTAAACAAGTTGATAAGGCCTTCACAAGTACCAAATCCCCATTATAACACTATATATTTTTTTAAAGCTTACATATTTTTAATAAAAAAGATCAGTATATTTAAATGGACAAAAGTAATGGAAACTCAATTTCTCTGAGAAACTGGATATAAGGCTTTAGAAATGACCCATAATTATTGACTCAAGTGTTTCATGGTGGCAAATAAACTACTTGCAAAATATTTTACTAGCTTCTTCTCAGACATAATCTTAGCCTAATGTTTTAAATCAGAAGATATAACTTATGAATGTTTTGTACAACATGCATGCGTGTGTTAAGTATTCCTTAAATATTGTTATATTTTAGTACTTAATAAGTTATATTTTCTGATTTAAAAGATTAGACTAAGACTATGTCTGACAAGCTAGTAAAAGCTATACTCTAACACTATAACATTTATGCTGTCTTTGTATAATACTATTTTATAGATGAAGAAACTGAGATTCATAGTGGTTAAGTGACTTGGCTAAGACCACATGAGTAGAAATATCACAAGCAGGTAGGTTATAAACCCAAGACTTTTTGACTAGGGCAGCTAAGGTGGGACAGTGGATAGTATGCCAATCCTGAAGTCAGGAAAGCCAGAGTTCAAATATAGTCTTAGATGCTTTCTAAGTATGTGAACATGAGCAAATCACTTAATCCTATGACCCCACTATTTGTCATCATAGTGCCTTTTCAAAATAATTGGCCATTTTTAATTAGGACTGTTTTACTTAGCAAATAATAAACTTGGGAAGGAAATAATCCATTTAGTTTTTAAAAACCCGTATTTTCAGAAACCATTGAAATTATTGAGGGACATGAAATACATGCTCAGAGGCTAAGAATCTTTAGCATTTCCTAAACAGTTGAGCTCAGTCATGGAGAGATAGTGAGGAAGATGGGGCCTCCCTATCAACAGCATGCTAATAAAGCCAAACTGTTCTCTGGGTCCAGCTTGCAATTGACCTCAAAAGCACAATGGCCCCACTATCACCAGTTAAAAGTCTGTTTCGATGGGAGGCTGGTTGATAAGACAAATGAGGCAGGCAGAAAAATATCTAAAGCATATCTACATCAGCTCCCTTTGAAGAGTGAGAACACATTTCCAGGCACCATATAATCACCATTGGTTTAAAGTCATTCAAAGCTACAAGCTACTTTGTAGACTTCATTTAGGGGAACCAAACAGACTGCTACATTAATACTTTTGGAGTTTAATTCCTTAAGTAATACTAAGAGTCAATGGTTGTACCTTATCCATAAATGGCTTTATTTTTTTGCTTTGCTACTGATGCCTAGATTCCAGCTATAAATCTATGATCTAGTTGGAGCAGCTGTGGCCCAGGTCAATCTGACCCAAAATGTTGCTCTCTACATGAGTCTCAGACTTTTCTCCCTTTGAAATTGGGTCAGTACCACCTGTTTCTAAGGCCTTCTGTGCATCATCAGGGAGACTTCATCAAGGTAGCTTCACTTCACTAATTTGAGGATATTGATTTTCTTGCCTCTGTACCAGTGTCCAAATACAAACTTTGTTGTCGCAACCATGGATTCTTTTATTTTTTTAAAGTTATTTTTTCCATTTGCAGGTGCTGGAAAGGAGTGGTTGTCATTTCCTTGAGGAAAGTCCATAACAGTCCATATTGTGCTTGTCTCATCTTGGTTGAGATGAGACAAGAGGGGCAGCTTAGCAGAGTCCCTTTGTAGGATAATGGAGAGGAGGGAAGGAGTTCTGGCTTGAGCCAAAGGATCTGAGTTTAAATATACTTGATTTCTTTTATGGCCTTAGGCAAATCACAATCTCACTGGGCCTTGGTTTCCTGTTAAATAAGAAGGGTAGATGAGTTGACATGTGAGAACCCTTCCAACTCTGGACCTCTCATCCTGGTAGGAAGGAGCCAGGAAGGAAGTTTAAAGAAGCATGAAAGTATTCTCCTTGCCTTTGGTCCATTTGGAGCAGTTTGATTTTCAGGCATAAAAGCAGAAATGAAATTTTCTGAAAATCAGCTGATACTCTTTTCTGCCTCTGGCCACAGCTACATTTTAGTTGGAGGCAAAGTTATGGGTACAGTGCTTTCGACCAAGAGATTGATTTGCATTACCAGAGAAAGCTGTTATTTAGAGAATTCCAAAGTTCATTAAGTTTGAGTTCTATTTTTTTCACTTGCTTTTCTATATTAAGTAGAATTGGGCCACAGTTAAAGGGCTATAAAAAAAAAATTAGATCATGATAAAATAAATGAAGCAGAGGGCAAGTAGAAATGCTAATAAAAATAGAAAAATAGAAAAAAAAAGTCTACTATTGCAGTAGTCCTGTGCCCTTTTGGCACAGTCATCACATATATCATCAGTGAGAACAGAACCAGAAACTGACATATTTTAGGCCAACAAATTTTATTAACATGCCTGCAAGCAGAATTATAATATCATTCAATCACTTTTCAGTCTCCTTTTCTTATGGTGCCAGAAAATTGTAGCACTATGGGGCATTGGACATCAATTAACCTCTCCAGGTCTCATTTTCCTTATTTGTATAATGATAGCATTGGATTAAGAAGTTCTATAGTCGCTTCCCATTTTTCTTAATTATGAATTGTTTTAAAAAATTGTTCTATTAGTGTCATTCATTTTCCCACAAATGGGCTATTTTTGGATATAATTGGATCTCAATTGAACCTTCCCTTGTAAGAAAAATAGTTAAGCAAAACCCCCCAAATTCATATCCCCCATTCCCTTTTACTTTACTTTCCCTCTCTATTGAGAAGGATCTTAGCTTCATCATCAAATCTCCAAGGTTCCTTCACTTTCTAAAAGTCTATTATTGCATGATTCTATTTATAAGAGAAAGAGAAAGGGGAAGAGACAGACAAAATAAGATCAACAGATAGAAACAGTCAGAGACAGAGATAAATTAGATAAATGATAGAAAGATAAATAAGTAGGTAGAATGGATATAGACATCATACCTGCATACATATATATACACACAATTAACTATGATTTACTGTAGGAAAGCTACAGGGTTAGCATAGATGATTAAAAGTAACATACAATGCTAAAACTAAATTTGTCCAATTGCCCTTCCTTCAAGTCTCTGCTAAAGTCCCACTTTCTGCAAGGAACCTTTTCTAGTACCTTTTAATCTCTGTGTGTTCTATTTGAAACCATCTCTAATATGGCTCCTTTACTGTTTGTTTGCATATTGTCTCCTTTGTTAGATTGTAAACCCCTTGAGGGCAGGGACTGCCTTTTGACTTTCCTTGTATTCCCAACACTTAGCAGTGTCTGTCACATAGTAGGTGATTAATAATATGCTTGTGTTAACTGGTAGTTATTTGGAATCTGTCTTCCCAGAATTTTCTTTTCAAGTATTTCAGGTCTTGATAAACATTTCAATACACAGACCAGGTGAAAGAAATATGGCAGTGGAGTGCCACTAATTGGCCTCCATTCTGACCTAAAAGGAATATCTTTAGGATTGTAAGATTAATTTAGGTTCTATTGAGGTGCTGTTCTTGGCAACTATACTGAGAATGCCTATAAGTGCCAACTGCCTATAAGTGCCAACTGTAACATAAATAAACATCATTCCATTAGGACTCTGTCTCTGTCTCTGTCTCTCTTTGTCTCTCTCTCTCTCTGTCTCTCTCTCTCTCTCTCCTCTCTGTTTCTGTCTCTGTCTCTGTCTCTCTCTTTCTCTCTCCATTTCCATGTATGTGTCTGTCTGTCTTTGTCTCTCTTACTCACACACATATTAACAGACTACTTAAAATGCTAAATGCCAACAAAAAAAAAAAAAAATGGATGTTCCAAGAAGAGAATATGGAATATGAACGTGTTTAGTTAAATTAATATATTCCTCAAATATAATGGTAAAAAAAATTCCCAAGCTTGACAACCTTACGATATAAGTTAGAGAAAAGGATTAGTCATTATCACTAGCTACTGTATTCCTTCTGTGCTTAACATTATTTCATTATTTCTCTCAAAATGTTTTTTAGGTTTTAAGGAAAATAAAAATCAGGAGTAAAAATGACTTCCTTTCTCAGATAGCAGCTCTTAGAATCATTAGCAAGTAGTTGTTGACTAGAGGATTGACTAATTCTGACTTAAAAAAACAGATGCAACTTTGAGAAATGTAGTAGCAAGAGCACAGTTTGGGAGAAACTATCTAATTTAATACAAAGAAGCAAATTATAAAAAATGGCTACTCTAAATTCAAGAGCATTCAATTGCTAAATTCTTAGCAATAACACAAAAGGCACAGACACCCAGACATTCCTGCAAAAAAAAAAAAAAAAAGAAATTAGATTGCCAATCTTGGTGTTGGCTGCAACTCTATCAGAAAAGAAAGATGGCACCAAGAAAAAGAGATAAATAAAGAACAAACAATTGTAATGCTTCCAGATAAATAAAGGAAAATGCTGTTTCTAAAAGCTCTTTTCATTTCCCAAGAGAGTTGAGGCCAAAAGACAGAAATGAGAAATACAAAAAGCTTCCAGAAGGGAGTGACCAAAATGGCAATGTGGTCTCTCAATTAGATTGTAAGAAAAACTGAAAACTCCTGAAAGAAAACAAAAGTACTGTGTGCTCTTTCCCTGTGTAATTCCAACTTCTTCCAAGATGGTTATTTCTGGCAATCCACCCTCTTAGAATCTCAAAAACCTTTTTTCCTTAGTTTCATTTGATAAATGAAGACAAAAATCATACTTTCTATACCCCAAGTTTTTGGTTAGAGTTGAGGATCACTGATGGTACTGCCTTCAAAAAAAAAAATTAGGTCAGTTTTAAAACTTGTAAGGTTCAACTCTGTTGACAATAGAAAGTCACTTTCTTAGTCTAGTTGCTTGACCCATTTCTGTCCACTTTTCTAAAACTTTTTTTTTTTTTTGGTAGGACCAATATCACCTGACAAAAGAGAAAAGAAACTAATGAGGTGGGGGGAGAGTTTTCACAAAGTTTGACCAAGACACAATTAAGCTACCTCAACTAGACAGAATTCATTATTGAAGCCAAAAAAGAGGCTTTCTTTAAAAATCTTCTTGCTTTAAAAAAAAAAAAACTTGAAAAATGTGGAAATATTTTGCATGACTTTGTATAATGAACATCAGATTTCTTGCCTTTTTGATGGATCTGGGGAAAGGAAAGAGAGAATTTGGAACTGAAAATTAAAAATTAATAAACTAAAAATTAAGCAGAAAAGAGAACTTCAAATGAGCATAAAATAGAACAGAATTTTTGTTATTTCTTTAGTATCTATTGTTATTTGGAAATAAGAATAGATGACTACTTTTAGATCCTACTATATGAATACCCAATAGTGTATAAAAGAAAATGGCAATAACATCTAATATGAAGGAAGGAAAAATAGCTTGCCCTAACTAAATACATAAAAAAGTCATGTAAGAAGTAACAATTTTTAAATGATCAGTTATCAAAATAACAAAAAGGTAGATAAAATTTCAAAAGATGTAGACCATGCAATTTATATTTTTAATATACCCTTCTTGTCTCCCCCATTAGAATGTAAGTTCATTGTGAGTAGAGATTGGCTCAGTCTTTGTATCTACATTCTCAGCATCTAACATAGATATTAGTACATAGTAAGGACTTTAAAAATACTTTCCCCTCTTTCCCTCCACCTCCTCCCCTACATGGCAGGCATTCCCATACATGTTAAATATGTTATAGTATATCCTAGATACAATATACATGTGCAGAACCGAATTTTTTTTGTTGCACAGGAAGAATTGGATTCAGAAGGTAAAAATAACCTGGGAAGAAAAACAAAAATGCAAACAGGTTACACTCATTTCCCAGTGTTCCTTCTCTGGGTGTAGCTGCTTCTGTCCATCAATTGGAACTGAATTAGATCTTCTCTTTTTTGAAGATATCCACTTCCATCAGAATACATCTTCATACAGTATTGTTGTTAAAGTGTATAATGATCTCCTGGTTCTGCTCATTTCACTCAGCATCGGTTCATGTAAGTCTCTTCAAGCCTCTCTGTATTCATCTTGCTGGTCATTTTAAAAAAACAAATTTTAAAAATCATCGCTCTTTAACACACTTTACATGTTAGTTGTTTTGCTAGTAGATACTTTACATTTTCTTCTATTTTTAGTCTTTTGATTTTTTTTTAATATTTTTTGTTTCATGAAATCATTGAGTTCTGTTTGCTCCATTTTATTTTATTTTATTTTTTTTTTTTATAATATTATCCCTTGTATTCATTTTTCCAAATTATCCCCCCTCACTCCCTCCCCCCGATGACAGGCAATCCCATACATTTTACATGTGTTACAATATAACCTAGATACAATATATGTGTGTAAATCCAATTTTCTTGTTGCACAATAAGCATTAGATTCCGAAGGTACAAGTAACCTGGGCAGACAAACAGTAGTGCTAACAATTTACATTCACTTCCCAGTGTTCCTTCTCTGGGTATAGCTACCTCTGTCCATCATTGATCAACTGGAAGTGAGTTGGATCTTCTTTATGTTGAAGATTTCCACTTCCATCAGAATACATTCTCATACATTTTATTTTTTTTAATGGATTCAATAACTTGTGTAAGGTTTTATATGTTCCATATAGTCATCTCAAGCTTCCTACACAGAGTTCCTTTTACTGATGTCCTTTATTAAACTGGTTCTGTAAGAGTGTGACTTCATTTTCTTGATTCCACTTCCTCTTTCTGTTCTCACAAACCTGGGCCAGGATCTAACTTCAGGTCTTTGAGTATGAGAATTGGTACTGTTTTGTGGCATCTCTATTCAGGGAGTTAGCTGGCTTCAACTCTGTTTGTGAGAGGGATTTCTCTTTCTACCTTTTCTGGCTTTTGGCTTATTTCCTAAAATTCAAACTAGCTTTCTGATGTCACTTTTATACCAGTTTATACCAGCTTTTGGTTATCTTTTTGTGCAGTTTTGGACTGGGAAAAGAATCTTCTGTTTCTGTTTGTTTTTCTTTACCATGGTCTTTCTGGATCCTTTTTCAAATGTTTGCTGGCCTTATCTTTGATTTTACACAATTTCCATCTTAACCAAAAGTGTTCAGTGAGGCACTTTGAGAAAGAATAGTAATTAAAATACATTTTTAAAAAAGGATGCTCCTTTCATGTCATAAAACTATTACAACATATCAGAGTTGGGACTCCAAGTCAAGTTTTTTGACTATAGGTCCAGAGACTTAGATGTCATTTTAAAAAATTTTATATAAGTGCATGAAAGTTTTAATAAACCTTACTGTACACTGTAAATTCTCAATAAATTTTCCCTGAACTGAATTATCCTTATATTCATGGCAATTTGGTACATATTAGATGCATATCGTGTTTTTAAAAGAGGAAATTTTTGTCTTCTGTTTCTGTTAACATCTATTGAGGCATAAATTATTTGGTTTTAGAAAACCAGCTGCTTTGACTGTGGGCAATCTATAAAAAAGAGCAGCCATCACTATCAGTATCCAATGGAATATTTCACAGAAAATGGCCCAGCAGTCTTTGAAGATTTATGAAATCTGTTAGAATCCTATCAATGTAGATAGTCCCAATTCTATTGGAATAGACAAATCGGGCTATACTTTTTTATCCTATGAATCCCCATGTGCCTGGCATTGTGCTTAGTGCAAGGGATATATAGAAAGGAATTAAGGTACACGGTACCTAAAGTATCAGAGAACTTCCTTTAAGTCTTTTTGCATTTCATGAGGGCTAGGATCAAACTTGGACTGTCCATCTGTTGCCCCTCACACTCACTACATGACCAATGTAAGCTGTCCATCTGTCTTCCTTTGTTTTCATACACATTCTATTTCTCTTGGGATTACACAGAAGATACAGCCTGTGGTGATGAGTAAAATACTGGGCTCAGAGTCAGAATGAATGGACTTCAGTTTTACCTCATATTCTTATGAATTGTGGCTCTAGAAAAGTCACTTAAACTTTAATGGCTTCAGTTTTCTCATCGGTAAAATGGTGGGGTTAAATTTGATGGCCTCTAACCTTCCAACTATAAAATCTAAGATCCTGCAACTTAGTATTAAATAATAAATATAATATTCAAAAAGTGCTTAGCACAATAAATAGTTCATATTAACTATTTAACAAATATTTGTTCCTTCCTTCTTCCACCTGAAGGGTGGGACCCTGAGTTTTTCCCATAATCTTTCTGAGCTTCAAGCACTTCACTAGATTGATTTGATATTAGCAAAGGATGTTTCCATCCTGACAAAAACCCCATCCTACTAAAATCCTTCCTTATTTATAAATGCCTTTCACCATTTTTTTTCATATAAAAATACTATATTATAATAGTGCAGACAATCACTGACTTAGCAACACTCAATTTAGATATGTCCCTTGCAACCCTGAAAATATAGCAAATACAACCCTTCTATCCTCGCTACAATTGCTTGGGATTTCCTTGCTCTCCTATGTTTTCTCTTCTCATTCTGGGGTCATTCTTTTCCTTACCAAATCCTTTGTCTATGTTTCTCATCACAACTCAGGACTGGTCTGGGATGTAGGATGGGGGATAGGAGAAGTCACTGTCATAATTAAAGGTAGTGAAGGCGATGGAGAAAGAGAAGAAGGTATTCCCCATACTACACCCCTCTTCCTCTACTCTTAACTTTTCTTGTTGAATCATTTCAATCATGACCCCATTTTAGAATTCTCTTTGCAAAGATACTGGAGTGGTTTGCCATTTTCTTCTCCAGTTCATTTGCTAGATGAGGAAACTGAAGTAACTAGGATCACACAGCTAATAAGTGTCTGAAGCCAAATTTGAACTTAAAAAGATAAAGTCTTCCTGATTCCAAGCCCAGCAACTATACATTGGGCCACCTAAGTGACCACTCTTAAGTTAATAGCTCAAAATATCTATTCTACTTGTCACAGTTTGAATAGTTCCCAAAAAGGATAGCCCTGTGACCTTGTATTCTGTGCTCTGTAGGTAGGTATAAGGGAGCATCATTCCTGATTAGTGAAGAGATCAATGTGAACTGGGACTCTGCATAAGGTAGACACATTTCAGAGAACTAGTTGTAGAAAGATAGTGAGAAGAGGCAAATGTAAACTTTCCAATTCCTGGATCTGCAAACATATGAAGAAACTATTCCCATCTTCATGTATCTCCTGATTTCCAATACCCAAGAGACTGCTAAGTGCAGACTCCTCTTTCTTCACAAGATTGCTTTCTCCTTAGCTGAGTTGAGCTATTATCTTGCTCCCAAAGAGCTCACTTACTCTTGTGTATAATTTGATCTGTTCTAAGCTACGAAACTTCCACAATTTCTATTTACTACTCAATTTGACAAAGAAGTTTACTTTGTCAGCTACTCAGGATAATCTTTTGTATAGCTAGTGTTTGGTGAAAGGGAAATAAGCTATCTAGAGTAAAGTAACTGCCACTATCCTCTTGAGAACAATTAGAAGTGCCTTTTATTCTGAACCTCTTCTACCATTGGAGTAAAAATATTTGAGGTGCATTAAATACATAGAGTTTGCTGGAACTAACTGCTATTAGATTTTGAGAGCAGATTGTTAAATTTTCATTGTGAATATTTATATCTTGCAAATCAGCAAAAACTAAATGTTAGGACTTGGGTTATTAATATGCTTACTATCTAGACTTACATTATCAATTTTGTTAATTGTCTCCATTCTCTTTCTTAGAGATAGGAGAGTGAAAGAAAAATAGCCCCTCTAGTGTGATCCTGTATACTTCTTTCCCATCCCACAATAAAATACTGCTAGTGCATGAATAGCTGTCTTATTTCTCTTTATAACCTCCTTTGGGATTGGTCAAATACCACATCATATATATATATAAAAGCCAACCATGACTTTATGGATTGGTCAGCGACATCTACATAGATCTTACATATTAACTATCTATGCTATTGATGTAAAAAGTATTTTGTTCATCTTAAAGAGCTATAAAAATGAGGGTTGTTATTGTTATTGAAATTTCATTCTATTATTAGTCTTACCACTGAGTCCCTCAATTATAGCATGTATCTCATAAGGAGAGTCCCCAGGCACCATCCAATCTCCTCTCTCCCCACCCAGAGTCACCTGCTCCTCATCTCAGAGTCTTTACCATCTGTGACAGAGTATTTCCCTCTGAAGTGTAAATACATCTTGCTTTAGTCTTTTGTGTTCCATTTGGCACCCCTGTGGGTGGCCTTGTCTTTCCAGGAAGAGGCATCTGTAGCTTGGGATAGGGGTTAGGGAGAAAGTAAGCAATGAAAAGGAAATCTTTTATCCTTTATTTTCCTCCTCTGTTTATCAAAATTAACCCAAGGATAAAGAAAATTTTTTAATGAAAAAAAAATGCTAGAGAGTAAAAACAAAACAAAAAAAAAAAAACACCTCTAATCTGTTTCATTTAAACAGATTATTAACAATCAAAATTAGGAAGTTGATTCAATTTGATAAGGATTTATTAAGCATCCCATGTGCCTGGCATTGTGCTTAGTGCAAGGGATATATAGAAAGGAATTAAAGAAACAAACAGTCTCTATGCCATAAGAAATTAGGAGTGCAAAGAATACCTAGAAGAATTGTATGAACTAAATACATAGTGAAGCAGACAGAAATATGGGAACAATTTATACAATATCTATAACAACATAAACAAAAATGAAGTTCTTCCCTCAAGGAACTTATGGCCTACTAGTTTCAGTAAAAGACATGAACACAGATTATAACTATTCTGTATGGAAGTTTTCTAGTAATAAAGTAGGCCATTGTTTACAGTTTTTTTCAGGTCTGTGTGCATGTTATTTTCCTCAATGGCCTTGAAAGGAAATAAATAAGGCCAGAAATATTAATATAAATGAAAAGAGAAGCAGTTGACTTTATTTGTATTCCTGAGGGCTGTAATAAAAATATCTAATAAAAATATGATGTAACTGGGTAATTTGCTGGGACAGATAAGTATCTCTAAAGGTTTATACTGGCAAGGAAACCCAACTTCGCACAGCTCTTTCCCTCCAAAAACCTAGACAGATCACTTATTCCTATGTTTTATTTCCCTATTGCTAAATACCAGGATAATATTAGCTAAAACAACCATCCACTTACAGGTGGGAGTCATTGCCAATAGCTTGAGGCAGGGGAATAATCTCCATTTATACTACTCAAAGAGAAGGTAAAAGGAGAAATCCCTGTCCCAAGAAAGCAAGCAGAAATGACATTCTCTTCCAGCCCTAGATCTGTGATCTAAAGCTTTTATAACACTATGCTTTTGCAATGTGGGAACCACATATAGTTCAATTACAGTTCTGTGTGCCCTGTTCTCTTCAATTCAAAAACATTCATTTAGGATTCAGATTTCATAACTGTTTTGACAGTTGTGTTATAAAAAAAAAATGGCTTGGAAAGAAGAGATACAGGGAAACTGCTAAGGCTATTGGGATGGGTCTAGGTTAGAGGAGATAAGGACATCAATTAGGGCATTTGTGGTATGATGGGAGAGAAGGCAATGGATGTGAGAAATAAGGATGAAGAATCAGTAACCAATTGGATATCTGTAAGTGTGTGGAGTGGTGTTGAATGAGAGTGAAGAGCCCAGAATGAATCATATCCTGAAAGCCCTAAAGAAAATTTTTCTGTAGGAATCTAGTTTAGCATCCAAGGGCTTTGATTACAGATTTAACCAAAGACTTAAGTGTGGAGGGCAAACAGCAGAAAAACCTACATCAAATCAACTTTATGAATCATATAATTAAAATGATGGAAGATAGAATGAAACTCTGTTATGTAGAAGTTGGGATTAGTTAGGGGAAAATGTCTGTATCATACATAGAGACTTGAACTGCACAGAATCAGAACAAGTACTTTTGTGGATAAGAGACTTAAAAAGAAAGAAAATACATTGGAATTCAATGCTTTATATCTTCACCTGTTAAGAATAAGTTTGGATATAGTCATGTCAATGTGACAGTAGAGGAAAAGAGCTGTGGGAGAGAAGGAGAGAAATCATAGAAAGAGGATGTATTTCAACATGGCTGATTCTCTGTCCCTAAATCCTTCTCGGTGAAGAACTCTTCTCCAATGTAGTGCACTCTAGAAAAATGCCCAAGTAGTTAAGGATCTGCTTGCATGATATTTATCAAAAGGCAGACCAGGAAAGACAGCACCATCAGCTCAAAACAAACTAATTTCACTTCTAGAAAGATTCAGACCACATATTTTCTGCAAGCAGGTCAATGCTATCAATTTATATGGATGGAAAATAACACATTAAATACTATTACTTTCTCTCTGCCATAACAAAGTTAGACTAAGTTTAAAAAGATAGAGTAAGATGTTTTCTTGGAACAATTCCAAACGAGGGCAATGAACTGAAAAGAGAGAATAGTTCTTATTGGGGGTAGTGGAGGGAAGAATTTATCCTTCAGAATTTGACCCAAATTCATGTGAGCCCAGAATCTCATGATATCCTAGGCCCCAAGTGAGTGAGAGTTAGTAAGCATATTTTTGCCAATTTTATTGTTTATTATTTCAGTCTGATACTTTCTAACCACATTTTGGGGCAAAGATACTGAAGTGGTTTGTCATTTCCTTATACAGTTCATTTTACAGACAAGGAAATGGGGTTAGGTGACTTGTCTAGAATCACACAGCTAGTAAGTATTTGAGGTTTGAACTCAAAAAGATGTCATCTGTATCCATCGAGCCACCTAGCTGTTTTGCCAATATATAATAATAATTTTGCTATAGTTTTACCATATAGTTTACATGACAAACATCTTTTACTAAGATCATAGGCAGGGAAACTGAGGTTAAGAAAGAGTGAATGACTGACCCAAGATCATAATTGGTAGAGCTTGGAGAATTCATGTATCTTTCCATTACACTATGTTTCCTCTTTTCCTAGTTTTTAAATTAAATCCAAGAAATAAAATATATGAATAACTACATTGTTCAAATAAAAAATGTGACCTTGAAAGTCAATGGAACAAAAAAAAAGACTAATTTAAAATTATTTTACCATTGCTGTCTAGAGTTTGAAAACAAATTATTCTCAAGACTCTTGTGGCAATGCAAAAAACACTAAAAATGTATTCAAAGATCTGTTTTCTAATTCTGATTTTGCCATTTATCAGCTAAAAGACAATACAAAAATGAGATATAA